>NC_081830.1:87546660-87854410 GCF_030867095.1 Alligator mississippiensis | reverse complement strand
TATACACACACACACACACGCACACACACCCCCTACACACACACACACACACACCCCCTACACACACACACCCTACACACACACACACCCTACACACACACACACACCCTACACACACACACACCCTACACACACACACACACACACACGCGCCCTACACATATATATACACACACACACCCACACACACCCCCTACACACACACACCCACACACACCCCCTACACACACACACACCCCCCCTACACACGCACACACCCCCTACACACGCACACACACCCCCTATACACACACCCTACACACACACAGGGGGTGTATTATATCTATCTATTGATATACATAGACACACGTATACACACACACATACATACTTTTTTTTGGTATAAAAAACCGCAGAAACTGAAATTTTTACTTAACCAAAATCCCTATGGTTTTTCTGAATAGAATGAGAGACTTTAGCTTTTAGTATTTGTTGAAATGTCCTGGAAAAATATTATTAAAAATATATATAGGTCAAATATCTGGAGACTGTGACGCTCAAGCTGAGCTTGGCCGGCTTACAAAAGTTACAATACAAAATGCTGATGACAACTGTATAGTGCAAAAGGATGCAAGTTTGCGGCTGGACCTTCTGAAAAGAAATAATGAGGCATCACTTCCAGTTTATCTTACTATATCCATGATGGATTTTCAGGAGTCTCCGATGTGTCTGGTATGTAACTGCATGAAATGTCTATCCTTGATTAATTAGTGTAGCAAATATTTCTTTGCACAGAAGACATGGAAAAAGTAAGGACTTTTCTGGTTTCTTGTGAGAGTATGGGGTCCTACTGCAACACCAAGCTGGGCTGGGATTTAATGGTGCATCATGCTGCCTGACTGACAGTGATGGATGACAACAGGGACAGTCTAAGTTTCTCAATTAACTCTTTGCCCAAAGATTGAGAAACACACAATAGTTTTCCATCCTGCAAATGTCTAGATGGAGCTGTCAGCATAGGTGGGGTGTCCTTGGTTCGGTAACTGGTCAGGAGTTCTCCTCTTACCAGAAACTTTTAAAAAGCCACAAACAACCTGGATCTATGCCATGCCCTTTTGGAAAGTTTCCACAGAAGGTGGAAAAGCCTTACTTCCGAATCCAAACGCATCATTCAGGCAACTGGATAAGTACTGTTGTCTGCTGAGCCATTCCCGAAGCCAGGGACTAGCCTTGCTTATCCCTGGCGGGGTGGCTTGGGAAGCAGGAGCCTCTGGGATGCACATATACAAGTACGTTGACCACGCTCCTATCTTTGCACTAGTCACAGCCACTTTCCAGCAGCAAAGAAAACTTCTGAGCTGTAAGTTTGCAAAATAAAGCGAACAGTGTCAAGACTACACATAGATATGATAGGGGCAAAAATACTAGGATCACCATGGCAACACCACACAGTGACTTTGATTTCTTGAAGGCCATGACAACACATGCATTTTATAGAAGCAGCTAATTGCCTACCTCTCTGCTTAATGATCACCAACACAGCACCATATTTTTTGCTAAATATCTTGGTATTTGAGTTTTGCTGCCTCCAGCCACCATTAACATATCTTGCATTCATGCTTTGGATAAATTCCTGGTAATGCTTCTCATTAAGGTTCCCAAACATACATTTAATTTATATTTAATGAGACTGTATGAGTTAAGTAAACGAGAGCTGATTAATTAAAGCATATGTAGAGAGAACTGTGAAGATTAATTTGCTAATGTTTGCAAAGTGCTTTGAAAAATGTAACGCACCATAGAAGTATTAAGGCTTTTGATTACTGTTACTGGGAACAAATGAAGAGATGCTTGATATTGATTACACAGCTAATTAATTGGCATTGAATATTGTACCCACTTTTGTATCTGGCAGGTAAGTATGGTAAGGGAGCAAGTGCGCTTCCTTTAAGCAGCAGGTTTGCCAGGAGCTTTGTTGCTGTTACTTTGCAAGGGTGAAGTTACATCTGACACTGAGACCATGTTAAGGGCACTTAAAACATGAGTGTCCTCCCATTAAAAAAAAAACTCATTAACTTATGCTAAGTGCCTTTTGACTGTCTTGAAGTTAGGACACTTCAAGTGAGGGCTAACTCTGGGCCAAGCTACCCAGCTCATGTTAGAATAACTTCACTTTGCTCCACAGAGATAAAACGAGCAATTTGCAGTCCTCCAGCATCCTAGGATGCACTGCTCCCAAACTCCTCAAGGCAGGGATAGAGCCTAGTGGCAAGCCAGAGTGGTGCAGGCAAGAAACAGAATTAACCCTTAACGTGCAACTGCTCATAGCATGTTCTAGTTGAACACACAAGTTCAGTGTGGGCTAAGAGTAACTTCACCCTAATAAGCCGAACCCTGCAGTCCAGTGTTGCATTACATCGGAGCTGGCCTGTGTGAAGTCTGACCAAAAACCCAAGTCACGGGCCCAGAACGCCTGTGCAAGGGATATACTTGTGCAAGGGATGCAGGCTGCACTGGTGCATGAACATGGAGTTGGACATCAAACCCTGCGTGCTCTGCTCTTTGCTGGGTCACAGCACCAGGTAGGTCTGTGAGGCCAAATATATTAGGTCCACAGACATCAGGTGACTTGGGTTTTGGGTGCCCCAGCTGTGAAGCTCTGACAGTATCTGCATTACAAACACAGCAGCAGATGCAGCCTGGATGGCTCAGAAATTGCTAGCCGGATGCCCATAGCTGTCCGAGTTCAACAGCTGAGTGTGTCCACTCAGGAGAGATAAGCAACTAGTGCTGGGCTCTGTGCAGCTACAGCAAAACCAGAGCTAGCTGGCTTGGGTAAGACCATAATACACTTCAACAGGTGCTGGGGTGCTCAGTACCTCAAAGCATGAGCCCAGGGGCTTGGGGTGAAGCACCCATGAGTCTGTGGGCATGTTTGAACATCAGGCCTTAGCTACTCTGTGTTGCAGTCTCCCCACCTGTAAAATGAAGGCAGCGATATACTACCCCATCTCCAAAACACAAGCACCACCTGTAAAATCCCCCCACTTAAAGTGGTGTCAACAAAAGGCTGTGGTGATGGTAGTATAGATGGCCTTGGGATCTTGGGGTGGGATGGCTGGGCAAGTGTTGGCCAACTCCCCACGTGTGGATGCAAGTTCAAGCCTTTGGGGTGAAAAAACAAACAAACAGTGCAGGGTTGATAAACTCTCCTGGAAGTCACAGGCTTAGTATCATGGAGATGAGGATCAAGACCTGGAGCAGCTTCTGAACAGCGCCAAAGGGAAGCCACATGCAAAGGGACTCCTCCAGTAGCGGATGCACCCCTTGGCTCAGAAGAGCAGCCCTGGGGTATGTGGGGGGCTGGAAGTGCTCGGCTTCTGCAGCAGACCTGTCGCGCTGCACTGCCTTATAGCAAACCCCCCCCCCCCCCCCTTGTCTTATGCTAGCCCAGGCCATGCCAATCCTTGTGTGGCCAGGCTGTTTCTGGAGAGCCGCCTGGCTGGAGTGAGAGAGGAACACCTCCAGCATCTAGCCAAGGACACACTTGTGGAGTTTGCCTGGCTCTCCCCCGTCTCCCACCACCGGGCTGCTTCGAAATTCAAAATGTTTCAAAACTGTTGAAACATTTCAACTGGCCTCGTTTTATTTCGAGGCTGTTTCGAAGCCCTTCGTTTCGCTTCGGTTTCACTGTTTCGAGCTCAAAGCGAGTCAAAACAGCATCAAAACGAAACAGCCAGCAAAGCTTTGCGCAGCCCTACTCTGCAGCTCGACAGGGTGTGCGCACTTGTCCCTGAAGCTGGACACTGCGGGCCTTTTCCATCACCCCCTCCTGGGAGCGCCACTTCATATGGAGGCTGAACTTCCACCAGCCCGGGGGGTGACGGGGTGTGATCGGTGACCGACAGTATTTCATACAGTCCTAGAGCCGTGGGGCTGGCAGGGAGCTCCAGAGTCCCCTCCAGTCCAACCCCTGCCTGAAGCAGGATCAGTCCTGTGCAAACCAGCCCAGACATATCCATCATCTAAACTAAGGGCAGAACTACCATCACCCCTGACACAACACAAGATATCATACCTTAGCCTGCCACAGGTAAAGCAGGGGGACCACGGCAGCCAGTGTCCTGCTGCTGTAAGCAGGTGAGAGATCCCAGGCAGAGGCTGTGCCATTAGGACAAGAGGATGGCAAAACCCTCCCAGTCCATGCCAATCTGACCAGGAGGTAAAATTCCTTCCTGACCCCAAATGTGGCATTTGTTTGACCCTGAATGGAAAGGCAGGAACCTCCGAGTTCGAGTCCCAGCAGGAGCATTGGCACAGCCTGGTCAAAATCCCTGGCTTTGAGGAGCATTATCCGGGCACCTGAATGCTTGCACCAGACACCAACAGACTCTCCCTATGCCTAAAAAAGGGCGTTTGTGCCCAAAAACTTGCAAAGACAAAAATTTCCTATTTAATCAGTCTAATAAAAAGATATCACATCTACCCCAAAACTATGCCTGCCTATACACCAGCCGAGTCACTCGCCGCAGGGGCAGGGGCTGGGAGAAGACTTGGAAAAGATGCTGCTGGCCAGCATGGTTTTGGCAGTACCTGTTGCTTCTCCCCCATCCTGGTCCTGTGAGCACCGAACCTGCGCCGGGGAAGGACTCTGGCACCTCTGCCAGCAGGGCTTTGCCACGACCTCCTCTGTGCCGCACAGGGAGGACAGCATTTCAGTATGGGGTTTAGCCAGCTGAGCTGCCTCCTTCCAAAGACCCAAAAGCAGTGAGCTGGGAGATGTCAAAGCCCAGCTGGGAGCCAACAGGTGTTTGCAGTCCTGCTCCACCTGCATGTATTAGCGTCTTCAAGACGAGAGGAGTGGATGGGCCCTGGCGAATTAACCCTTGCCTAAGCCAGAAGTAGCACTGGGGGAGGGTGCAAAGGAGCAAGAGGCATTGCACACTGCCTTTGGAAATACAGGGGCTTCCCAAACAGGTGTTACAGTCCTAGCTGTTGCACCCTACAGCTACAGCAATTTCAAACCTAGCTGAGGATGAAGGAGAGCAGCTAACTCAGAGGGGAATCACTGGCTACCAAGCCATCCTTGCCATGTCCTCCACCTTCTGCTCCTTTGAGCACCCTGCCCTACCCCTACCGCCACTCTTGCAAGGAAAAGGCCTGCCCACCAGCTGGGAGAAGTGACAACCTGGGTGTATGCATCTCACCTCCCTCCCCAAACACCACAGTTGAACGCTGGGATGCAGGCAACATGGCTTAACACAGCGGCTCCCAACCTTTCTTAGGCTCAAGGCACGTGCGGATAGACTCAAGACTCCCGTGGGAAAATGTCCGCTCTTCATTTTAACTCTTTTTTTTGCTTACGGAAAAATAGTTTCTGTTGCAAAGAACTCAGGAAGATGACAGCTCTGAGTTTCTCTTTGAAGTGTCTAGGTTCGTCGTCTCACGAATCATGTTTGCACAAGTCACAGTGCTGAGTTTCAAGGCACCCCGGGGGGGGGCATGGCACACACTTGAGAATCATGGGCTTAGAAGGACTCTTAGGGGTACGGTCCTGCCCTTGGGAGCCCAGATCCAGCTTGTTGCACGTAAAGCATTCCCTGGGGGTAAAACTTTTCCTTGCTCCATCCAGAGCAGCATCTCGGGCCAGCCACGAAGGGACAGGAGAGCGCAGGGATGAACTAGCTGCAACCTCCATCGCTTCACCAGGACCTGAAGCAGGTTTGCGCTGATCCTGAGCGATTGCTTTGAAGGCCAATATCCCAATGCAGATATTGCCACCGTGTGGCCGACTGCCTGCAGCTCAGCTGAGAGGCCCAACCTACCACGGGCATTTCTAGCCAAAAATATTTGGCCAATTGACTCGTCAAACAACGGTCAAGTGTTGACACATAACGATCAAATCTATTTTAAACATAAAATTTGTTAGAACGCTGCAGAGAGACTTGAATCTGCACTGATGCCGATTACAACAAGCCCACGTGTTAGTTGTTATTGCAAAATAAATTAAATTCTAAAAAAAACAAATGAATATTGACAGCTATCCGTGCAAGGGGCCGGTGGATGTGCATGATAGTCAAGATTGAACAGCTCTTCTGTCAGCCCAACCTGTTGCAGCATTAAAAGAAAAGAAAAAGAAACAGAAACCACACACACACACACACACACACACACACACACACACACACACAGAGCAACCATGAAAGACAGACAGAGTCAGGTTTTAAAATGCAGCCATGCTATATAGACAAGGCTCTTTGAGTAAATGAAATATCTTTTATTAGACCAACTACATAGTTGGGGAAAAAAAAAAAAAGGTGATCTTTGTAAGCTTTTGGGCCCAGACACCCTTCTTCATGGTGGTTATGTTGGAAGCCTATGCCCCTAGACCAACACGGCTACAACCAACAACCCTATAGTCATGCTATGTAGGCAGCAAGCCAACTTTCCAAGCATTTTGCTGCGTCTTTTTGGAGTTTCCTGCAGTCACAGGTGATGGCTAGTATGAGAAACTGTGTGCATGCGTTTGTGTGTCCATGCGTTTCCCCGACTCCTGCAGAATTGAGGGGCAAAGCATACGGTCCTCCTGTCCTTGCTAATAGAGGACAATAGGATGCAATAAAAAAAAAAAGGGAGCTGCCACGCACAGAAGGGTAATCTTAGCTTCTGGAATATTTGACAATTTTTGACCATGGACAACTAAATAGGCAGTCAATTGACATCATTAGACCAGTCAATTGACTGGCTTGTCAACCTTACTCTGTGACGGAGCATGATTCAAGAGCTGGTTTATTTTCACCATCGTTGTCAGGGGAAGCGGCAAGAGTTTGAGCCAGGGCTCACACCTGGCCAGGCTGCTGCAGTTCACTGTCCTCAGCCTGCTCCAGCCAGAGCCCATGAGTTATTGCAAGCCTGGCCGGATGGGGATGGGGACTGGGCCAGGCTTGGCACTCAGCTGGCACAGCCCCATCACCTGTGAGCGATGCTGGGCTTGCAGGAGATGGGGCCACAGCATCCCAGCACCAAGCCTGGCCCCGTCTGCTGCGAGCAGCACGGCCAAGCACCAAGCCCGGCACCACTCGCAGGGGACAGGGCCAGGCTCGGTGCTCAGCTGGCACAGCCCAGGCAGCAGCGCTTTCAGGGGACAAGGCCACGCCAACCAAATGCCAAACCCAGCCCCAACTTCTACACCAAGCCTATGAAAATCCTAACTTTTTGCTGCAGAAAACTAAAAGGGGAGAGTCAACTTATACACGATGAAATACAGTACGTTTGCATGGTTTGCAAAGAGACTAATGCATGGTTTGCAAAGAGACTCCCCCTTTGGAGGATGGCAGCCCATATTGTTCCTGCACCCCAGCAACATCCTTTACATGTTGGGCTATCAGACCAACTGCATCTGAAGATAAACCAATGGTCTCAAGCTGCAGCAAGGGAAGTTTAGGCTAGGTATTAGGAAAACTTCTCACTAGAAGGACAGGAAAACAGTGGAACAGGTTACCCAGAGAGGTGGTGGACTCTCCATCCGTGGAGGTTTTGGAGACCTAACTAGACAAAGCCTTGGCTGGGATGATGGAGCTGGGGCTGGTCCTGCTTGGATCAGGGGTTTGGACTGGACGTGACCCCTGTGGGCCCTTCCAGCCCTCGTTTTCTGAGTCTATGAACTCCCTTAACAAAAACAGGACAGGCAAAGTCCTTACCTCCTGGCTTCATTTGCAATAGGAAACGCACAACTTCCCATGCACCTAAGATCTCAGATAACTTTGCACCCTATTGAAACTCCTATTGCAAGCCTGGGTGGTGCCAGACACAAGTAGAAGAGTTACTGATAGATGAATCCAATCGTTTTGGATTTAGGAGATGTGTTTTCACCTTTTGCTTCTGAACATATGTACAGGGTAGTGCGAATTCTGCTTAAACCAGAGCAAAACATTAGACTGCTGCGAGACCCGAGCTGGAAAAACCTGACTCGAGTGCACGGCTCGAAGACCAGGCATCCAGGAGCGAGCTAGCAGAGGTCATGCAGCGGCTGGGGGCAGGAACTGAACCGGGGGATCCTGTCTGTCTATCTGCCACGCGCTGCCCTAGGATCTGGTCCAAAGCCAATCTGCTCCACAGGAGCCTTCTGTGGATTTAACGAGGCTCTCACCAGCTGGACCCCCTGCGAAGACGTCGGTAAATACTGAAAAAGCCAAACAAACAGATGCACATGCCAGAAGATATGGCTGTTATGAATAATTGTTCCCTGCTCACCAGTACGGCACGGTCACACCAGTTAGTCACAGCTCCAGGGAGCAGGACAGAGTTCAATGGAAGAAAACTCGTGTCTATTCACCTAGCTGGGAATTGCGCTCTCTTGGAAACTGGTTTCTCTTCAGTGTATTGGCATCATTACACCCATCCGCTGCACGGTCCTCTTTTGCTAAGCATCCTTCCCTTGAGAAGACAGCCTGCTGGTAAGTCGGACAGACCACCTTCACCGGGAGGATCATCTTTTGAACGCGTGGGATTTCCTTCTATAGGAGGTTTCCAGGCAGAAGTTGGAGGGACACTGGTCTGGGATGGTTTGGGAACAGCGCATTCATATCAAGGGCTGGACTAGATGCCCCTGGACATCCCTTCCAACCCTATTACCCCGGGAGGACACCCGCAGACCGGGATAGTCCTCCTCCTGAATCCATCGGGTGCAAAACCAACTTAATAGTGAGGCTGGCTTCGGAAGAAGCTACAAAGATCAGAAACAAGCAGATCTTGGAAAGAACTAGCATGTCTACCCAGAATAGAGCTAATATATATTTTACACACACAAATATAGATATAGATACTTTTTTCTGTGGATTAATAAACACAATCCCTGTCTCTTGGTGAGCCATCTGTGAATAGTTTGGACCAGATCCTGTTCCAGCCATTGGGCATTTAAACAGACACAGGCTCCTAAGTGTTATTCTAGTCCACTCTGTTCAAGCCCTAAAAATCCATTACTATATTTACTTCTATAGTAGGGCATCATAAAATCATATAGACAATGAGGGCTGGAAGGGACCTCAGGAGGTCACATCTAGTCCAACCCCTGCTCCAAGCAGGACCAGCCCCAACTACATCATCCCAGCCAAGGCTCTCTACCTGGGTCTTCAAAACCTCCAAGGATGATGACTCCAGCACCTCTCTGGGTAGCTTGTTCCAGTGCTTCACCACCCTCCTAGTGAGAGAGTTTTTCCTAATATCCAACCTCAACTTCCCTTGCTGCAACTTGAGCCCATTGCTCCTTCTGTCATTTGCCCCCACTGAGACCAGCCCAGCTCCATCCTCTTTGCAGGGAGTTGAAGGCTGCAATCAAACCCCCTCTGTCTGCCCTACTCCAGACTCAATAAACCCAGTTCCTTAAGATCGAGTCACAAAAAGCTGCAAGGAGGATGCACTGGCTTTAATGAACTGTTTTGCAGAAACTCAAGCAGGAGGAAAGAGAATCACATCTGGGCACCTAAATCCACTCCCACACCTAATAGCTGGGACACAATCCAGCCCCTTGTGCCTCCCAAGAGCACCGGTTACACAGCATCAATCGTCCCCATCTCTCTGGGGTGCTTGGCTCATGCATGAGCTTGTTCATGCACGCCTGAGATTTGAACGGTGTTGCCCAGAGGCATAAATCCCATGGTACTGCTTCCCTTTCTTGAGACACACATCCTCAGTCTAAATCAGCACTGTCCTACTGAAATCCAGGGTGTCGCGCTACTTTACACCACTGGCCCTCTGCCTCCAAAGGCTCCTAGTTTAAGGCTCGCAGCTCCCCAAGCCTAACCAGTTAGTGATGGGGGACGAGCTACTTGGGAGCTGGGGTAGGAGAGGCCTTCGTTTTTGACAAGAGTTATCTTCTCCTACAAGGGAGCAGCAGGAGCCTTTGTTCCCAACAGCTCTTGCTCAAAGTAGCCCCGAGGCCATGATACCTGCCCAGCCTCACCCTTCCCTGTCAATCCAAGCTTCCCAATTTACAGCGTCCTGACTCCTTCACACTGCTCCCGCCTTGAAGTCCACGAATATTATACAATGCACAGCTTAAATAGGTCGTTTAATAGATCCAGAGGGAGAGGAAGTCAAAGAGCCTGTCCAGCCTAACTCCTCGGACAAAGGGCCAGGTGTCGGAGGGAGCCGAACCAGAACAGAGCCTGTCGTCAGACTGGAAGAAAAATCAGTTCATTCAGTTTTAACCCTGGTTTCCATTCCTAGGAGGCCCTGTTCATACCAGGTGCATCCCTGTTCCCACTTATGGGAGCACCAGGACAAAGACTTTCCCCTGGGCATTCATGCCTCTTGCCAAACATCAATGTTAAGCCACTAAGGACACAGAAAGGTGCTTTGCTACAAGGCCAGCCACTCGCCATCGATACCACGACTCTGACCTAAAGCCAAACCACAGCGTGCAGATGTTCCCCAGCATATGATGCAATGCGAGTCAATGCAATAGAGGATTACCCCATTCCCCCCCAAAAACACACACACCTTAATTAGTAACCTAGAGCCTGGGAGGTTACAAACCTGTTCGTATCAGGACTGTGCTTGGGTACCACTTGGTCTTACAGAGGTTTACATGATGTACCAGTGCCTTGAGGGATGCCCTCGCACGTGGACTCCTCCCTTCAGACACCGCTTATTTCCAACGAGGACGTCTTCTCCGCAGATTTTGCACTTGTGCTATTTCCACGTGCGCTGCACGCACCTATTTCCTTGGCCCCAGAGCCGGGGAAGAGCTGAGGCTGGCAACGGGGATCTTTAGACATGCTGCATGCTATTTGCAACGCTGGGATCATTTGAAAAAATCCACACATACGTACACACACACAGAAACAGCGTATTTCCACTGAGCTCCAGCTCCAGCACCTTGTTTACCAAGGACAACATTGCATCTGGAAGCCCGATCACTTGCAGAAACATCCGATGGCTCTGTAGGGAAACTATACCAATTCCTGGAAATTTGCCTAGTCAAACTTAGGGCCTGGTTACACGTTCATTTTGAGCAGCTTCTGGAGCTGTTCACCCCTGGATTGTCTGCACATTAACACTTTTAAGTGGCTTAAGTAGTCAGTGTGCTAGAGGCGATATCCATCATTAGACCAACCAGACAGTTGCAAAAAAAAGTTCTCTCTTTTTGCAAGCTTTCAGGCACTCGTGCCCTTCCTCAGGCACCGGAGAATGCAAAGATTGTAAAATTTCTCCCGGGCGGAAGTGGAAATGTGTATTTCATAGGACAGCGGTGTAAGGTCTCCTGGCTGGAAAAGTTCATTTTATGCAAATTAAGCTCAGAGAAAAGTTGGGGCAATCTATTGACCTCAAAGGTATCTGATGGCAAGATGCAGGATGTTGAGTTATGTTTCTTTCTTGTTACGAAGTTTAATATTATTCACAGGAGGATTGGCGAGGGAAGGCTTTCCTCGGCAAGGAATTTCTCTTGTATTGAAGCTGTTTTTCAGGCTCCAGACAAAAGGCTGGAGCAAGAGTGTCCACTTCCAGGTCTCAAAGTGTTGCATTTTCTTCCTTCTTGTAAAATTATGAAGTCTTCATGAGTGGCTTAAAGCACTCCCTATGCGGCTCAAAGTTATACCACTCCGAAGCAGGATTCACATAACCCAGCTCCTGTGCTGCATACCCCAGCCATCCCCCACAGATGTGCCGCTTAAGCGGCAGGTGCAACTGCAAGCTAGCCCTAAGCCAGTCAATATTGCGCGGCTCACAGCCTAACATGCAACAAGACCCTTGGAGACCAGTTATCGCACTGTTTGAGCAGAGCTGAACCTCTCTGCTCAGTGGTGCCTGCTCACCAGGCAGCCTGGGAGGGCATCCAGTCCGTCCTCGCTGCAGCAACCTTCGATCTTCTGTTCCCTCCAGTCTCCTGGTTGGAGGTTGAACTTCTTTTAAAGATGCTTGTAGATTTTAGATTGGACTCACAGCTTTATACACACGGGCGCTGATGCTACAGCAGGGTCCACAACAGCAGACCCTCCAGGGTAACGGTGCCTGTTGCTATATCGCAGCTATTTTTTGGGTTCTTTTGAAGAAGCCATTGTTAATTAAAAACCTGACTGTGAAACTTTGCTCCTCCAAACATACCCTCTTTTCTCTCTATCACCCTTCTGCACCAGGGAAGGAAAGTGGTTTCCCTCTCTCCCCCCAGAGCTCTTGCTCTGCGGGTATCCACGACCAAACCGGAGAAAACTTGAAGGCCATTTCTTGATTGTCAGCATTTTTGGAAGAAGCAGCATCTCTTCTTGGTGGGAGCTGGAGGCATAACGAAGCATGTGCTAGCAAAGTTTTCCATCTGCTCCGTTAGACTCCATTTCCTAAACCCAAATCCAACGAGCTGACCAAGGGAGTTTTGTCCCTGTGGAGGGCTAATCAAGTTTAGGATTCATGGGGTGACCCATCTCGTGTGCTGGGGAAGGAGGGAACCAACGGTTAAACATTTTAAAAAGCCTTAATCTAATGAAAAATGTAAGTGTAAAGTTAATTAAGCATCACACGTCTGGGCGGGTTCAACCAGAAGGAAGCACGAGCACACACTTGCATTAAGGTTGGTTTTCCCCGCTTCGGGACATTTGCTTTCCAAACCCTTCAGAAGAAGGGATGTTATTTAGCCTTACAATGAATGATTCATCTGGCATTAAGGGCTTCCCAGCCTGGTCCGACAGTGAGATTTCCACCCCACAGTACTGACTGCCTCTAGATGCTGTGCTAGCAGGAGTTTGGGGGTAGGACAGGCCCATGGCAGCGTGATTCAGGACTGCCCAACTTGGACCTCTGGCCCCGGGGACTGTAGACCATTGCCCTCCCATTTACATCCTTGAGGCGAGAGCCCAGTGACCCAGAAGCAGCCACTGGCTTCCCCTGCCCATGCACCCCATCGAGGCCCATCTTGTCCTGCAAGAGAACTGCAAAGGAAGGGACATTGGGGAACAAACAAAGCACCCAAGGCTTCACTCCCCAAAACCACCGGCACGCTCCTTTGAAAGGGCATGAAGAAGTCGTTCCAAGGAGCCTTCCCTTCTCTGATCCAGGCACCAGCTCTGAGTGTAACAGGGAACAAGAGACCCCCCTCCAATCACTCCTGCCTCCGATGGATGCACGAGAGGACACGGCCTTCCTCGAGCATGTCTTTGTGTCACTGCTTTAGCTTGGTGAAAATCAAACCTAGACGGACCCATTACACTCAGAGGATGATGACGACAATAAGGAATGGGGATAATTTGTCTTCATGTTCGATCTGTGTGCCATACGGTTTTATTCCAGACATGGCAGGGTCAGGGCTGTCACAACCAGGCAACCTCCAAATTTGCTAATCCCAATACAATTTTTGGCATTTGTAACTTTGGCTGGTTTTCCTAGGACTCCTGTGTGAATGCACCGTCTCATTCACACGGCTCCAGCCGGCACTGGGGGAGCATCAGTTTTCTGAGACGGAATAAAATATCTTTTAGGAGCAAAGAGATTAGAAATCCCCGAGCTGTCCGTGGGAGGGACGTGTGTCCATGTGCTCAGGGGGTCCTGGATGCCCTGTTGGGGTGTGGCTCTGCTTCTACCCCTGCCCTGCACAGGCAACCTCTGCACCCTTTGGGAGCAGACACCTCAAAGCTGCAGCATTTGGGCAAGAGCAGCGAAGGATTTGGGGGGTACGTGCTAAGTAACTGGCCCAAGGCTGCAGAGGAAGTCGGTGCCTGGGGACTGCACCGAGCTCTCCCACCGTCCACAAACTGGAAGCAGGAGGGATTCACGTCTCCGCTCCCGGCAGCCTTGCTGGCACGTCTATCTCCCAGACCTACGGAGCGAAGCTGGTCTGATTGATGTCTCGAAGTAAGAACTAGGTTAATAAAAGCTCATTTCTGCACAGAATGAATCTGCCTGAGGGACAGTCTGGGGCAAACAGATGATGAGAGCTTTTAAAAGCAGTCCTAAGAGTACAGATAAATCATACAATCTCTCCCCTAACTCCTTCTCCCGGCAGGACAGCCTCTCGTGCTCCAGGTCCAGGCCCCTGGCTGTACTGAGTGCAATCCCCGGGTTTTCTTAGAGCACCGTTTCGGTCGTCACTGGGGGAAACCGAGCCTCAAAAAGACCATGGTTTCCACCTCGACTCCAAAACCTCTCCCAGGAAGAGTCAAGTTTGGGGTCTTACAGGAATGAACTCTGTGCAGGGAAGAGCCGGTATAAAGGATGCACGTGGATATTTCTTTGGAAATGCTTCTTTTCCTTGCCCGTGGGCGACAAGGACAGAATACACTTGCCCCCCAGACCCGGGGACTTTTCTGCCTCTTGGGGCAGAGCGCCCATCGATATCTGCTCATCGCCGTGATGTTCTCCGTTGCATAAATCACGCGAAGAGACAGCCTTCCATCTACAGAGGCCAGCTGTACCACAGATGCCTCTCGGTAGACTTATTGCTTAGGCCAGCGGTCAGCAACGTACGGCCGGTGGACTGGATCCAGCCCACAGAGCCACTGGATCCAGCCCGTGCCCCCACCAGAGCTACACAGCAAGGAGCTGTACCACAGCCTGGCGACTTACAGCTGTGCCCGTGCTGCTGCTGCTCCCCCATCCCTGGCCTCCCCCAGCTGCCAAGTCCCCTGCTCCCTCCACCTCCCAGCTGCAATAAAGCAGCAGCAGAAGCAGCCCAGCCCCAGCACAGCTGTCCCCATCTGCCCTTGCAGCTGCCCTGCATGGCACCTAGAGTCAGGGTGCTCCAGACCATGGCCAGTGCCCAGCAACCTGCCCAAGCCTTGGCCATGTCCTGGTGCTCCACGCAGGGCTGAATTCTGCCCCCGATGCAGGGCAGGGCAGGGTAGGGAGGGAGAGAAAAACCAACAGAGATATTTGGGGAAATAAAGCATGTTTGAAAGTTGAGGCATGAGGGTCCTGTTTGGTGCTTGCATCCCCCCCAAGTGTATTTGCAATCACACACACGTATGCACATACACCCTGGTGTCTTTGCAGTCACATACGTTCACCCCCATCCCCACGCTCTGGTGTCTTTGCAATCACTCCCCTCCCTCCACCCCTTTGATGTCTTTGCAATCACACCCCCCCCCCCCCCCCAGTGTCTTTGCAGCACGTTGCTGCAGTGGTGTCACCACCCAGCGGCTCCATCCTGCAATGAACACAGCTGAACTAACAGCTGAACTAACGCGGGTCTAACACAGCTGCACAGCGAACGCTGCTCTGGGACTGCCCCACTTCGTGGCTTCCTCAAGCAAACAGCAACGATGCTACAAACCTCTTTCCAGCTTAAGCCCCCGGGCTCTCCTTTCCCCCTATGCCGGTACATTTTGGGGAGGGGTGGGTGTTTAACACAGCAAAGCACAAAAGCATCAGGAAGAGACTGATGGCTTGGGCAGGTGCTTTCTGCCTCACACGTACCTCCCAGCAGTGCGGTCCCGGTTACACTCTCCAGCACACGATGCACTTTGGCACCTCCAGTCGCCCAGAAGGAACATGCCTGGATCCTAATGCTGCTGGTTACAAGGAAATCCCTTTAACCAGGAGTGTTCGGGTTGCTCTCATGTATGAAAAATTCAGGCCCACGGAGCCGGCAAACCTATGACATGCTGAGAGAGCCATTACGTGATCGCTGTGCGAGTGTTTTAGAGTGCATTTAGGGCACAGTTTGAGTCCCATCCACTTTAGATCTTGCAGGAACGCACGGGGAATTAATATTTCAACGGGGACCCTCCGCTAACCTCTTAAAATTGCAGACAGCTTGCAGTAATGCAACATCTAAATAAGTCACAGTGGGCAAGTACTTGCGGGGTGGGGGAAAAGGAAAGAGAAACGCGCCAAGGAAAGCAGTGGCTCTCACCCTGCCACTAGCACGCCGTGAAAGAGCTAACCATGCAAGGGCCTAATTGTGCACTCTCCGCACCAGTCTGGAGACAGGAACGTGGCCCACGGGTGCTTGCAGGGCTGCAGTAGTTGCACCAGCCTTTAGGCAGGGTAGCATGCAAATGCCAGCAGAGGTTGTGGGAGCCACGTGCCCCCTGCTCTCTGGCAGGTGATACCATCTGGACCCTGGGTACCTGGGACCCCCCCCATCCATCCATGCTTGTCTTTTGGGGAAACCGTGAGCAACAGAGAAGGGGGTGGGCAATCTTCGTGCTCTGCATTCTCACCCCAGGCCCCGGTCCCGACATGATACCCATAAATATTCATCTTTAAGAGGGTGACAGTCATTCCCACTGCACGGCTCAACAGAAGAGCTTTGGATACCACAGCGGGTCCAGCCCCGACCCACAGCCCCAGGCTGCAGCTGGGGAAGGCACCTGATCTCATGCTTTGGGGGGAAAAAATGGTGCCATGGTGGAGAGAGTGCACCAAGAGCAGTTCAAACAGGTCCTGACAACGTGAAGCAGCAATGCAGCGATGCCCCTGCCCTCCTGCTACACCAGGCTGAGCCCAGCTCGTGTCACTTGGGCATCCCAAACGCTGCTTGCAAAAGCCCTGCCACCCCCTTGGGACTGCCCTCACCCCATGGACGATTTACCCTCTCGCTGCACCAGCTCAGTGTGCCAGCGAGGTCTGCCAGGCTCTCTCCAGGTACAAACAGGGCACAAAGCATCAAGCGTCACAGGGCTAGGAGGGAAGGCAGAGTAGCTGGTGGCCACCCAGGCACGCTGTGCTCACCCCAGGCACCTGAGCACAGGGGCAGGAAAGCCAGCACCTCTGCAGAGGAGGTGAAGCAGGAATACCCAGTGCCCCTGTGCAGCAACCAGAGCAATTCATTGCATTCAGGGAAAGGATTGTGCCCATCCCGTGCTCACACCTGGCCTCCATGAGAAGACAAGCTGCTAATGTATGCTAGGGTCACCCGTCCCATTCCACAGCCTGCAGAGAAACTTCCCCTATAAGCTATTAGCTGGCACAGGCTCCCGCCATGCCCTACACCCCCCTTCCTGCCTTCTTTTCTGAGCAATAAGCAGAGCTCAATAGGGAACAAAGACCTAGGATTTTATAACAATTTGTGGGACAAGGCTGGAGAGAGGACCCTGTCCCCCCTCCCCAAACCACCAGAACCAGGTCCACACTGCAATCACTTTCCAAGACAAGTCACTTCTCATCTCAAACCCACCTTGCTTTTGCTTCTCCCCTTCTCAAGCAATCAAACCATCCTCTTCCATACCCAGGCACGCTGCTGAGACAGATGTGGCACGTTGCACAGCACAGCACAGCAAGGATGCACTGCCAGCTTTGGGCACCCACGGGCATACTTTTCTGCCTCTGAAAAGAGAGGAAAAGGGAGCAACTTGCAGAGGGAAAAAGCCTCATCCCCTGGCTGGAAGGAAGCAGCTGCAGGGATCAAGAGAGGCAGGAACACCTGGAAGGCTGACCGCTCTGCCCTGATTTAAAGGGCCAGCTACTAGCAGAGTGCGCTGGGAAAGGTTTTTATAGAGTAATAAGACCCTCAATGTGTGTGTGAGTCAGGTTTCTAGGGACCTGGATGTAAGAGCTGGGGGGGGGGTTCAGAAATACAGCCATGCATTTGAACATGCTTTATTTAAGTCTCACCAGTTTTCCCTGGTTTCCTCTTGCAGGTTTAGCCTGGAGGTTTTAGCTGGCCTGGGAAATGCGGTGCTGCCAACACAGCAGGGCAGGCAAGTGTGTCCCCAGACACCCCTGCACAGAGGCAGCTCTGATGCTGGTGCCCTGTGCTCTGCCTGGGTGGGTAGGTGCAACTCTAGCCCTTTGGTGTCGATGCCCATGGACTTAAAAATTGCAATGCCCTTCCTGCAAGTGCTTGCAGCTTGTGTGGACCTACCTGCCAGCGATGCACTAGAAGAGCTAGTGACAGCTGAGGGTGTGAGGCCCTGCAAGAGGTGACTTCCTTTTTCAACCAAAAGCATGATTTGGGGGGTCTTTGCTGAGCTCTTGGTCCAGCTGGGAAATGAAAGCCCTGATTCCTGTGCCCAGCTTGCTTAGTATACAGCACCTGTGTCTACATTGTTGTTAAACCAGGTTTTTGGTTGGCTTGAGCTAGCTCAAGAGACCCACATGCAATGCAGGGAGCGCTGGATCTCCTAGTGTAGACAAGGCTATGAAGAGGAAACACTTGGATGCTGTTTGTGTGCATTTTTTGGAGGAGACCGGGGTCCTTGGATCCAGAAGGAGCTGGACCTGCCGTCTCTCCCCTGCCACAAGCAGCAGGGGCTCAGCCAGAGGTCCCCTTTCCTCTCCTCTGCTACTCTTGCGCCTGGTTCCTGTTGGATGCATTGGGCCAAACTGCCCTCCGTTATACCCTCAAAACCCAGAGTATCTCCACCGATATCACGGGAGTCAGCCCAGACTTGTAGAGGCATAAAAGGCAGGAAAATTTGGCCCGCTGCTAGCCTGGGGCACCAGGATTTCCTTTGCCTCTGGTGGGTCTCAGCTACACCTGGTGCTGCTGCTGTCCCCGTCTCGCCCCAAGGGACAACCTCCAGCCACTGCCTGTCCTGCCTTGGGGCGGTCCAACCCACGGGTCATCCCTCTGCCCCGAGCTGCTGTCCCTCGTGCCTCCCAGGTGCCGCAACGACTCCTGCTCCGTGTTCCATGTATGACACAATTGCACTAAATTTAGACCAGCCACACTTGCCAAGTAATTATCACATGACACAAAATGACTGTCCAGCTATTAAAAAGAGCCAAGCAGTTGCAAAGTTAGTGCTTGAATACGTGTAACAACTCTATCACTGGTTTTTACCCAGCTGCAGTTTGAAGATGTAGCAGAGGGACTGCATGGAAACTGCAGGGAATCATCCAGAGGCCTGTGCTCTCAGTTTATTAGGAGCACGTCTAGCAACAGCTGGAAGACAGATGAGCAAAAAGGTACTTGGTTTCATCTCCATCCAGAGGCCGTAACACTTTAACGATAGCGGAAGGGGTCAGCAGCCTGACACGGACTCGGCTACATAGGAACGTGCCGCACCTGTGGAGTTAGCACCGTGCTGGAGGGAGGATAAGCTATTTTGTATAGAAATACACTGATAAATACAATCCCATCCTGGCCGTCACAGCACGCAGGTTCGCCCCGATGAACGGTTATGTTGGTGCCAGCTGGGGATGGAGCTGCGCTGGCAGAAAACAATTCCTCCTGATACACGCTGCATCTCGGCAGGGGATGCAGCTGCGCCATCGAGCTGAGATGGCTGGAGAGCTTCTCCCTTCTTCTGCCCGAGGTCCAGGCAAGACACGTGCCAGACAGGCTCAGTTTGGTGCCGGCAGCACATCTGCAGATGGCGCATCCGTGCAGCGTGGACCACCTATGCCCACCCCATGCCCTGTATCGCAGAACATAGTAATGCCACCTACTTGCTCATGTAAAAGGGATAGGAGCACAATCCTGAGTGGGGTCTGGGGTCATTCTCAGGATAAGTCCTTAGCACACACCGTGTCTCAGCAGGCTGCCTCTGCAGTGTCTGCTCCGACTCCATCTCTGGTTCATGTGTTCGCAATTTTGCTACCCAGAGCAAGCCTGTTCATAGGCAAGTGCCCAAGGATGGCAAGGAGAAGAGGCATGGACCGATCACTTGCAAGGGGGTCAGGACACTTGGTAGCCGTAAGGGTGGTTTTTTTTAAGTAAGGCTCCTTCCTGCTTGTACCCAATTCCTGGTCCTTTTGTTTCTGAGACATGGCAGCGTCCTTTCCCTCCGCAGCCCCTGCCCAGGATGAAGACAAGGGGCCCAGCCTTGCACCAACCAACTTCAATAGGCAGGCAGGGCACTCAGCACCGCACCCACCAAGCTTCTTGGAGGATGGATGCTGGACTAATGACCTCCTGAGGTCCCTCCAACCCTCATTTCCCATGATTGTCTATGTCCTAGCTCCTTTGTGAAGGTGCTGATGGTCTACACCAAACTTTTCTTATTGCATGCCCACTTCCAGATTTACCGGCTGCTCGCACACCCCTACCAGCATATGTTTTATATTTGCACCCCATAACGGCCATTTATTATTATACTGAAAATTAAATCCACCGTTACACAATTTCTCCCCAGAGATGTCTTGTGTATACCGAGGGATATGCATACCATGGTTTGGGAACTCTGGTCTCCACCATGTGAACTAATGAGCCATCCTACTAATGAGACTGGCGACTACCCAAGACCCTCCGGCTCCGATTCCTGTAGCAGCAGTGTCAGGAAAACACGGGGCAGGAGGGAACTGCCCAAAGAAACAAAGCTTAAGAGAAGGTTTGCAGGTCGGGCTCAAGGCCTTGACCCCCTGCAATGCAACTTTGAGCATTTCAGCTGCAGACCCAGCTCTGTGCCCGAGCTGCCCTGGTTTGCACCATCCTCCTTTGGGCTGTCCAGGAGGTTGAGCCATCACCTGACACTCTCAAGTCTCCTTCCTCCCTTCTCTGCTACCTTTTCCCTACCGGGAGGGGTTCTTGAGCTCAGGCCCCTGCCACACATTACAAATATTATGCAACTAACTGGTTACTTGTGCAATACAAAACCAGCCACATGTGCAATGATCACGCCATCCAGCTATAAAAAGAGCCAACTAGCTACAAAGCCAGTGTTGGAAAATGGGTAACAACTCTATAGCTGGTTTCTACCCAGCTTTCATCTGAAGATGCGGCACAGCCCTTGGGAAGTTTCAATTAGACAATTGAGAAAATGATAAACTGCAACAAAGGAAAGATAAGGGAAAAAAAAGAGCCAAAGAGAGAGCGAGTGAGAAAGAGAAGCGTCCGCCCTTGCAAATAATTACACTGCTTTATTTGTCAGGAGCACGTCTCAGCAAGTGAAAACCGTCCAGATTTCTTCCAGGACGTGTCACAGCCCTGTCTGAACGTGGTACAATCGAGTTAAAATATAAACCACTCTTTTGCTACATCTAGTAGAACTGGAAGAACATCATTATTGGTATAATGAGCTAAGCACCCAAAAAAATAAAATCAAATTAAAAGATGAGGATGAACGGAGCTAGGATGGAGAAGCCAGCGGATGCGGTGGATAATGAGCGACTATGATTTATTGAACAAGGCGGGCGAGGCGGTGCTCCCTTTACATTCAATGGATTCAAGAAGATGAAGCAAAGCAGGCTCTACACAAGCACACAGGATGCTTTGGTTACACATCCTCCCAAAGTCCTATGTTAAACCTGATTAACATGACAGGATGAACAGTCAAAACAGAACAGGTTTGCATAGAGGGATCACAATCAGTGTGCAATATACAGTCAGCCATCGTGATGCGGGGGAACCTTGCAGCTCGGAGGAAGCGCCCACGGGATGGAGCAACCCCCATGGCACGGCTCACCCCTCCATGCACCAGGCTGGAAGTTGACCCCGGCAGGGCTACATTAGACCCCCGGTATTTCCTGGAAGGGTCGGCTGTATTGCAGTGCACGGGTACAGTCGGAGACACGCGGAGGAGTCTACTTATAGTGAACACTGATACAGTGAAAACTCGCTTTTAGCGTGAAGTAGAAAATACGAGTGAGCTGGCTGGTTGTGCCAATGTGCCTTGCTGGATTAACCTGAACTGGGTGTTGTATGGTAGTGAACAGGAACACCTTGAAAGCCAGGGCAGGGCATGAGCAGCTGTGTCCTAGGCCTGTTGGACCATCGCTACAGCCACCCTGAAGGGACCAGAAAGCCACGCACTCGGGGTGGTGTCTCTGCAAAAAATAAACCGATGGCCTGGGGATTAAAAACACCTCTTGCGAGCACCCGGCTGCCCAGTCTTGAACCTCCTGTTAAAGAATAAAACCCATCAGTGCTGCCCATGCATCTCCCTCCGCAGCAGCGACATTCAGAGAGAGCAAGAGCCGTTGCATGCTGGATGCCCCGGGGAGCTTGCAGCTCTGGGCAAAGCGGGGCCCGTCCGCAGGTCTGCGGAAACCCATCCCTGCTTGGTGCAACTCTGCTTGGAGAGAGCCAGCGGCACGCAGGGCCCATGGACCAAAGCAAAATGCAGCCCCCCATCTAATCTGGGCCGTCCTCTGCAATACTTCAGCACAGCCACAGCTGCGCTGGCTCTGCCGGCGCCCGGGGGGATGCACCGCACGAGGAGGTGGCCCTTCTTGTGAGCCAGCGATCTGCAAACCTCGATTCGACTGCCTGCAAGGTAGCCTTCGCTACGCATTGAACCCTTAATAAAATATTAACACAAGTAACAGCAGCAGCAACACGCATGTCCATCGGACGAACGCCCCGTGCTGTAACCGCTGGTCTTGTTTGGCACAAAACAAAATTCACCAAGGTCTCAGCCGGTAAAAAAAAAAAAGTCATTTGCTTTTTCCTATGAAAAGTGAAGGATATACCCGAATCCAGTGCCAGGAGGCAGGAAAGCGGCGATGGAAAAAATACTGTAGTACGAGGTCCTTTGAGAGCACTAAGCAAGCAAACAGCAGCATCTGCCGCTTCTTCCTTCCCCAGGAGAGAAATCCAGCGATAAAAAAAGAACCGAGCCATTAAAAACAGACCCCCCTGCCCCGAAAGTCCTTTAAAAGCCATGAGGTCAAACCCACAGGCCCCATCTCCTGCCGACATCCTCGGTTCCCTCTGCTCCCGGCAGCTGTGCAGCCCGTGGATCGAGACGGCAGATCCGATGCGTTTCCCAGCGAGGCGACTTGGACCGGACGGTGGAAGGAAACGGAGGACCCCTGGGTTTAAGGCACAGTTCCTCCCTCGGAGAGCGCTGGGACTGCCGTGCTTCGGCCGGGAGATGGAGAGAGCATCGCGGTGCGAGCCCTGCGAATAGCAGTCGTGGGCAGCACGGGGGACGCAGGTTGGCGATGGGCTTCTTGGTCGTGGAGCGGAGGTGGGAACCAAAAGTCATTGGCTTTTTCGAAGGGGGCACTGGCTGGCACGCTTCAATCCTGAGCAAGCCGCAAGCCCAGCGGCTCCGGCTGGGTGAGAGAAAAGGGCATCTGGTGGCTTTCCAGGAGCACACTGCTCTGGGTGCATCTTTTTTAAATCAATTAAAAATTAATAATAATAAAAACCCTAAACTTGCACACTAGGATCCCTAATGCTGGTGCTCACGTTGCCTCTGGCATCTGTGTTGTCTGCTCTGTCGGCAAAACAGAGCCAGGATGCCGAGTCCCGCAGCAAAGGAAAGCCTTGCCCCTCCATGAAATCAGGACCTACCCAACTCCTATGGACATCGGCAGGAGCAGGGCCGGGTCCTTGGACCTCAGGCAGCCTCGACTCGTGCTGGAAGGAGGAGGAAGGTGGGAAGGACTTTGGCACTTGACATTGAGCCCACGTGAAGACAGCTTTGGGCATGGACACGCTGAGTGGGGCAGGCAAAATGCGGTGTAGACCAGGCCAAAGCCCGCTGGAGGCCGTCGGGACTTGCCCACGTGCTGGAGCGCCCAGCTCTACGTTGTATTTTCTCATATATCACACTTTCCCCACCCGAGAAATCAGGCTCCCTCCAAAACTGGGCTGCGTGCATTAAGCAGGGAAGCTGATTTTCTGCCCCAGGGTTGGAAGCACCCTGATTAGATCCTGCCCCACAGCGCAGCAGGTGTGGCATTACTATTTGGACAACTGAGGAAGTCAATTTTGTTGATGGCCCGTTGTTCTCCACTCGACAGATGTTATTAATGACCATCACTTCCTTTTTAATGTTCTTGATGTTCCACGGATTGAGATAACCATTCCTGGGGCAATTTTGCTGTCCGCTATCTGCTCCCGGTTTAAATCACAGCCTCTTTAGTTCAGACTTATCAGCTCTTTTCAGGAATCATAGATCCATGCATGGAGACCGATCTTCAACAGCAACTAGAGATTCAGCCTTAGTTAAGCTGGAAAAGGAGGGTGGATCAGCCAAAGATGAGGCTCTGCCCTTGCTCTAGGCAGCTATAACTCCTGGAAAAATCTTTTTCTCTTCGTTCTGCCTTTCAAAAACAAGGCATGTGTATTATATCCAAGGGTGCGTTGTATGCAAGGAAGTATGTTCATTTGGGTCTTTGCCTCTGAGCAGCCTCAGTCCCTCCAAGCCTTTCCTAAATCGGGATGAGATCAAGTTCCAGCATCAGTTGAGGCACGGGACACAACTTCCCCCTGTCCTGGTCCATCTCACAGCCGGACGGATTATGCACGGAAACAAAAAGGCAGCAGAAATGGCCTTTCCAGAAGTAAAACTATTGCCTGTTCCACGAAGTAGAAAAATAAACATTTATAACACGCTCCTTGCAAAGGACACCGGCATGCTGGCCCAAAGGCTCAAATTAAAACGGACTGTGCGTCTTGGGATTCCTCCCCTCACCCCTGTAAAATAACACGGATGCTGCTGGATGGACAGACCTGGGGAAATTCAAGAGGATGAAGCCAGGGCAGTAAAATTGAGCCATGGGCTGGGGGATCTCCTGAGAAAAAGAAAGCAAGAAAGAGCTCATATACTTCAGAGTCCCTTCAGAGAGGCGGGGGGGGTTGCCCTGGAGGCATGCATCCGCGACTCCCTTGCACGCGGGATACCGACAATGCAGAAAACCCCACGGCGTGATGCTGCAACGAGGGGACGAGTTACGTTTTCTCGTGTGCTAGCAGGTGGGGACACCCAAGCGGAGGCAAAGACAGCCTGTAGCTCTCCCATATCGATCAACTACCCTGAATTCACGCAGCTTTTTCCCTGGGGAAGGTGCGGCCTGGGGGGCAAGGTGCAATGGAAGAGCCATAATTACGCCTTTCCCCATGGCCTAGCTCGGGGCATAGGGAAGCCAGCTTTGCAGAGCTCCTGTGGGCTGCACCCCTCAGGCAGGCGAGCGGGAGGATTGGGGAGTGAATTGAGCCTAGACTCTGCTTCCTTGATGTGCCCAGTTACCCTGGCCGTCGGGCAGTGCCGCTGGCAGGGGTTCGGTGCAGAGCACCCCTGCCTTGGACTGTAACATCAGGACCCTCCTCCAGCTGCCTGCAATGGCTGGGCTGCCCGTAAGACCCCGAAGGCTGGCCAGGGTCCGAAGTAGCGCCGAGCACCTCTGCTCAGCTTCGGAGGGATGTTGTCGCTGCCACGGCCCATTCAAAACAGTCCTTTTGGAGGTGCTGCCTTTGAAAGCCTGTCCAAACCTATGCCAATCCTGCAGTGGGTCCAAAAGAAGACTTCGCCCACCAAAACCCCAAGCTTTCTGCTCACTGAAAAACCACTGGTGAAAACACAAGTGCCAGGGAAGGTGTGTAAGGAGAGGAGGCAGGAAAGCACACTCCTTTCGGGGGCTTCATAGGCAGGGGGAAAAGCAAGTCTTGATAAGGAAGTTGTCCTCACGGGTGCCTTATATCTACACAAGACACGTCTAACCCCGGCAAGAGAAGCCGTCAGTATGTCTTGGGAGTCTTTCAGAGATGGGGTATCTCTCCGGACATGTGTTTGAGTCCAGCTGGGCTCAAGCGTCCTAGCGAGAACGAACAACTGCCCCTGTGATGGGTGACAAAGACTGGCCCGCTCTGTGCAGGGTCAGACTAGATGATCACCTTCATAGCTACAAAGGTGCCACCTTTCCGGCTCTGCCGCTCACTCCTGCACCCAGAAATGGGGAGGTCCTTCAATGCAATGTGCATGAGGCTTATAGATACCACCTCATACGCAGGCATTGCTCTTGGACCTGATACGATGTTGTGCGCTTCACCCAAACAGAGCTTAGGGCATCCAGAAGCAAGAGCAGAGCCGGGACTTAAACATAAAACAGGGGTCTCCCCAAAAGGCTCAAGCCCAAGCTTGCTGCTGGTGCATTTCCAAAACCCTGCTCTCCTTCCTGTTAATGCATATGGACAATTTCACTTGCTTTCTATAGGTTTGGCCTGGGCTTCTCACACATGCACATGGACAATTTCACTTGCTTTATAGAGGGCTGGCCTGGGCTTCTCACGCAGGGCACAGAGAGGTGATCGCTGCTTAGAAGAGAAAGCTAAAGGTCATCTTTGCCTTGCACACATCGAAAGGGCTCCTATGTGGTGGCGTTGCTGCATTGTCGTAACCCGCCTCGCACCTGGGATCTTTCCCCAGCTGCATTCGTCTCGGAAAGAGAGACCTGCAAGAGCAGCAGCTTCATGCAACGAGGGACATGAGAGACTCTGGAGAGCTAGCAGATCGGCTAGCTGAGCACAGCACGAACCGCCGGTCCATGGGGTAGCAAGTACATTGTGCTGCGGTGCTGCAGCTGGGAGCCCGGCAGGGAGAGACGCGAGATACTAATGTGATGACACGTGAGACGGAGGGATCCTGGGGACAGGGCTCTAGGGCAGCCTCCTGGGACTCCAGCCATGCTTGCTGCAGAAGGAAACCGGTACCAATGCGAAGTCACGCTCGTCACTGCCTGTGATGGGGACCTGCAAAACAAACAGAGCAGCCGGTCACTCGGGAGCAAAGCGAGGAGCGCTCGAATGACGGCCACCCGCCGGGCCCGGGGGATGCTTCCTGGAGCTGGCGTGTGCACAACCGCCGAAGCTGGAACGCACTTTATTGGGGGCAGTGAATGGGTACAGAAAGACAAAACTGGGTCCATGGCAAGGGCTTCCCTTCCTCTGCATCCCAGACTGGCATCAGCGGTCGTGTACTCACCAGCCCTGGTGTGACCAGATCATGCGGCAAGCAGCTAGGCGACTAGAAGAGTCGCCGGCACTTTCCTGCACCAAGTGTCTCAGGGGCTGTGCATTCCCACACCCTCCCTGCACCAACTCCCATCAGATGGGTACCGTCCTTGGGGCTGCTTATTCGTGCCAAGTCACCTACGCCAAGCTGAGTGCAGAAGCAGCTGCTGCAACCTCCCCTACCTTTATGAGACTGCTCGGGTTTGCAAAGCTGATGCCCGGCGCTGGGTTGGCTTGGGAAACAAGCCTGGTCGAAGTCCTCCAGGGGAGGGGGGGGCCTGCCAAGCAGGGAGAGAAAGAAATATCAGGTCAAAGGGCCGGGCATGACAAGCGTGTCGGCGTCCTTTGCAAGGAGCATGTTATACATGTTTTATTTCTATACTGCGTGGAAAAGGCAACGGTTTGACTTCTGGAAAGGGGCTAAAAGCAGCCCACAGAGTATCCGGGAGCCAGAGTTTGCCGGGTGTGGACTGGGCTGTGGAGCCCAGCTTTTGCTCTTCATCGTCTCCTTGGAAGAGGCCTGGGCAAAACTTCTGGGCGGAGAGATCCCATCACCATCCCTCAAACTCTAAATGTGGCACCAAAAAAAGCCAATGGGATAAAATTCAAGAACCGATTTTTGATTTCTGGGGTGTATTTTTTTATTGAATCTGTTTGCTGAATTGTCGTTGTAAACACTTGCCGGTGAACAAGACGTTTCACTTCAGAAGTTGGATGAAAAACAAACCAGACAGAAATCTTCCCATGAAAAAATCAGCTTTTTGGAGTCTGAACCTTGCAATACCAATGGTTTCCCTGACCGTGGCCAGCTCGGCCTTCTTAACGAGTCTTGATCAGACTCCCAGCACCAATGGGGCGAGAGCCACCAAACTCATCTCCAAACTGGCCTTTCCATCTGTGAGGGATCAGGGCATAGCATGGCTGGAGAGCGCAGACAAGCAGTGCGATACCCTCCGATGCAAAGGATTCAGGACTTGTAGAGAGAGTATGAGCAGGGGCAATGAAAGGAGGTGCTAGCGCACACGTGCCTCAGTTTACCAGCTCTTGGATGACTGCTGAACTTAGCCATTTGCAAGCAGTGACCCCGACCTTGGGAGATGTTTGGCCCCTCAAGGCTGCTCTAACAACACCAGCTCACAGAACCAGAGTCATAGAGAAGTGGGGCTGGAAGGGAGCTCCAGAGGTCACATCTGGAGCAGGATCATCATCAATGACATCACTGTGAGGTAATGTGTCGCGGGTTCATTTAAGCAAGCACTGCACGTTGCTGCACACCTTGCATGGCCTTGCACCCACCTCGGTGCTCCCCAGTCTGGTCCTACAGCGGCTAAAGTTTCTCTGTAAAGATCCAGAGTGAGCTCAAGCCTCTATGTACGTCCAACCAGGAGACCCAGCTACAGACACCTGTCTGGTCACCGCGGCTCAGCACAGATGATGCTGGCCACAGGCTGCTGGCTACATGTGCCTTGGCCGATGTGGCGGATGGGCTGCTAGGCTCCAGGTGGAGTCCGGACTCCCGGGCTTCATGCATCTGCTCCGTAGGGACACTTCGAAGGGTTTTTCTCCCTGTTCCCCTGACTCCGCATTGAGCTTACCGTGCAGTCTTGTGCCTCTGGGCTTCGTGGCCTTCTCTCGATCTTGGCCGCACAGATTCGCTGGGATCCTGTTGAGAGGAAGAAGAGAGGGAGCCGGTCACTGGAGCAGCCCAGCATAAATACTCTTCCCTTTGCAGCCACTCTATGCTACTGCAAGAGATGGGACCCTGGACTGGTGGGCTGAGCATTTCTCATGCTCGTACCACCTTTCTGGATGAAATCTAAGTTGTGCACTAACCTCAGTGCACAGAAATTCAGTAGAGATGTGCAGCCAGGGTCCCCAGCACCCATCCCCAGGCTCCCTGCACCAAACCCCCTTACCTGTAAACCTGGGCAGAGGACACCATCCGAAGCTGTAAGTGCTTTGCAGACAGGATTTCTGTCTGGCAGCTTGTGATACTATGTGATTTGCCACCTATCTTGGGCCATCGATCCCAGAACAGGGATGTTTGCTATGCGATGCCATCCTGCAACCCCTACGCTGATGGGGGAAAGCTTCTGCCCGCTCTCAGCAAGGGTTGGTTTCTGCACAGACCGAATGCAGCTGTGCCTTCCCTCCTGCCTAGCATGACTGCAGCCCCCCTTTGTCATTGCAACCCCCTCTTTCCAAACCCCTTCAGCTATATCTTCTTAGGAGCTGTGTCACTGCAGGCACGACACCATCGCTGCACATCCCCAGCCATTTGCCTGCAAACTGACTCAGGAACGCAGCAGACGCAGCGCACGGCTCGTGGAGGTCCAGTTCAATGCCAGCGAACGGGGAGGCCAGACTAACCCCTGGCTCTGCAGACCCCCTGGGTCACACTGCGATATGCTCGGAGAATCGATGAGCTTAGGCATTAACCAGCTCCTGACACCCCCCGTGCCCCTTCTGCTCATGCGGTGGAAAGGGCAGAGTCCCCATCTCACAGCACAGTGGCCAGAAGAGCCTCGTGGCTGGTGCTGATGCCAAGAAAGGCCATGAATCTCTGCAGGAGCCTGGTGACACCCTATAGGATCTTCTCAGGGCCCCGGGACCCGATCCTAAACGAGGCGCTCGGGTTTGCACTCAGCAAGAGCTCAGCAAGCTGCTAACTCGTGCTTGGCAGCTTTCAGGATCAGGTCCTTTATTTGGCCCCTACCTACATCTCCCTATTTCACCCCTCTGGATCCAGGCCTCTGCAGCCCCTCGAGCAATCAGGACATAGCAGTCCGAACAATGCTCCTTTCATCTCTGCGTGCCTCAGTTTCCCCACCTGGGAGAGGGGCGGTGATGACACCTTCTTAGCAGGCAGGGGCGATTGCAGGTTGAACCTACCTTCCAGTCTTGGTCTTGCCTTTTCTTCTCGTAAGAGGGTTTCTCTCTCTCCCTTGATTTCCTGTAGACCTTCTTCTTCTCCTCAGCCATCAGCAGACGGGCGATTTCCTAGCGGGGAAAAGACGTTGCAGCCTGTCTCCGAGAGCATCTGGGCTATTGCAGGTCAAAGGCACACCAGTGCCTTCCCACTGCAGCAATCGGAGAGCCTGGGCTCGAGACGGCGATGTACGTGTCACCGGGAGCCCATTCGTTGCCATCAAATGGCTGCAGAAGGACATAGATGCAAAGCCCATGGGTTTGGAGGTTTCCCCCTACAACACACTACCTCACCCATCTCCTTGGTCTTCTAACAGCTAGATTTAGCTGGGAACAGAGCCAGGCACAGCCTACAGCCAAGCCGCTGGTTTCTGTTAACTTTACTGACATACAGCTGTTGTCCACAGCTGGCAATGGAAGAAGCAGCCTATGGGAAAGCCACCTCCTTCCAGCAGCTGGCTTGCAACAGACTGCTTTGAGGCCTTGGAGAGAGTGAAAAGACTCGAAAGCAAACTGGAGGTCTCTGTATTGCCTTTGCAAGGCAGGGGAGTGGCACGGTGCGGGCCCCAGAGGGGGAGGGCGAAGGGTTAAACAGGTCTCCCACACTGGTTCTCCAAGGCTCACCCCTCTAAGCATTCAAACCTTTACCTTACTCACCTCATCTTGGGCTACTTGAGCTGCCCTCTGATCCACCCGGTTGGCCTGGAAAGAAGGAGAGGTACATTTGAGAAGTCTACATTCAATCCCACAACGGCACAAAACTTGCTGAAGCGACTGGCATGTGAAACTTTTGACGAATCCCTCAATGCAAAAGCAATGTCCTGTGACCAAAGAGCAAGCACAGCACCGTATTCAGCAGAGGTGACCTGGACAACAACGCTGACACTTCTTTGGCCTCCGCGCTGTATAAAGTATCAGAACAGACTTTGCAGGAAGAAGCATTTCCGAACACGAAGGTAAGCGAAAACCAGGATAAACTGTGCCGTGGCTTCATTAACGGTAGATCGCATCAAGCTAACTTAACACCTCTCCTGGATGAGACAAGCATCTATTTAGATAAGGGATCTTAATCAGTCTAGGTTTGAACCAGGCATTTGAGAGACTCAGGGTGAAGATAACGATTCATCATCTGCTCTCAGTGGCGGCAGACGACGGAAGGAGCAATGGGCTCACGTTGCAGCAAGGGAAGTTGAGGTTGGATATTAGGAAAAACTCTCTCACTAGGAGGGCAGTTAAAGGCTGAAAAATGTTACCTAGAGGGGTTGTGGACTCTCCATCCTTGGAGGTTTTCAAGACCCAGACAAAGCCTTGGCTGGGATGATGTAGTTGGGGCTGGTCCTGCTTGGAGCAAGGGGTTGGATTAGATGTGACCTCCTGAAGTCCCTTCAACCTTCATTTTCTATGATTTGATAACTGCATCTACACATGCACACCCTTAATGCACCTTAAAAAAGGTGATTTTAGGCTATTTGCACTTAAGTTTGATTTAAGTGCATCTAGTCCAGCCCCTTGCTTAAATTTTAGCAGGGATTGGACTAGATATGACCTCCTGAGGTCCCTTCCAGCCCTAATAAAAGATATCAGTTGGTCCAATAAAAGATATCAGATTCACCCAAAGATCCTTGTCTTCCAGCCCCCATTGTCTATGATCCTATATACTGGAACCACTGCAGAGATGGGCTCCTAGGATAATTAGGGGAAATGGAGAATCTATGTTGGGAAAGAATATAAAAGACTGTCTCTACCTGCCAAAAAGAAAGCTAAGATGGCTAAGACTACCCTTCCTCTACCATTACCTCAAATACATCTGGGGGGGTCAGAGCCAGGGGGAGAACAACTGTTTAATTAAAGGATGCTGATGTTGCAAGAGCAAATGGGTATAAAGTGGGCCAGGGATACACATAGGAGGGGAATGAGAAGCAGGTTCTTAGCTGTCAGGAGTGAAACAGGCTCCTGAACCAAGTCATAGGAGCAAGGACCCTCATAGGTGTAACGATGGACCCTGGGGTACCCTGGCAGACACCGCAGGGCTGACCCTGGAGCTGTCAGCGTGTTTTGGGAATTGCATTTGGAGGAGGGGCTGAAAGGACGCGAGGTCCCTGTGGGCTGCCCACAGGTCTCAATGGTCTTGACCCTGCTGAGGGTATGGCAGGGACCGGTGCAGAGGTGATACTAGAGAAACTGGTCTCAAAGAGACATGTGGTTCCTTGGTGAGAAAGGGGGGTTGCACCTGGCTGAGATGTGAACGATGGGGTGATGGGTCGTTACATCTCAGGTCCTGGAGAGAAGTACAAAGACCTTTCAAAGACGGCCTTTAGTTTCTAGACCAACCTTTTCAGACTCAAGGCACCCCTCGTTTAGCTTGAGGCCTCCATGGGACGCTGGCTCTTACCTGTCCTACTTTTTTTTTGACTATGGAAACACAGCAGAGCAAGTTTTCTGTTTCAAAAAACTCAGCTGGCCCACAACAGGGCAGATGTTTGTGATGCTCTGCATTGCTATGGGAGATCTTTGGGTTTATCTGGTGCATCGCGTCAGCACACCGAGCAGTACCAGCATTGCGTGGCAGGCTTGAAAGGATCTCAAGGCACCCCAAGTAGCCTCATCTTCCCAGCTGAGAATCGCTGCTCCTGACCCTAGCAAAGCCAATGGCTTAAGTACATAAGGAAGGCAGGCTGGGTATGCTGCCCGTGCCCATTTGTCCCCTCCTTGGAGCTCTCAATGCGTTCACACTATTAGCTGCACACTATTTATACTGCATTTAATTAACCCCATGTGGCAGGGTTCCTCCAGGGGATCTTCCCAAGCCCTCAAAGCATTACTCAGACCCTTTTTTCCTCACTTGTTTTTAAAATCCTCTGTTGCTCCAGCTTGTTTTCTCAGCTCTTCCCATCCCACCCGTGCCCGTGTCCCTTCCCCATGACCGCAAGCCTGCCCCACTGCTCGCAGCTGCCCAGCTTGTTGCATGGGTCTCATCAGCTCCCCTGCTCATCCCGTCTCATCTCTCTCCCTTTGGATGACCTGCTGTCGATGCTGCCAGATGTTCTGCGCAATAAGCTCTGCAGAGTACAGCAGACAAGGTTCCTTGGGTGAATTTGATCTTTTATTAGACCAACCCAAATGGTTGGAGAATAGTTATTAAGCAAGCTTTCGGGTTCAAAAATCCTTTGTCAAGCTAAGGAAGCTTCAGCAGAATACAGCTGCATTTACTGAGCACGCTCTGTGGCCCCAGTGCAGGTGACGATTCAAACACAGCAGATAGTTTGGAGCCCAACTACCTGCAATGGGCTCTGGGCAGAAACCACCGCTGGTTAATACCCACCCCCAGCTCTGCTCGTACCGTCAGCTCCTGCCGTCTCGACTTACCAGGAGTTCCTCTTCTTGCAGCTTCCTCGCGATCTCGGCATCGTACAGCTCCTGTTCCCTGGGATCCAGCCGGGGCTTGTCGTAGGTTGCCTGTTTCGTCCCTCTCGGCTTCATTCCTATATGAGAGGAGGGGGAAAAAAAAACCCATCAGCCTCCTGTTTGGCCAAATGCTTTGGGAAGGAAACCCCCATCCTCTTCTGAGCGTGCAGACCCTCCACTCCACCCACTGCAGACGATGCTCTGCCCCGAGTGGGCTGGAGATCTGCTGCAGGAAAGGCAGATATTGTGAACGCTGTATAAAGCCATGAGGACCCTGTGAGATGTCTGGCACTTTCTGATTCAGCAGGATCAGCTTTCACACAGGGAGCAATGAGGCAAGCCAAAATCCTGCAGCTCCCTCGAGGCTCTGCTCTTGCTTTCAGGAGGGGATGAGGGGGGGGTCTGTGTGTTTAATCCAACCGTCCTTTATCGGTGCATTTCTAGACCCAGTTGAGATTTCATCTGTGCTGGGGGATGAGGAGCCCGGTAGACGCTCTGTGGACACGTTAGAGAGGAGATAAGCGGGTTGCACGGAAGCAATTCCTTTACATGTTGATCCTGATCCGCTGAGCCGTGGAGATAATCTGCCAGTGAGATCATTTCCCTCTACCCTCAATCCAGCGGCGAGGCTGAGTTCCAAAAATTAAATATCCTCCCACCTAAACGGCTTACGCCCTTTAGAAGAGGGTGCTAAATGGGCCACATTGCAGCTTTCCTTAATCACGCAGGGCTGGGCAGCAAGGGGAGGTAGGGACTGAGCATGTACCAAACACCACGCAGAGATGCTCCAAACTACAGCAGGCCAGAGATGCACCGAAAAGCAGACACACAACTGGACCCCTTGCTCTTCAAGCTGTTGCCTACAGTGGAGTGAATTCACGACCCAATAAACTCCAAGGCGGTTACCACTTTTGTCAAGGCTGATTTCAGGACAACCAAAGAGAGGAGGACTGCAAGTCGATGGTGGCCTGGAAGGAGGGAACAGCCTACCACCGGAGGTGGTTCAAGCGCCTTCATTGAACACCTTCAAGATGAAACTGGATGCTTATCTTGCTGGGATCCTATGACCCCAGCTGACTTCCTGCCCTTTGGGCGGGGGCTGGACTCAATGATCTTCCGAGGTCTCTTCCAGCCCTAATGTCTATGAATCTATGAGGGACTGGAGAGTCCCCACACTAGCTTGGCATAGGTGTTAATTAGTGCTAAGTGGCTCTAAGAGAGACTCTCATGGACCCAGAAAAACAGATATCCATCTTCTGTGCAAACTCAAGTTTATTTTTCTACCTACGGAGACTTGTACCATCTTTAATTTTACCTAAGCCTGAGGAAGGGCGTGTGAGCCCAAAAGCATGCAAAGAAAGATATTTTTTTGGTGTGATTTCTTAGTTGGTCTAATAAAAGGTATCATCTCTGAACCAAGAGTTTTGCACATCCATTAAGGCTCCACACTCGAGCAGTGTGAGCTGGCACAGACACGCTGGTGGTGAAACCCACCATGGCTGGGGGGTTCCTTCTTTTATGCCTCCGATATACTTGTAGAGGCATCACTCTTTCCAAAGATGCCTTGATTTCCTGGCATAAAGGTGGCAGGGAACTTGGCTGGGCTGATTGTGCTCAGACAACAAAAAGGTTAGGGTTCGGGTTCATTTCTATGTTATGCCTCCCCACATGTCCAGAAGCACGGAGAACCAGCCACGGTCAAGACCCACAAGGATGAGTGCATGAGCCTCAGCGTGGCTATCAATTTAGCTGTTGTACAGTCACCCTCCAGTGAGAGAGATGCTGCACACAGATACGGACACAACCACAGTGGGCACGCCTACACGAGACACTTTACTACGCAGTAGAGCAGATTACTGTATAGTCAGCATCACTGTCTACGTGTGCAGACCCTTACTGAGCAGTAATCTGCTCTACTCAGCAGTTAATCTGCTACCTGCAAATGCAAGTAGCAGTTTAACGGCTGAGTAATTATCGTGCAGTAAGACACGTGTAGGTGGCCCACCGGAAGAAAATTTGCTTCTAGGCAGCAGGGGGTGGGAGATTGCTCCTGGCCTCTGGGGAGCTGCCTGCGGCAGGTCCTAGCCCCGCAGCTTTCTCCCAGTCCCATGCCCAACGGGGTGATCGAGGTATGGGGCTTGGAAAGAGCTGTGGGGGAGGTCCCAGTGGGAGCAAATCGGCTCCCAAATGCATGTGTGTTGTAGACACCTGCTCAGGGTGGGCTTACTCCAGAGTAAATTACTCTGGAGTAAACCCATCCTGCAGCATGTGCACGTGTGGACGCACCCAGTATCTTTTAGGTATCTCAGGGTGCGTTTACACATCACCCTATGGCAACATAGCAGCACACTACAGTGACGTAGAGATCATGTGGGTCTACACGTGATCGCCAGCTATGCTGCCATAGCGGCGCTCTCCCCAGATGTAGCGTGCCACTATGGCAACACAGCTGGGAAATGTAAGCGTGCACCACCGCATGGCGCAGCGATTGCCCAAAAGGAAGTATTATAGCACAGTGCTGTAGCAACATCACACCCTTGAGGTACATCACTTGCCTCTGAGACCCCCCCGTGCTATTATGCTCATATTCTAAATCTCTTCTCCTGGTTACTTATAACAAAGACCTGTACAAATAAAAAAAGACTACACGACTAACTGAATACACACCAAAAAATGGTGAGATTACCTCTATACCTACTCCTACTAAATGCACCAAATAAACAAACTGGACCCTAGTTATTATTTGTATAATAACTATATTATACATATATTCTCTCTCATACTTAGATCAATAGGAAATAAAAGGAACAGCCACTTACCAAGGTCTTTCTCTTAGGTTGGGAGACATTGTTTAAAAATGTCAGGAAGAGCACACCAACTGCTGAAACTTCCTTAGCCTGACGAAGGGTTTTTGAACTCGAAAGCTTGCTTAATAACTATTCTCCAACTATTTAGGTTGGTCTAATAAAAGATATCAAATTCACCCAAGGAACCTTGTCTGCCTAACACCTCTTGAAGCACTTGAACATCTCTGCTACGGGGCATGTGAATAGACTTTAACAATAGTGGGTGGAAAACTTTCAAAGTCCCCTATGGAAAGATGCCAGATTCCAGGCCCACTTCTGAACTGTTTCAGACAGCTTCAAATTGGTTTAACAGGCTTGTCTGTCTGCCCACTCAGGTATAAACTATGTTTAAACCAGTCTAATAACATATGGGAGTATTGTCAAAGAGTCTAAGACTCACAACTACAGCTGTGAGACGGGCACCCATTACCATCTCCTTTTTAATGGGTGGGGGATGCACTTAGCAAGCACTTATTCAGGATTATCTCAGTCTGTGGCAGCCCTGCATACAGACCCCAACTCCTAGCTGCACTCTATAACCACAAGATTATTGTTCCTCCTTGCATGCCAGGCACTGCATTAGACTAAACTGTAAAGCCCAAGGGCATATCTGGATTTTAAAATGCCCTGAGTCCATGCATTGACAGTGATGTATAATTATACATACCGGTGAAATTTCTAAATTCTCTCTCATTGGCAAAACCTTCAGGGGACATGGTTTCATGCCAGTTCATTGCAAAATCCCATTTAGATACTCAAACAAATGGAGTATTAATAAAAAAGATCTCTGCTGCCCTTTTAGACACTTAAATGGACTGGCTAGATTCCCACAAACAGTCGGGCCCATCTGAAAGCAATGGGAACTGCTGCTTCGACCATGCTTTAGACCCTATGCAGAAATCACCCCTTGCACTGGGACAAACCTTGTCCTCAGTTGTGCCCAGGCCAGCCCAGGAGGACCCCGAGGGCTTGCTCAGTGCAGATTCCCTCCCTGGTCCTACTGTGCTGCGGTGCAAGGTGACTGCTGTGACTGTCACACCGCGATCAGCAAAAGGCCAATGCTGACAGAGGCGGGAGAGCCGTTCACAGCAGCCCCTCCACTCATACCCACATGTGGATGTGTCAGGTCTGGGTCATCACATGAAGCTAGCAGGTAGAAAGTTTAAAACTAACAAAAAGCAGTTCTTTTCCCCCAGCATATCACTGAAGTGTGGGACTCGCTGCCCCCAGATGCAGCTTAGCCAGGATCCAAAAGGGTTTGGACATATTTTTGGAGAAAAAGAGCATCCGGTTGCTATTGAGCAAAGGGCACAGCCTCTGAATCAGACTTTTAATGCTAGAGACTGCAAGTGGGAGAGGAAGAGCGGAGCAAAAACCCTGCTCAGACCCAGTCGCTCTCCCTTCCAGCCTCCGTTCTCTGTCCCGGTGTGACACAGGGCAAGATGGACTTACGACCCAATGCACAGCAGTTTTTATCTTTTTGAAAACAAGCAAGGAGCGTCGGACTGAGGAAGGGAGCAGTCCTGGTACCATCCAAACCCTGCTCTGCACACCTCCCAGTCATCAAGGCATCAACGATGGGAGCATCGTCCAGCCCTGCTGCAATAGCCGGAGTTTAGGAACTTCCCGGTGCTCATAACACAGACCCGGCAAACCCGCCGGTGGTCTGGAGAGGACGCCGTATGCATGATAAGCATGGCTTTAAAAGACACGGTGCAGGATAAATGACAGGACCCCTCACCAGCCACCCCCGCCCCTCACGCTGCCCTGCTTTACCTGGGTCTCGGCAGCGGTCTCTACCCCGCTCCCGGGTCTCGGCATGGGGAGAAGGGGATGCCCTGGGCCTCCGCCCGGCTTTCCTCTGCTCCCTCTCCTCGCCCCTCCTGCGATCGTGCTGCTGAGACTCCTCGGAGTCGCCGAGCCTCGTGTCGCGAGGAGCCGTGAGCCCCTGGCGCTGGGCCCGGCGGCTTTCCGGGCGCGGGGAATGCTTGCTCCCGTGTTTCCACGCTCCCTGCTCCGCTTCCAAGTCGACGTCGAAGCTGGGTAGCCTCTTCTCTCTGTCCGGCCGCGACGGCTTCCTTTCTCGCGGCTCCCGGTTCGGGGGCTCAGCCTCTGCGTCCAGGTTCAGGCTATGCGGCCTGGAGGTCTTCTCCTCCCTGCGTCCCTTCCTGTCTGAGGGCTCCCAGCTCCTGCTGTGCCCCAGGGATGCGTATTCAGCCTCTCTGTCCTGGCCAGGGCTGCGAGGTCGTCTGGACCTCTCCTGGCTCCCCGGTTTCCTTTCCCGCATCTCTCTGCTGCACGGCTGGCTGTCCCACGTCCTTCCCGGGTGAGGGTCCTCCAAGGACGGATGCTCGAGCTCGGCACCGTCGCCCGGCAGAGCCCGAGTTTCCCTGGGATGCTCTCTGTGCTGGTGCCTATTGCCACTGCGGGGTCTGCGGGGCCTCGCGGGCTCGGAGGCTGGCCCTCGGGGGGTGTCCCGCGTGCAATCTGGGTGGCAAGCGGGGGGACAAAGAAGGAAGCAGGTTAGTGACACGAAGGTTAATTTTAACAGACAGGGGCCAGCTCATGCAGCAAAGGCAATGGGTAACATGGGCAGGGTCAGTACGGGAATAGGGGGGTGCAGGATGAGGCTCAGAGCTAATGCTGTGCAGCGGTGACCCCAGGAGCAGCACCCTTGGGGGCAAGGAGGGGTAAGACCAAGTGATGGGCCAGCAGCTAATGCATGGCAGGTTTTTTATGAAGTGCCCAGGAATCTGGACTCCATGTGCCTGCAAAGGGAGGCTGGGAAGCTGCAAAGATTTACTGCTTGGAAAAAAATATCATGGGAACAGCTCACTCCATGGCGTGCCCTTGCTTTTGCCTGCTCCTGGGAGCTGGCTGGAGGCAATGAGAAGCCAGAAGGTATCAGGGAGAGGTTTGGTTTTGCTCTCAGCTCTGAACAGAGGCTCAAAATGAGTCCTGGTCTAATTGGAAACTGGTTTCCCAAGCCCTAGATTTAGGTTTCACTCCATGGGGGAAAATATCAGCACTATGCACCGGGAGATACGGCGCTGCACAAAGCAGCTGGGAGATGAGCCAGATCTCTTTGTAAGGTCACTGAGGACTTTCTCCAATGTGGGCAAAGGTTAAGAAATATCCCTCCTAGGGATCAAGCCTTGGGGCCCTTGAGGGCTCAAAACTAGACTTTGTCTAAATTTGCAGCTGAGGAAACATCAGGGCAGGAAACAACACACCCCGACCGAGCCCAGAGAACGGGCCCCGACCTCAGCCGCGTGCTCCCTGCACACAGAGGATGCTTCATTTCTGCTCTCTGGGAAGCAAGTGGAAATCCCCTTTGGTTTCCATTGCACGGCGGTACCGAGCCGCGACTGTGGCAGGGGGGATCCAGTCCGCCGGCTTACGGGCGTCTGATCCGTTTACTTCCTCAAAGCAATTTCAGGGCCCGGGGAAGTGTTTGCACCGGAGCATAGGGGGATTTTGCAAGTGAAGACATGTATTCAGGTTAAGGAAATACTTGTCTGGGAGGAGATGAGCAGGGGGCTGGACTAGATGTGACTTTTAGAGGGCCCTGACAGCCTGTTTATCATGATTTCAGAGAAACCCAATTCACGCTAAGCAAGGGACGGGCTGCACGCAGAACTGCGATACAAGGAAACAGCGCAGGATTTCTCTGCGGCTCTGTGATCTCTAAGGTGGTTGCACTTTCCCTTGGGTGTCTTCTGCCCCATCCAAACTGCTATCCAAGTTTGGTGATATTTACGAGCCAGCCAAAAAAACGAACAGGGCATCCTAAAAAACACCCCAGGAAACATATGCAATCGATATACATTGAACCCCCCTCCCCGTGAAAGGAGGGCCAGTTTGAACTTGTGAGGAACAGCTGTTCAAAGCATCTGGATGACTTACTGAGCAATAATTAGCAATGGAAAAACAAAGCCCAAGTGAAAGACAGGTTTTGGCACGACGGGAACAGCCACCTCCGACCCAGCTTCCCCTGTAATTAGTTTTAATTTGGTCTGCAAAGCTTTGCAAGGAAAAGCAAAACAGGCCAGCCAAGACTGACGGGGAGAAGCGTAATGAGAAGGCAAAGCGTGGCGAGAAATGCTGAAGCAGCGTCAGGAAAGGCCGTGTCTGTGCTGAGGCAGGCAGCGCGGTCGTGCCAGACAACCTGAGCAGGAAATCGGGCTTCATGGAAGTTCAGGGCGGCTTGTTTCCAAGCATGGGGCCTGAAGGGGTGTTTTTCTTCCTCTGTCTTTATTTTTCCCTTTAAAAGGAGAGACGGGTCTTTCCCTGGATCCACATGCACTCTGAGCACAGATCCCAGAGCTTCCTGGTGAGGACTCACAGGCACGATGCAAACGGAAATGCTGCAGCCCTCTCAGGTCGTGCTCAAGCCCCGAGTAGATCCTCATCCGACGTCCCGGGTGCTCAACACGCTCCAAACTGCAGTGCTAGCCGGGCGCTAAAACCAGGGACCAAAAGCAACACCGCGGCTGCAGACTCATTAAGGACTTCTACCCTGGCTGCAGTGTTTCCAGACTATAGGAGACACCAAATGTCACCTTGCTTTTCAAAACCCTGTAAGACTCCCAAATGCATGCCAGAATCGGCTGCATTCAGGTTTGGCGTTCATTCGTCTTCATCCTCCCTGCCTCAGCTCCTGCAAGACCTTTCCCTGCCACGTGTTTTCCAGTGATTTGCCAAGACTAATTCGATCAGACTGTCACTGGTTTTACCGAGAGGCTCTTCCACAGTACCGTGGACCGTGGCATTGTGAAGCTCCCGTTCAGTTGCTGCTCTTTGTTGTTTGCAGTGAAAACTTTTTGGCTGCCCTAGACCTGATTCCCAATTGGACTTCAAATATCTGACTTGCAAAAGAAAATGCCTAATGATCAGAAACGGGGATGTTCAGAGCGCTGTCCTTCCTCTCTACGGCTCTTTAACTGAAAGCAAGGCCTTTCCCACCATATAGTTTCAGCAGGACTTTGGAAAGACTGGACTGGAAAGCAGGACCTCAGCAGAGCATCAGAAAGAGCCACCACCAGCACCAAAGCAAAGTGATCCTCAGACTTCAATACACACCCGCCGATTCTCCCCTTCTGATCTGGAAGGAGTTTGTGTGATCGTACAAAGCAGGTTCCCAGGAGAAAGCAAAACCACCTGGAAGACTGTAGCCGGTCCATGATTTTCAGCACAGAGAGATCACCCCAGTGGCAATAGTCTTCGAGGATGCCTCCGGTATTCAGTAAGTCATACAAACCAATGCAAGGTACATACCTCTATTGGAAAGGCCACCCCCTGGACCAGGATGTGCTGCAATTACACCGCTGCCAAGGTTTCAGGCACCCACGTGGATTAGAAATGGAAACACTTCCCATAACATTTTATCCCAAATCACCTCCTTTTTAACACGCCCATAATGTTGTGCATTAGCAAACTAAACCCATATAACACCAGCCATGTATCTTCTTGTAACCAGAAGCAGGATTGAAATGGGCCCACCAGCCCTACGCTGTGGCCCTTTTCTAGGGCACTCTAATTAAAAAAAAGAGAAATGAAATCTCCTATTTTTTGGCACAGGGACTGATCCTGCTTGAATTAAAGTCAGGGGCAAAACTCTATTTGCGGCTGCTGGGTGACGGTCCAGTGCACAACTCAGGCTTTGCAACAGAAGTATAAACTGGGCACGTCTACATGTACATTTACACTGGCTTAAATTTACTGTGCAGTAAGCAGGAATAGGCCGGCGACTATATGTGCAGGTGTTAAACAGCATTAACGCTGTGTGGTCTTGAGGCTAAAGTTAGTCTCAAGTCAGTCCACAAATACAAGCTGCTGCACAATAAGGCATCTACATGTGCATTACTGCGCAGTAACTAATCGGGTCTCAATTTGATACCTGCATCATGCAGGTATCAAATTTACGCCCAAGTTGGCATAAGTCACCATAGGTACTGCGCAGTACAGGTGAGCCAGTGTAGACGTGTGCCCATACTGCTCAGTAATTTTAGGTTACTGTGCAGTAAATGTGCACGTGCAGATGCTCCCACTGTCTAGGTCGGGACAATCCCTATTACAAAGCTCGTCAGCCCCAGACTACAGGAAAGGTTACCTCCGTTCTCTGCATAGTAGCTGTTCTCGTAAGCCTTGTGTCCCTGCGGCTCTGGCTTTTTCCGCTTCTTGTCTTCCAGCAGCAACTTCTCCTGCAGGATGCGGGCAATGTCCTGGTGGAGGAGGAGACACAACAGTCACATTTCCTAAGGAAGCCCTTTTCTCATTCATGTCTTACTGCCACCTTCTCATGTCTCCGCCATGAGCCACAGATGCTGTGGACAAACTCTAAAGACCTACAAACCCTGCACGTCTCTGGGAGTGCATCACCCTCAGTTTTCATGATGAAGGAGCAGGGCAGAGAAGGATCAGAGGAGAGACCTCATCCCACCTTCCCTGACCAGATCAAGAGATGCTGGGTGGATCTACAGAAATAAATACACCAGCTCCTTCCCGGGGAGAGGAGAGGATCTGAGCACACGTGCAATTAATAAGGGCTCAGCCTTCCCTTCCTTTGCATTGGACACCACCCTCGTCCCCCTCAAATGCCCAGTGCAGAAACCAGCAACAACACGCAGCCTTAAGTAAGTCACCGTTTGCTGTGCCATGCTGTTTTGCTCCTCTGATGCATTTGGAAATACTCAAATGGGAAATAACAGGTCAACTTTGACTGCTGCATGGAGCGGATGCTGGGTTCTGCTGCAGGCGTGGTTTGACCAAGGGTGGTGGATGGAGATAGCAATCAACACTACCAGCCCCCAAATTTCCAAGCCCCAAATGGCTGGATTGGTGCCACAGACTGGATCTGGCCTGCCGATGACCTGGTGCCATTCATCTGTCCTGCAGGCCAAGAAGGTCAGGTGCCACTGGTATAGGCTACTGCTTAGAAAGTGGGTTTTGACTGGGTAAGGCTTAGCACCCAGTGCAAAGCCCTGTGTGACTGTGTGGATCCATCCGGGCACAGAGCATCTGCAATGAGACAATGTGGGCCTCCCTATGCCTGGAGAGGGGTGATTACACCTGAAAGCTTGCACAGAACAATTTTTCCAACTATAATTGGTCTAATAAAAGAGATCACATCTAGCCAAAGACCCGTGCCTGCCTATGTCCTTAGATCAACACGGCTACAACCAAAAACCCTGCTGCAATTGGACAACAGTCACTGGACACTATCAGCTCTGGTGAAACCAGATATAATTAGCAAACAATACACCCTTGCAAGCAGACTCTGGCACACCCACCCCACAGCTGCGATAGTGAAAGCCGGCGGGCAGCATGTGCATACACACTCCCAGATTCACAGCAGCGCAGGCCCAGCAGGGCCTCTCAGGAGGGCACATCCAGCCCAACTCCCTGCCTAAGGCAGGATCAGGCCCATCGAAGCCAGCTCAGGCAGGTGTTTGCCTAACCTTCGCTCATGATACGGGATGCACCAGAAGTGCTAGCTAGGGACTGATCCTGCATGAAGACCTCCAAGCCCCCATGTACATCACTGGTGCCATAAACTGAACATGTAGCACATAAAGGATCTTTATCCTTGGAAGTTTTACACAGCAAGTTGAGTCAGACATGATCCGGCCTTGAGCAAGGGGCTGAACTAGATGAGCTTGTAAGGTCCCTTCCAGCCCTATTCTCCTATGATCCTATATGGAGCGCTGCATGCCCCGGGAAGGGTTTTGCATATACGGATCAGCACGTAGGAACTTGTGGCCACCAAATGCGGTGGAAGCTGACAACTTAGTCAGATTCGAAAAAGGGACTGCACACATGCTTGGAGGAAAGGGGCATCAGCTGCTACTGAGCACGGACGTGAAGGGCACGGCCTCTGCATCAGACCTTCCTGCATCTTCAAAGCTGGAGGCTGCAAGGGAGAGAGGAACAGGGGAAACCCTGCTCAGACCCTGTTCACTCTCCCTTCAGCCTCCGCTCTGCCCTTGCGTGTGTGACACAAGAGACTGGGCAGGATGGACTCGGTCTAACCCAGTCAGTGGCAGCTCTCATGTTTTTAGGACAGGGGCCAAAATTTCAGAATCACTTCCAAAAGACAAATCCCTAAGGCCAAATCCTTGTGCAACTGAGCTCCGACCTCTTCGATTTGGAGTGGGAAGGGGCAGAAATACTCTAAGACAAGCACTTTCAAGGACTGCTAAGGCACTGCTCAGCTGTATCTTAGGTTTTTCTCTTTCTCTCTGTCCTTTAAAACCTGGCTCAAGGAGACGAGCGGCTGATTTACAACCAGAACCCCAGGCTGACCCAGGGCTCTGTTAATGGCACGGGTGCTCAGGTCCTCTCCTCTCCCTCAGAGCGGGGAGCTGGCGTATATTTCTGTAGATCCACCCAGCATCTTGGATGCACCTTGGTGCATTTGGAGCCTGCTGTCATTTAAATTGCAACGCAGCTCCACAGCAGCATTCACCCCGGGGCTCTCAGCTGCTTCCTTATTGCTGAAGAGGCAGCTTGTTCTCAGCAATGACTGTTTCTCAGGGGCTTCCCTCCCCGCTTCGCTGGAAAGCTGCTGCTGTCAGCTGTCTTGCTTGCAAAGAGGACAGAGAGGAAGTGATGGCTGCACCGACAGACCCAGGGCCCTGTCTCTCCTTGAGCCCACACTGAATGCACAAGCCCTTTGGCTAGGGATGCATTCTCTAGGCACACGTGCATGTCAACTCAGCTTTCTGGCGTGTGCTGGGTTTGCCCCAAGGGTCATCACTAGGCTTTACAGTCCAGTAAAGTGGCAAGAGCCTCCCCCAATAACCTAACGGTAAAAGGCAGGGTAGAGACACACCTTAATGACTAACTGAATCAGAGATGCAAAAGCTTTCATGAGCAAAAGCTCACTGGAGCAAATGCAATGTAGTCCAAGATAAGGGAGAGATCTTTATTCCTTAAGCCCTCCTAGAAACAAGCCAGAGTCCGAGGCAGCAGGACAACTACCGATGCAGGAAAGCCACCACCTCTCGCCTCTTTACAGTCCTCACTCCACAGTGATTTATAAGCCGGTAATCAGATGCTTTTGCAACCCAAGTCAGAAGAGCAGAGGCACATTTGTTATTCTGCCTGTCTTAGGCTACAGACAGATGTTCACTTAAAGGCACAGTGGGATCTGACCTGCACTCCCAGCTGTTATGCCTGCTGACACACCACGTGTGCAAGGCAGGAGGCACGATGGCGATTGCGGGTCACATCCCAATCATGCCCTAATGCCGGTGCAGGGAGTGTCTGGGACCACACTTATGATCCCAGGCTCCCCCTGCACTGGGGGCTGCAGAGGTACACTGGGGCCTTGGAGTCTCCGATACTTCGATTGAGGTTCCCAGGCCCAGGAGATCATTAGCCACATGCTCAATTTATAGCACAGCGAGAACTAACCACAAAATCGTATACACATATCTTGTGCAAAAACTTTATGGCTTATTCCCTCTTCTGTGGCACCATGAATGGCCTGAACATGCAGCTGGGTTACTCTTTAAGATGCGATTAGTTGTTTAATTGTGTGTTAAGTGTAATGCCAGGGGCCTAAGAGAGAACTTGCTGGATAGATAATTCTGCCAATTCCTGGTCCAGCTGTCCCTCAGTGCCTTGGCTGCCTGGCAGAGATGCTAAGATCTCGCTAAGGCTACATATCAAGCAATAGTATTGAACTATATATTATATATTTGTCATATGTTAGTTCAATAGTATTGAACTACTCAATACTATTGAACTATTGACTACACTATACAAATTAGTATTTGAACTGGGACGTGGGAGCAGGGAACCCGTGGCAGAAGTCATGCACGGTCCTTGCAGTCCTGGGGCATCAGGAGTGCAACTCATCTTTCACAAGAAGTCTCCCTGCACCCTTCCTCCCATCGTGCACGTCCACACAGGGCCAGGCGCGATCCCACCCCCTCCTGTGCCCACACGCTCTTTGACCGACGGCTGCAAGACACCTGCATGCAAAGGGTTGACCGAAACCAGTGACTCTGGGGGTTACCTCATCTTTCTCCTCCTGCCTGCGCCGCTGCTCGGCTTCGATGACCAGTTTCACTTGGATTTCCTGGGCAATCTCACAATCTTGCCGTTCTCTGGAAAGAAGAAAGAAGAAGTGATGATGCACAATGCATGCCGCAGACCTCAGCCAGAAAGAAGCCAAAAAAACCACTAGACACGCTCTCTGGCACGGTCACGTACTAGGCAGGGATTTTCATCCTGAGTCTGGATCGGGACCCTGTACAAACACAGGAGGGAAAGACTGCCCTAGAGAGCCCATGATCTGAGCAGGAGACAGCCGCTGGATGCAGGCAGGGCGAAGAAACAACGGGATGACCCTGGCTGGTATAAAGGGCAGAGGTCTCAATGCATCAGCAGCTTGCTCAGTGTCAAGGTTTGGGGAGAAAATAGCATGAAGGAGGTGGACGAGAGTAGACACGAGGAGCAGCACAAGGGACAAGCGGGAAGGGGCCTGCTTGAGAGCGTAGCAAGAGGGAAATGAAGCAAGGGCAGACAGGAGCTGAATCGGAGACAAGGTCCGAGGAGGGCAGTCTGGGGCCAGCGGCTTATCTGGGAAAGGTCGATGGGGGAGAGATCCTTGCAGCCAGGCTCAAGAGCTGCAGGAGACCGTGAGAAACCAGGAAAGGGGACACTGAGGCAAGGAGAGGGACAGCCAGGAAACATGCGTATGCCACAGGGCAGGCCAGGAGAAGAGGGCAACTATCTAGGTTGTACAGCCTGCATCCCAGCACCCTGCCCACGCACGCTTAGTGACACCCACATGCAGAGCCCTGCTGCAGCTCGGCACATGCGTGTGCACTTGCAGGATGGGGTCTAGAATAAGACCAGGGATTTCAAGCCTCTCATTTATATCAGGCCATTAGCAAAGTGTGCTTGCCTTTCTCTCTGCGGGGGCAGGGGCACTTCCTTTACTCTCGGCTCACACTGCCTGCCCAGGTCGCCACTTCTGGCAGCGTTTGAATGCACGATGGAGCAGTGAGCACCTTTACCTTTCTTTCTGCAGCCCCCGAGGCAGGTATGCTCACCTGGCTGCACACCGGGAACCTGGGTGTGGTGTACACACAGACCATGGGCAAATTGGACCTGAGTAGGGTTTGGTCTGGGGTGCGTCCTGTGTACACCTGAGCAGCCAGGCAGCAAAATGGAAGAGCAGCTGACGGTCTAACCCCCGAGCTCAAAGGGGAGCCTCAGAGGATGTGAATCCGGATGGTGAGCGAGCAAAGGAAGCAGAGTCTGAAAAGTGCAAAGAGTTGGGAGCTCCTCTCATTGAAATCTGCAAGCAGATCGAAGCAATTCAATCCATCAATGCCGAGCAGCTGGCGAGCGGTTCAAAACGCCCCACTCCAGCAAAGACAGAGGGGACACTAGAGCAAGCTCAGCCTGTTTCAAAGGAAAAGGGTCAGTTCATTGCCTCTCTGCTCCCAGCCCTCTGCAGCCCCGTCAGGGGGTGGGTGCTTCGAATAATGGCATGGAAGTTGCAGCAAGGGAGGTTGAGGTTGGATATTAGGGAGAACTTCTCAGTAGGAGGGTGGTGAAGCACTGCAACAGGTTACCCAAAGAGGTGGTGGCAGCTCCATCCGTGGAGGTTTTGAAGACCCGGGTAGACAAAGCCTTGTCTGGGATGATGTAGTTGGGGCTGGTCCTGCTTGGAGCAGGGGCTGGACTAGGTGCAACTCCCAGAGGTCCCTTGCAACCTGAATTTTCTGTGATACTAGGAAAGCAAAAGCCTCTTCCTGGCCCTGAGGCAACATTCAGGGAACTGGGAAGAAGTTCTGGCCGAACAGTAATGAAGTGATATGTTGCCTTTCACTGTTGAGCTGACAGTAATATATTGGAGCCTGGTTTAACAGTCTAGGAGAGGCAAGTCTTTTAATAGGAAGAATCATCAGAAAAAAATAAAAATAAAATAAATAAATAAAGGGGCATTTTAAATTTTAAAGCTTCCACTTTAAATTTTAAATCTTTCCATTAATTTTAAAGGTACTGAGGTCCCTTCAGTTTGAATAGAAACAACCTGCAGCCCCTACAAGTCAGCCAGGCAGATGTCAGGGCCTCTGAGGAACATGCCCAAATGTCCTTCCACCCCTGGGGAGCCAGAACAGCTGGACTTTTCTCTAAAAATTGTTGCATAGGAAGATCTGAATTTATGCTTCGCTCTTCTTTGCAATGCTTAAAAAACATCTGAGTCATCTCTGTTCACATTGGACCTGGTAGGTCCCTCGTTGGGGGTAAGGGAGTGGCATATAAAGGGGAAGGGGCTAAGAGAAACTGAAATGGTCCCTTTAAAATCATCCTGCTGCATCAGAAAGCAAGGCAGTGAAGGAGCAAGTTTCCACACCAGCTCAGCTCGCTTGTGCGGGCACGTGTGTTAAGAGGGAATTTAGCAGCTTGGGCGCTATTATGAAGTCGAGATGTGGTCGTTGGACTAGTTTCAAAGGAGATAGGATGCTGCACTGCCATCTTGAAAAAACAAGACCCATTTGGAAAGGTTTCTGTTATGACATTTTTCTCCTCCCAAGTGCTTCCTTGCTAAGGAAATCCTCACAAACCTTGGGGGTTGAGATACTTATTTCTTTAGAGACAGTCTAATCCTGCTTCCTTATCCCCTGGGGTTTTGCAATGTCAAATCACGCTAGACAACCCAGCCAGCAGCAGCAGAAAGGATCCTTCTGCAGACATGGCAAAATCCTGCCTCAAATCAGAGAGGCAGCCAGAGTGGAGAGGGATAAGGAACAAGCAGCTCCCGATGTACCAAGCACTCCCAGCCTTGCACATCCTCCGTGCAGAGATGCGTGCAAGCAGGAGCCCAACTGCTGCTGACATGCTGCTTTTCAAGGCTTTTGCTGGATGGTAGCCTGGCTCGCTGGGAAAATGATTCGCAGTGTGCAAAGGCTCACAGCAGTGAGCAAGGACAACCAGCTATATAAGGATCACTGCAGGATGCAATGCAAAATCTAGCCTACATGGGAGTTACCAGCACATTTAGGCCCGCAGCCACGATGGAGACAGGTCTTTGAAAAATAACGAAGTAAAGGCTTCACACACATGCATGCAAACATACCACTGCCTCCCTTGCAGAGGGCCCTCTAAAACCAGAGGATAAGAGCATAGATGGTTAGCACAGAGCAGCCGACGTCAGTCCAGACCCAGGGAGCATTTCTTTGGGAACACCAAGACACCAGATCGAACACAAAAGGTCCGGGCAGGTGGGTGCAATGTGCATCTTCTTTGCAACTTGCCACACCAATTTTGCACGGCAAAATAGCAGGTACCTCTACGGGCTGCTGGAAAGGTGGAGAGGCAGCACAGGCATATGCGACAGAGCTGCCCACGCTACACGGTCACAGAGGGCTGCTCACTTGGGAACCTGGCAGCAGTGGCTGTTTTGGCAGGATACTTGGTGTTTTATAAAGTGCTTTATGCATTCACAGGTCTCTCCCTGCACTGGGCAGTTACTGACCCCTCACAGTCCCCCTGCACTTGGGGGACTGTGTGAAGTGCCTTGCCTGAGGCCAGGCAGTAAGGCAAGGGGCAGAGGAAAAGCCAGCATCACTTGCTTGTGCTCACGTATCCAGGCCGCCTTGCCTGTCACTTAACGAGCAAGACAGAGGAGCACAATTGAGGTGTAACTTCTACTGTGAGGAGAGGGGGAGGGATGGAGACAGAGACGCACGTACAGGCAGGGAATGAAAAGGCTGGTCCTGGACTTTGTCATATGAAAAAGGAAGCAGCCGCCCCGAGTGCAGAGACCCAGGAGCAGGCAGCTGCATCCCCCTCCCCAGCCCCAGCCCCAGACTCACATGTCTTTCCGGTGCTTCTGGATCTGAGCGCGCGCTTTCAGATCCTCCTCCTCTTGCAGCTGCTTGGCCACCTGCAAGTCGTGTTTGACCAGGCGGTTGCGCTGGATGTTCGTCGCCAAGTGATGCTCGACTGCAACAAGACACAGGAGGAAGGTCAGAATCAAGCCATGCTATCGAAGGGCCGGGAAGGAGGGAGTCGCCGTCGGAGGTGATGGGGACAGGTAGCACAGCCAAGCTCTCGAGTGCTTTACTGCGCAGCACCCTCATTGAAACAAAGGGGACGGCTTCGAGCGGAGACCACCGAGCTTTTATGTCTCTGTTGAAGTAATGTCCAACTCCAAAGCAAGACGGCAGATGCTAGGTTTCCCCATGGTGTGATACTCTCTAGATCAGTCTCTTTGTTTTCAGGACGTAACAAGTTACACAGGGGAGTCAAAAGATCTTAAAAGGCATCATTCCTGCATCGTGAGCAAAGCTCGAGCAAGTTGCTCTGTGCACACCCACACTGGCTTCAACCTGGGGAGCTGGGGCACCGATAGCCATGGAGAGGAAGCAGAACAGACTTTAGCGTTGCCCGTGTACAAATGCAAGAGGTTGGGGGGGTCCTGGCACAACCCAGGCAGTTGTGGGCCAAGTCGGTCCCCAATCTATCGGGACTAACACTGCATCATGCCCCTGCCTGCAATGCAGGTATGCCTTAAAGTACAGGCAAAGCCACTGGGCATCGTGGAGGTAAAAAGGGGGCTCAGAGGTTTGGCGATTTTGTGCACCTCTTAGAAACACCTTAAAGGAGCCCGTGAGGAAGTGCTCAGCCCCTCCAGGGCTTGGTACGGGGTGGCAGGTGGGCAGAGGATAGCTGTGTGCCGGCCTGGGACACGGGGGGCAGCTGCAACAGATGACCGGTTAATGAGGATAGACTTACAAAGAGCATTAAGACCCCAGAAGGGACGTGCTATGGCAAAGCCAGAGCTACACGGTCCTCTCCTAATGCCCGCAGAAGGTTTGGTCTGGTTATGAGTTCGGCTGTGGAAACCACCAGCTTCCACAGCCCGGGTTTCAAAGGACAGGCAGCTCCGAAAAGGCAGGATGTTAGGCTGGACGCCTCATACTTACCACGTTCAACCTCACAAGGTGTTTTTAAAAATCATGGCTAACACCACAGGCTCACGGCTTTGCTGGCAAACCTCTCCACCGGGTTTAGCCCCATGAAGACACTTTACTGCAGCCCCCAAAGCACCTATTTGTATCCCTTTTCCTTAGGGACAGTGACAGCAGCAGGGACCCAGTTTAAAGTCCTTGGAGAAAACCACTGCTGCTCCAGCATCCTTTCTGCCCCCGCTGGCTTTCCTGCCTCTGCCCTTGAGATGCTGCAGGGACAGACTCAGGGGAAAAGGGGCAGAGGACAGCGACTTACTCTCCTGCTCCTGCAGACTGTGGGCCAGGGTGTGATCCTCTAGCACCGCGAAGTCTCGGCACACTGCATGGGGGAGACAGAGAGCACACGGGGGTTAATTCCAGGAGCCAAGAGACCGTGGGTAGAGGAAGAGGAGAAAACAAATATTTGCAAATAAATCTGACAGTGAATAAATTTTCACCATCTGCTGCCTCTCGGATCATTTCCTCCCCGCTCCCATCCAGCTATGCTGCCAGGCATGTGTTGGTCCTTTCTTTCCCCTACAGCCCTTCCCCATCCTCCCCCTGCCGGCATCTCTGCCACCTCCGTCGGTGCCGAGTTCAAGGCCGAGGGGCTGCTCACATCACCGCTGCCCCGCGTGCTTTCCCATGCAGCTCCCCTGGCACCGCGCTCCCCCGCGTCGGGCACACCTGCCACAAAAGCATCTTCCAGTCTCGATCTAAAGACCCCGAGACACGGCAAATCTGCTGTTTCCCTTGGCGTCTGCTCCATGCTCCACACCCCCCCCGTCTTTAAACCTTGGTTTCTTATTTTCTAAGTCCAAGCAATCAGCTGTTTTTCTTGGGCTCTTCTCTGCCAGCCCAGTCGGGTACCACGCAGTATTTCCCTCCCCCCAGGGAAGGGAAGGGAAGGGAAGTACATGCTGCGGACAAGTCATTCACCCGCGAGGCATCTTCACGGGCCCTGAAATGCTATTTTCTGCCACCTCAACAAAGGTTTCCAACATTTTTCCTTTTAAAACGTGAACGCCATTGGTCTCAAGCGTGCTACATACAGAGATACAGCCACCTCTCTACATCCTTGCTTATGCATCCAGGCATCTCAGTCCTTCCCTCCTGCAGCACTGCCCCAGAGAGAGACAGATATATCTATATATATTATATATCTATATATATATGAGAGAGAGAGAGAGAGAGAGAGATCTAGATGGATAGATAATGGTGTTTCATATCTCTCTCTCTCTCTATATATATATATCTATATCTATAATTTAAATGAAACACCACTAATATATATATATATAGAGAGAGAGAGAGATCCATAGATCTCTCTCTGTCTGTATATATATCTAGCTATCCATAGAGATATATACCTGTATCTATATAACTATATATGTATATAGTTATAGATATATATAGATATATATATAGGAATATATAGCTATATAGAAAGAGAGACAGACAGACAGACAGATATCCATCTATAGTGGCATCTTATTTTAATCATGGAAAAATGTGGATTTATTACTTTTTTTAACCCAAAATTAAGGATTTTTTTTTAAATCAGAGAAAACCAGGATCCCTGCTGATAAATCCCACAGGCCCATCTATCACCAATCCCTTTCAAACCCCAAGGGAAGCACCTTCGTTTCCTAAGGACTGCCCACGGGTGGCAACTTTGCGAGATTTCTCATTCACTGGGTGTTTTTAGCCATTTAACGTGCGCTTTATCAATATTACGCGGCACTGAAGTTTTAGCTGGGATTTCACCTAATAGTAAGTCTAGCAAAAGTCTCTCACCTCCACAGAGCTATCTTGAAGCAGTCATGTCTGTGATTGCCAGGGCTGGTATTCATTAGCATTTCTCTCCCTTTAACTCTTTACTGACTGAAGCTTTTGCCCTCTTATGACATCCAACCCCATCGATACTGGTTCAGCAACCATGAGTCAGGTGTAAGACAAACAAAAGCCATGAGATAAGTTTAAAAAAAAAAATTTAAAAAAATCAAGAGAGTTTAAAAATTAACTCAATCATGCTCTCTTCCTCGGCCTCCTGGCTGTTGCAGATGTCAGCAGGTTACAACCTCAAGCTTTTCTCTATTACCATGAGAAATAAAAGCTTACTTTAGTATGATTATTACTGCTATGATTATCATCCGAAGCTGCAATTCTCCAGCATTCACCTCCCTTTCGGCAGCAGACAATTGGTTTCGGGCCAACCCTTGTCCGTGGCTTTACTCCCGGGCAGGGGGAAGTCAGACTTCTCCACGTGAGCTTTTTCTGGGGCTTTATTTGTTTTTTACATTTTCAGAAGAAAAAAAAAATCCCACTGCTGACTCTTCCAGCATCTTGCCACACTGGACCCTGCAAGACCTGCTCCCGGCAAAAACCAAAGGGCCCGGAGAGGGGGATCAGGTCGGCAGCTATGTCCTTGGAGGTGTTTAAGACCCAGCTGGACAAATATTTGGCTGGGGTGATGCAGTTGGGGCTGGTCCTGCTTGGAGCAGGGGGTTGGACTAGATGTGACCTCCTGAGGGCCCTTCAACCCTCGTTTTCCAGGATAAAATATGACTATAGCATAAGGAAGTGGTAAGAACAAATTCTTAAAGAAACCAAGTAGAAATGGCCCCGAGACAAGCCGCACAGGAAGAGGCTCCCCATGCTCCCCCGGCTCCCGTCTGGAAGGAGCAGTGCTTGGGAGCAAAGCTATTTCCACACTGGTTTATATTTGACTTGTTATGCCAGCCGGTCGCACGCCCGTCACGCACACGTGGGACAGGCACACACACACATGCACATGCCTGTAGGATGTCTGCTCCTTCTTTCTCCAGTGTGCACATGAAACATCGGCACTAACTAAAAATAACCCAGGACCTTCCTTCGCCCTCCGCGGCACAGAGCAGACCCGCAAGCCGCGCTGGCACTGGGCTTCCAGCCACGGTACCAGGAGCTGCACGTGGGGGAATCGGCCAGAGGATGGACATAAGCATTGCCATGGAATAGGTCAGACCCTAAGTCCGATGTCCTGCGTGACACGGGGGCAGAGAGCACAGGATGGATGGGAGCAGGGTCTGACCAGGGTTTTTCCACTGTTCCTCTCTCGCTTGCCGCCGTGCTTTGATTTTTCCCAGCGCGATGGAGAACAACCTGCAACCAGGGACCCAGCAGAGGGGTCTCGCATGTGGGCACGGGGGTGCTCACTGCAAAGAAATCACAGCATTGCTGTCTGCCAGCGTCACCCTGCGCTGAGACGCCTCCTCCTCCTCCTCCTCCGGAGCAGACCGCGCGCGCTCACGGCCCGTGCTCCAACGGCCCCGAGGAGAAAGGGCAAAGGGAGAAGAAAATCTTGCTAGTGGAGGAAGAGGAATCTAAGGGTGATAAGGTTGGATATTAGGAAAAACTCTCCCTACGAGGGTGGTGAAGCACTGAAACAGGCTCCCCAGAGAGGTGGTGCAGTCTCCATCCTCGGAGGTGTTGGAGACCCGGGTGGACAAAGCCCTCGTTGGGATGATGTGGATGGGGCTGGTCCTGCTTGGAGCAGGGGGTTGGACTAGAAGTGAATGTTTTCTGTGATTCTCAGCCTGGGATCCATCCAGGGCTGTTTTCCAAGAGGATGGGGCTGCACGTTTTGCCTGACAAGCAAACCCAGATGCCTTGTGCTTTCTCTCCTGCTCGCCCATGCCGCAGACAGGCTGCCCTGTACGGGAGGGCCTGCATGGGATGCTCCCGGGTGCTTCCCCTGCGCAGCGTTCAGAGAAGCCAAGCGGAAGAGCTGCTCTTTGGTCCTGCCTCGAAGGAAGCAGCAAAGGGGCTTCCCAGACAACCTGGGAGGACGGAGCTGCTGCTCCAAAGAGAGTAACTCGAGAGAAGAAATGAGAGGAGCCTTGCTGCTGCGTGCAGAGCTGAGCAAGAGGGACACGCAGCGGGGCGGAGATGGGGACAAAGGTGGCAGCGGCTGCCTCACGATGACTCATGTCAAGCATGGATGTCCCAGCTCGCACATTTGCTTGCAGCTGTCAGAGGGGAAGAGGACACAAAAACACAGGGAGGTGTTAAGTTGCTGCTTCTGGGCGCTCACCTATAAATAAACTACACACTTCCTCCAGCCTGGGCCTCGGCCGCCAAAACCACCGTGCAGCTGCAGGGAGTGGTGGATGTAAGGGGGGAGCCGGGACTGCAACAGCAGGGGCTGTGCGTGTGTCACACATGCCCATGTGCTTAGGAGGAACTGTGTATGTCCATGTGCGTGCATGCCTGTGTGTGGGGAGAGACAGACACATGCCTATGCATGTAGGAGAAAGTGTGCAGGGGTGTGTATGTGTGTGTGCACATCACACACGCCAATGCATGTAGGAGAGTCTGTGTGTGTGTGCACGCATGTTACATACATGTCCATGCATGTAGGAGAAAGTGTGCAGGGGTGTGTATGTGTGTGTGCACATCACACACGCCAATGCATGTAGGAGAAAGTGTGTGTGTGTGCATGCATGTTACATACATGTCCATGCATGTAGGAGAAAGTGTGCAGGGGTGTGTATGTGTGTGTGCACATCACACACGCCAATGCATGTAGGAGAATGTGTGTGTGTGTGCACGCATATTACATACATGTCCATGCATGGAGAAAGCGTGCATGTGTGTTTGCACATTGCCCATGCCCATGCATGTAGGAGAAAGTGGGTGTATATGCATGTGTCATGTGCACGCACATGCACACTTCTACATGCATGGGCACATGTCACATGCATACCTGAGCATGTAGGAGGAAGAGAGAGAGAGAAAGTGTGTGTGTGTGTGTGCACGCACACACACACACACATGTATGTGTGAAATACGACCTTCTACATGCACAGGCACAGGCACAGGCATGCATCTCATACATACACACACACACCTAATTTTGTCCTACATGAATGCCCACGCATGTGACATGCACTTGCACACTCTCCTAGATGCATGAGCATGTGTGACATGTGCAAACACACACACACGTGCACACTTTCTCCTACATGCTTGGGCATGCATGTGACATGCACACACACACACACACACTCTCCTACATGCATTTGCATGTGCCATTCAGATACACACATACCTGCACACTTTCTCCTACATGCACAGGCATGCGTATGTGTGCATGTGTGTATTCATGTGTCACACATGCCAGTGCATGTAGGACATGTGTACACGTGTGTGTGTGTGTGTGTGTGCTTACTCATGTGCCCTGCATGCAGAAAAGAGTGGTGTCTCACACATGCCCTTGCATGTAGGAGAGAGAGAGAGAGAGAGAGAGAGAGAGTGTGTGTGTTTGCACATCACACACATGCCCATGCACGTAGGAGAGTGTGCATGTGTCAAACACATACCAGCACATGTAGGAGGAAGTGTGTGTGCATTCATGTGTGTGTGTACATGTGTTGTGCCAGTTCATGTAGGAGGACATGTGACTGTGTGCATGTGTGTGTGCTTGCACATATGCCCTGCATACAGAACAGAGTGGTGTCTCACATGTGCCTGGGTGTGTAGGAGGAAGTGTGGCACATGCAGGCCTGTGCAAGGAGGAGGAAGCTACCCCAAAAGTCTGCCAGCCAAGCCTCTCGATCCCACACGTGCTACAACGCCAGCAGCCTGTGCACAACACACAGCCGTCGCCCACGGCGCGGCTGACATCACTCTGCCTTCTGCCAGAGGATCCCAAAGCACTTGGCACCTGCCAGGGAGCTGGCGCCTCGTCCTTCCGCTCTTCCACCCATTGCACAGCTGGGAACACAGTGACACAGAGTGATTAGGCTGCACGCCCTCCCATCCCATTCCCTTCCCCCTCGGCACTCCCACCACTCAGGCGACCGCAGTATCCGAGCCCCTGCATGGGGAGAGGATACTGCCAGGCCCTCCAGACGTGCCGACACAAGCAGGAACCAGGAGCTGGGCTAGGGGCCGGGTTGCTGAAAGCGGGGTGGGGGGAGTTGGCTCGTGGGAATCTGTCATGAAAGGAGATGCTGCGGAGAGCTGCAGGTGATCCCCCGAGCCAGCCTTGGATGTGCTTGGGAGGCATCTGTGCAGCCCTGGAGACCCGCATGGCTGCACACACCAGGGCACACTCCTCTGCCTGGGCACAGCGCTCGCTTGGAGCTCCTGGCGAGGCATCAGGAGGGCTTTTTGCAAGCCCAGACTCTTGGCCAGCTGCAGCAAGGCCCTGAGGGCAAAGATGAGATCGTCCCAATGCAAAGAAGGAGCCTTGTCAGCGGGCCAGGCCGAGCACCTGGCATCTCCTAGCAAAGCTAAGGGCAACCGCAGGCAGGATGTGGCCAAGTGTTAAGTGGCAACCAGTCAGGCAAACCAAGCAAACCGAGCTCTTTGCTCGGGGTGCCTGTCACCAACTGAACGACGGCCAGTTTCTGTTCTCCATCCGCGCGCAGAAACGAGCTCAGTCTGTGCAAAGCACCAAACCCCCCCTTTCTTTTGGCCGATTCGTACGGTGCAGGGCAGCGAGCTCTGGCAGCCTGACGGATGAAGTAGGCTCTCCAGCAGACGGTTCGGGTCCCTGAAACGAGGCACACGAGGAGGCTAAAGATAACAGATGAATGCACAAGAAAGACTCGCTTCCCCTCTCCCGGCCTGGCTGCGAGCTGGGCAGGGGAAGAGAGAGGCTATAATTGGCGAGGCCCACGAAGCATGAACAACAGGTTTCGCCCGGTGTGGTTAAGCCAATGTGCCTCGCTGCGGCAGGGTGTGTGCTTGGGCTCAGCTGGGAGAGGAAGCCACGCCACTGCTGGCATCCCAGACGCTTCCTTCCTCTCTCAGACACCTCCACAAAGAAAGCAGCAGCCCAGCGGGGTCCCTGCTTCTACCCCTGTCCCGGGGGCGCTCGGAGCCCCAGACGCCTTGCACAGCACATGCAGATAGACGGCTGCAAGGCCTCTGCACTCAGCCTTCCCGGCGTGCGGGGAATAAAGGCATGAAACTCCCTTTGCCTTAAACACTTGGTTCTTCACTGCAGGGCTCTGCCGGTTATCACAGCCTCCCTCCGTCAGCGTTTCCAGCACGGAGGCAGGGCAGGGAAAGTGAGCTAACCACAACGGCAGAGCAGCACAGAGGCACGCACAGCCTGAGCTCTTCTTATCTTGCTGCATCGCAGCCAAGAAAGCGGAGGCAAAGTTTCTGCGAGAGAGTCACGTGCTTCTGGAGCAGGCTGGAGCCTGGCCAGAGCAGACCCTGGACGCCGGCAAACCCATAGACCGTAGCTTTCCTCTTAAGGACCCATGCACATGGAGAGCATCTTTCTTGTTGATGACTGGCTCCCTTAGGTACGGGCACTTGGAGGCCGATGTTCAAACTCTGACACGCTGTGCAAAAGCCTGACACATGGGGGGGGGTGCTGCTTCACTTGCACACCCGCCTCCAAAGCGTGCAAGGGCATTCGGAGGCCGATGTCCAGATCCTGACGCCCCATGCAAAAAGCCTGACACATGGGGGGGGGTACTGCTTCACTTGCACACCCGGGTCCAAAGCGTGCAAGAGCACTCGGAGGCCAATGTCCAGATCCTGACACCCCGTGCAAAAAGCCTGACACATGGGGGGGGGGTGCTGCTTCACTCGCACACCCACCTCTGAAGCGTGCAAACTATCTCATGGGTTGGACAGACCGTGCTGCCCCGACCTCGGAGGACAGACAAAGGAGGCAGGAGGGGCCGTGCCGCAGTGGCTGTGCAACACAGACCAGGGCTTTCACGGGGCCGGGATACGTGCAACGTTCACTGGGGAAGAGACACCGCTGACAGAGAAAGAGGCTCTGTTGAAACCCAGCGGTGCGTGCAGCCCTGACGTACACAATTTTTGTGCAGGGCTAATATATTTTCAATAGTATTTGGCTGAGGTAAAAAAAGTGTGTGTGTGTGGGGGGGGGGTTAGTATCTGCCTGAGCCTGGCTTACACACCGCTCCACACGCTGCTCGTGCAATCTCCTACCCTGCATTCACGTCCGCCTGGGTCAGGCTTCCCATCTGCCATGCCCCTTTCAGCAATGCACGGATGGCACAAACCGGACCCTTTCTTTGGGAAATGCTCAAAACCCCCCCAAGGTTTGCCCCGCTCCCACCTCCTGTTCTCCGTCAGCCTCAAGCACCGCAGGATCTGCAAAGCAAAGGACATGGAGTTCAAAAGCAGCCGGAAGGTGTGAGTCAGGCCCAGCTCAGAGCTGCTGCACTTCCAGATACTCCAGGTGGGGTGCATGAAAGGTCCACCAGCTCAAGCCACACGCACAAAAACAGCCCCCTAACAAGCTGTCAAAAAGATGACAAATGTAGCCGGGAGCATCAGGTACCGCTGGCCCCAGCCCAGCGGGCTTGGGAGGATGATGAGTTATTAAAATCCTCCGACTGGAGAGAAGTCGAAACCCCGCGCTGGCTCTTAACAGCTGGGGCTGGCCAAGCGCCTCCAAATTAGGTCACTTCTCAGAGCGAAGCTGGCTGCTGGCTTGACTCACGCGGTTCAATCTGACTGCAAAGTCACCCGCTCCGAGATAACGGGCAAGCCAGATGTTTCCAGAGGAAACAGGGGGTCTCGCCGATGCTTCCTCCTTCTCTCGAGAAAACAATGAGCAAATCAGCCCGGTAAGGGCCTGGCTCTGGCTTTGCGGCATCCAACTTCCTGTCCTGCCGCACGGAGAAGAGGTCCCAGGACTTGTGCTGGCCCCAATCGGGCCCGTCTGGAGCGGGGCAGTGCCATGCACACCCCTTCTGCACTCGCTTTGCCCCAACAAGGGGGTAACACCAATGTTTTTGCAGCGCCCACCACACGCACAAGCGGGCTCTCTCCAGGGTCAGCTCATTAACACGTGCCCTACAAAGGGAGATTCAATCCCAGCCCTTTTGGCGCATGCAGAGCAGGCGCGCCGAGCTTCCCTGCAACCATCATCTACAGCCGAGACGGGCCCGGGTTAGGCACATCGTGCCTGAGACCTCGCTCATCTTGTGCAGTCCGTGCCCAGCTGCAAACTGCCAGGAGCAGGGGACCAGCTTGGAGATCCCCGAGCTGAAGATGCTTGTCGATCCCAGCACACACCGAGTTCGGGGGTCTATACCCCACCCTGGGGTGCAGAATAAAACATGCTTGCACAAGGCCAGCACGCTCCCTGGCCATCCTTGCAGAGAGCAGGGGAGAGGCAGGACTATGGAGAGCAAAGGCTGCCTCTGCCTCAGCACTCAGGACCTCGGGTCCTGGGCAGGGGCCCAGGCCCTGCTCCATCTGCCGCTCTGTCAAGCAGGCGCCTGCCACCATCAGCACAACCACTTCAAAAAGGAAAAACAGTCTGTCGCCAGCGCTCGGGAACAAAAGTCTGGTTTTTTAACCCCTAGCATAATGGAAACAGGACCCACCCCGCTTTGCAAACCCTCTTTCCCTTGTGGGGGCTGGTTTGCACTCTCACTTCTGTCACCAGGCTGGGTCGGGAGCTGCAAAAAATAGCCCTGGGCTAAATTAGCATCTGGTGGGGGCAGAGGTGTGCTTTCATACTTTCGTGACAGCGCCCGACCCATGGGAGACGAGATCAGCTGCTTGTTCCTAACACTTTGCAGCCAGCGACTCCAGGTGCCGCAGTGCAAGAGGCTCGCTCAGCTTGCAAACCCAGGGAGGGGAGGATGTCCGGAGGCTCAGTCCCTGCTGGAAAAAAAATAAAAATCAGGCCCCTTTACAATGGGTTCAAGGTGTTCCCTAATATCTGAAGTCACCAGACCCTTTTGAAATGCCAGGCTCCATGCCTGCTGTTTAGCTGGGGCTGCCACCCCAGAAGCAGCTGCATGTCTAAGGCTGACCCATATGCCTCTACCGTGTCTTTCTCGGGCCCTACAGCAGCAGCTAGCAGGAACAGATTCGCACCCCCAAGTGCTTCCACGTGCGCGTAATGCAATGGAGAGGTTGCAAAGCACGGGTGGGATGGAAAAGGAGAGGATACAGCACCTGGAGCGCGAAGTCCTCCATACGGAGCGGTTGGGAAGGGGACGACAGTCAGGCACTTCTCCAGCCCTCTCACTCCCCTCCACACCCCGTTTGGCTTGCCTCGTTATCGTATCAAAGCCCTTAGGGCAAATATTTCCTTCTGTGTCATCTCCTCCCTGCACCTGGCACTCAGTCCCCCACCCACCTCCCAGGGCTTTTCCAGCAAGGCATCACCAGGATTCAGCTCTTAATGCCTTAGGCCGCTGCTGCTCAATCTTTCTAGCCTGGAGGTAACCCTCAATGGGCACCAGGCCCCGCTCAGAAAATGCCACCTCTTAAGTTTTTCCCTCATCTTTTGACTATGGGAAAAAATAATAGAAGGATTTTTTTGGTTGCAAAGAAGTCAGGAAGCCGGTCAGGATGCCTTTAGCAACCTGGATCCTATTGAAACCTCTGGGTTTATCTTGTGAATTGTGTTTGCACACCTCTGTGCAGCCCTGCTTGAGAATCACTGCCTTAGGCAACGAAAGCAGCAAGGTGGGCAGACAACGGGGACGCTCGCATTGGAAGGGCCCGATGCATTGCTGCCGGGCCCTTCCCGAGGCTGCTCACACCTGCCCGTGTGCACCGTGCGACACTCCCACGTCACAACGGGAGCAGGAGTTGCCCACCTGCGCCAGCCAGGGGTGCTGCTTCCAGCTGCACCCCTAAGAGATGAAGGGGCAGGTCACACGCTGCAGGGAAAGCGCCGGTCTCCAGAAGCGCTCCAGGGACTGGCTCGGTCTCCGTTCTTATTTCACATCTGGGATGCACGTGACGCCGTGTTCGTGGCTTCGTTCTCAGACTGCCCGGGCCCGTTTCTATTAACTCCCCGCGGGGTTGCAAAGAGGATGGAGCTGGGCTGGTCTCAGCGGGGGCAGATGACAGAAGGAGCAATGGGCTCAAGTTGCAGAAAGGGGCGTTGAGGCTGGATATTAGGAAAAACTCTCTCACCAGGAGGGTAGTAAAACACTGGAACAGGTAACCTAGAGAGGTGGTGCAGTCTCCATCCTTGCAGGTGTTTAAGACCCAGGTAGACAAAGCCCTGTCTGGGATGATGGAGTTGAGGCTGGTCCTGCTTGGAGCAGGGGTTGGACTAGATGTGACCTCCTGACGTCCCTCCCAAACCTCATTTTCTATGATCCTGTAAATGTTTCTATTCTCGCTGAAACCCATGCAAGCAAGAGCAGAATCCGTCCCACTACAAAGGGGATCGGGGCCCAGCGCGCACAGCTGCACGCTCCCCGCGCCAGCATTTCACACAGCGCTTGCTCCGCTCGGGGGATTCTTTCCCCCGACATCTGGGCGCCAGGCAAATTATTCCCGCTGGATTTTGGTGCGCTTGCTTTGATCCAGCCGAGAGCGTCCCCATCCGCTCTTCTGCCACACGCGCACAGGCAAGCGCTCCCAGATGGACGATGCGTCTCGTCTCCACAGTCGTGCTCCTCCATCGAGCCAGCCCTTCCTTCCCCCCCCGGTTTAAAGTGAATCCAGGGGCCCCCTCTGCTCCTCTGCTGGGGAGCGCAGCTCCGATCGCATCAGCCGCTCCGTGCCCGATGGCACCGTGCCCGAGTCCTGCCGGGTGCTGAGCCCCCATGGGAAGTGCTGAGCACCGCTTCTCACAAGTGCGCTGGTGCTCTTGCACCCTCCTTTCATTCCTGCTCCATCCAAGCGGTATTTCTAGTGGGAGTCAGTTGTCTTCCTCATTGGCATCTACCCAATTCCTGCTAAACTCTTCATCCCTCGGGTGTTAACCACCCTCTCTCCTTCTGAATGGGCCTGATGTCTCACCAATCCAGCTTGCCTTTCTTCTGCCATGCCACTGTCTGTTGGCTGCTCCTGGTCATGAAGCTCCTGCAGACGCACTCCAATCAAGCGCTATTCGATTTTGCTTCCATCTTCAAGCCTAGGCCCCTCGCATGTTAGTAAAGCTTCTGGGTGATTTTGAATAGGAGAAAAATGTGTGTTGTGTTATATGAGATGATGCACCTCACCGTGGGCACCCCCCTTTTCAAAATCCTCGATCCGCCCCTGGCTCCGATGCTCGAGAATGTGGCGTCGTACCGGAGGAAAGCAACGGTGGCCTAGAAGGATGCACGTCTCTGGGGGTGGACTCTGAAAAAGCACCCAGCTTGCTTTTTGGGGGTTGCTGTCTGTATATGCCTTTGCATAGTCCTTCCAAGACCATGGAGAACCAAACCAGGCCTGCTCCACGTGGCTGGCACCAGGCTTTCCATACAGCTGCCCCAATAAGACCACTGCCCAGGAGCACTTTACCCAGTCGTGATAGGGTCCAGCTCAGCAGATCATCCTCTTTTTTCCAAAATAGCCCCTGGGCGTCCATCTCCATCCCACCTGGCGTGAATGCAATGTGCACAGCGCTGCCCGCTCTGGTTTGCACAGCTGCAAAGGGGTGCTAAGGCACTGGCAGCTGGGATTTCCACGGCGGGAGTGGGTGCATGTAGGGCAGGGGGACCCTGGTCTGGCTCTGTGGATGATGTGGCTCCGTGGACCTTATTTCTGACACCCGTGACTTAGCTGAAATCCCCACGTTTCACCCCAATCATAAGCTAGATCACTGGAGCCCCATTCAGAGACGCTGCTGGGAGAGCTGGGGGAGGAAGGCAGCATGAAGGAGCATGGTTTTCCCTGCAGCCTCGAAAGGGGAAGCTGACTCGCTCCCTCTCAATCCTGAACAGCAGCAACCGCAGGGGAAGAGAGACGCCAAACCACGGCCGTGGTGCACCGGAGCCAAAAAGGTCAAGCAAGACTGTTTGGCTTGGCCGGGGACGAGGCGTCTCAGTGGCACAGTGGGTTAGCGGGCAAAGCAAGCCATCCTCGATGGCACTTCCAGGGCCTCACGCGGCGCCTGCCGAAAGGAGCAGAAAGATGCCACTGAGCTTCGGATGGGTCCCCTGAAGGGCATCTCTCCTAGCCCGGTTCAGCGCTGTGCAGGGAGGCCAGGACACAAATGATCACAGCAGACAGTCTGGCAGCAGGCGCTGTGCAAACACGCCCAGGGGACTCAGCTCCTAGCTAAGCAGACAAGGGTGGGAGAAAGGGAGGAGGGTGCTGAGCCCCTTCTACAGAGAACTGAAAGGGTGAGTCCCCAGGCCGGCAGCAAGCGACTGAGCTGCAATATCGGAGGGGAGCGACCGACACCTCCGAACAGCATAAAAGGATCGAGCAAGCGCTTGGAGGGTAGCACGGGGTGCCCTGGCCCTGCCCGATTCCTCTCCCTGGCTCCCAGCACCTCGTACTGCGAAGGACGACGCTCCTACAACAAGAGCCATGCAGGACTCTCCCACGCAGGTCGGATCACACGTGCAACGAGCCCCGCGGCCTCAGCCCATCTCTCGCTGTGTCCTTTCCCAGGCAAAAGGCTGCTCCGCCTCGGCGGCGCTGGAGGCAACTCGCTGACCCGCGTACCGGGCTTGTGACTCGGGCGCTCTGCCCTCCACCCCCAAGGCTGCCCAAATCCAACTAGCAGAAGGCCAAATCCCAAATTTCCCCGGACATCAGTGAAAAGTCATCATACGACCACAGCAGGTATTATTTTTTCCTCCAGGACATGCCTGAGAAGACCCCCCTTTGCACTGAACATGGTGCCGACAAGCTAGCTTGTATAACCCCTTTGCAATTCGGGCAGCCGTCAAGGGCTTTTCCTCCATCCTGGGTTAGCTGTGGGCACACATACCACAGCATGGGACAGTCACTGAAAAGCCCATCATGCAATCAATTAATTTGGACAGCAGTGTTTTGCCCGATTCCCTCTGGTAACCCACTGGTCACTAGAGGTGGCATTCAGATCTCGATGGCACCTTGGCATCCTGGTTCCCTATCCGGGCCGTGCAGTCTCCACGACTGGAAGTTTTTTAGGAGCAGGTTAGCTGGGATACTTTAGACAAGGATGACCCTGCCTGGAGCAGGAGGCTGGCCTAGACGGCCTCCTGAGAGGCTCACCAGGCCTATTTTTCCCCCTGCGATGTTAAATTCTCCATGCATTTATTGCGAGGTCTCCGTGACGTTCAAGCAAAGCTGCAGAGAAGCAAAAAGGGGAAGGCAGAGCCTGCTGCTCAGCGCCCACGAGTGTGAACGGGAGCCTGCCAGCCCCGGGGAAACCTGTGCCAAGGAGGAAAATAAAAACACAAGCCCTTCCTGTTCCCCGCAGCTGCGTCTGCCACGACCACGCACGAGGAACCAGTCAAGCTGGCCTCCGAGCAGAAACCGCGGCTTTCACTAGTGCAGCTCGTTAGTTTAATGAAGTCAAATGAGACACGGCAATGAGCGTGAACCCAGAATGGAGCCATTGTCACCACCACCCATGCACGGAGAGACCCAGGAACAATGAGGTCCTGTCTACTCGGAGCAGACAGCCGTGTCTCCTGAATTTAACCTCTGAGTCTATCAAGTCACAACAGACTGGATCAGCCTTGGTTTCCCAAGACACTTTCTCTCACTTCCTTCCTACATAACTGAAGAGGAACATTGGTCTTCCCTTTCCAGAGGGCTCTTGTCCCACCTCTCTGGCTCTTTTCACTGCTGCAATGCAGCCACCTCTGGGGTGGAGCGTGACAGCTCTCAAGCAGCACACAGAGGCTCTTCCCAGCCACTTCGGCTAGCAAGGGAAGAAAAGCCACATCCACTCACCACTGCAAATATGGACAGAGGCAGGGAGCTGCTTAAGGTGAAACCTGGCCAGGAGGCTGTGGCTCATGCGAATAAACATTACACAACCTTGACTGACCACAGTGGTCAGAAATGCTCGCTTCGCTTCCCGTCCGAGATGCAGCACGGCCCGCTGCCAAGTGGCCTCGAACAGCCGGCACAAGCCCGGAGGTCTGCTGCTATAGCTCTGCAGGTCGACCTGGACCAGCAAATGCTCCCGGTGGAAAGACTGCCTCTCCCACAAAAAGCAGCTTTTGCAGGCAGAGCTTATGAAAATGAGCTTATCTTGCTGGGATCCTTTTATCTTGCTGGGATCCTTTGATTATCTTGCTAGGATCCTTTGACCCTAGCTGACTTCCTGCCCCTGGGGCAGGGGCCTGGACTTGATGATCTCCCAGGTCCTTTCCAACCCTAACGTCTATGAAAATGATTGAAAAAAGCCTTTTTTTTTTTTGCTTACCAGTATCCCCACTGGTATAAGAGCATCATTTAAAAAGCCCTGTCACACCTCTGACCCAAAGTTTGAAGTAGAAGGGTAGATTTGCACCTTCGAGACTAACCAAAGTGTGTGTGTATACAAGCTACTTTAATTAGTGTATAAGGTGCACATCCACCCTGCTTTCTACATGACTTCAGACTAATGCAGCTAACTACATCTCCCCAAAGTTTAAAGACCCGGCCTCAGCAAGAAGTGCATCGATTTGAACAACCAGCACAGGTTCCCGCAGCCTCAGGCTGCGCTTCGCTGGCCTCTCTCAGCTGATGCAAAACCTGGCAAGGCTGCAGCAGAAAGGCAGCAGGATAACACCTGCTGTCCTCCCAAAAAGCACCTGGCATCTTCAGTTGGCACCCAGCACTGAATCGCTGCCACAGGGGAGTTTATGAGTAACTAAACCAAAGGAAGCAGAAGAAAGGATTTTCAACCCATTAATGAATCACTAAAATGACCTTTACCCAAACCAAAGAATGTGAACGCTCCCCTAAAAAGGATCGACAGCGATTGTCTGTATTTGGAGCACTATTACCTCCTCGGATATGAAGCTGCTAAGGGCAGAAATGATGAGTAGCTGGTAAACCCACGTCCAAGCGAGGCCCAAATGCAGTGCAGTACTTTAGATGTGTTGTCATGCAAAGCACCAGAAGCAACTGGGGCTGTCCAGAACACAATTTAGATCCCATCACATCAACTTCACAAATTTTAGCCACGTGCAAAGGGTTTTCCAGTCAAATTTGCCTATGTAGGGACACCCAGGAAAACTGATCCCAATTAACACAGGGTGAGAATTTAAGGTGGACTGATTAGACTGCACTGAACTGCCTGGATACTCATTCCCAATGAAGGCAGCCTTCATTTAGCTTAAGTAGCATTAGTTTATTTTACTCTGGAATTGGCTAGAAGTGAATTAAACTGGTGTTACTTAAAGCCACTGCGAGTCTGAATGAGCATGCAGGCAGGAGTTAAATCAGTCTAATCAAACTGCCGTAGACATTAATTCAGATTCATAGTCTTGGGTATCCATGTGTAGACGTAACCGGAGGGTGAAAACCCGGCACGACTGAACAAACAGGGCCAAGATTCATACTCGGATTGAGACATCTGAACACTGACCTTCTTCCTAAGTGAGACACAATAGAAGAAAACTTCATAAAGTCTGCCAGCTCCCTCATCCCCACATGCCATCTACTCAAAAAGTGTTGAGACAACTTGCATGTTCAGACACATACATGCTGCTATGTGGCATTCGCTTTGCAAAACCCCTGATTGAGCCACAACGTGGATGTAGACTGTGATCACGATATTAGACTCCTACAACTTCCTTCGACTTTGGTGAAGTTATTGCACATTTTCATGGCTGGAAAAAGCTACCAATCCTGTCCCCTTCAGTACCCGTTTTTGCCCCAAGAGCTGGGTATGATGAAGGCTGCTGACTTTGAAATAGTGCTGCTCAAGCAGGCAGGCAACACACATCCTCGTCCCTGCTTTACATCTGGGGAAAGTAAGGCACAGACTGGGAAAGACCCAGCAAACCTATAGATGAACCAGGGACTGCTCCCAGCATCTGAGTTAGTCCTAAGATTTTACTCCCTTGAGCAGCATTTGGGCTTTAATGCCCAAGAACGCCCCCACGCCCAGCAGTTTTTCCTTATGGAAGAACGCAGACATCAGAAAGCTCGCAGCCCAGCTAAGTAGTTACGATGCACGCAAAATCAATGAATCCGGGTGACAGCCGCGCTATTCCCACCCGTACGGACCGTGCCTACGAACCGCGATGCTCCCGCGCAGTCTGGATGGCACCGATGCCGCGTTTTAATGCCACCCTGGGCACCGTGGCATTTACAGTGTCGCTAGCCCAAAGGAGGAGCCGTGAGCCGTCCGGAGCTGTGCAAGGCGCACACGCACGCTACTCTCTGTACCTAGCCCTCAGCCTCTCACCCTGCAAGAGCTGGGAAGAGCATATTTGCATGTCAATGGCTGAAATAGTCTCCCAGATACTTATTGTGTGAGCCAGCCCTGGAAACAAACCTCGACTCGAGACATGTACAGATGTGCAGGGCTCCCCTCCCCCCGGCTCTTGCCGGGGAACAATGCAGAAAGCAGAGCCCGGCTCGGGAGCAAGGAGGAACAAAGCGCCCGAGCTCTGCCCATCGCTTCGGATTAGAGACAAGGGCAAATCACCGCGTCCTCCTCTGCCTCTGGCTCGGGGAAGTTCCCATTGCACACGGCATCCCCTGAGCCGAAGCCGGATCTCTGCCCTCCGCCCCCAGCCCTTTGAGGATCTCTCTGGCCCATCTGCAAGGATTTAAAACAGCTGCGGATTAAAGGCAGGCTTAAAAAAGCAGCTGTCCCTGAGCTGCCACCCCTCCCCGGGCGCCGATCTCCCCCCACGCTGCAATACGAGAGATTCACGGCACAAATGGCCGTGGAAAGACGCGGGTCACCCAGAAAACGGAGCCCCGGCAGGACCCGCGCCGCAGGCTGCACCGTGCAGAAATGCCACGGATCCCGCTGCGGTTGGATGCGCGCCCGGGCTGTGGTGGAGGCCGAGGTGGCTTAACTAGCCCACAGCTCGCCCGCCGGCCAAGCCCAGCGGGCAATGCACGGGCTCCACAGGGCACACGCGGACTGTCCGGACACAGCGTGGGTGGTGTGCCCCCAACATGCGTGTGCACACATGATGCCAAGTACACCTCCAGGTGCAGGACCCACCCCATGCACTGCACATACACACACCCCTACAGAGCACACTTCCTGTGCACAGCACGCACAGAGGATATACAACCCCTGTACAGCGCGCACGCACACACACACACACACTCTCCATACAGAACACCCCCATGCACAGAACACGCACCCCATACAGAGCACATCCCCCATATAGGACATGTGCACACCTCAAACAGAACACACCCGTGTGCACAGAAGACACACACATCCCATACAGAACACACACCCTCTCCAATATAGAACACAAGCACACTTTACACAAACACCCCCTCATGTACAGAGCACACTCACATACATGTCCCATACAGAACACACACCCTGTGCACAGAACACACATACGCACCCTCCATAACAGCACCCATCATACACAGAACACACACATTCACATTCACACACGTACAGCGTGCAACCCCCCTGTGCACAGAACACAAACCCCATATGGCACGCACCGTACAGAACACACTCCACTGTGCATAGCACATACACACCCATACAGCACACACACATATGTATGCACATGCACACACCCCCATACAAAACAGCCCACCGTGCACACACCCCCATACACCCCAAACCATAAAGAACACAGCCTACTGTGCACAACACACACACCCTCCCCTCACAGCACACACCATACAGCAGACACCCCACTGTGCAGAGAACACACACCCATACAGATATGTGTGCACACACACACACCCTTACAGAACAGTCCCCATGCACACACACACACATGCACACCTTCCATACAGCCCACACCATATAGAACACACCCCACTGTGCATAGCACATACACACCCATACAGCACATGCCATACAGCACACACCCCACTGTGCACAGAACACACACACACACATCTGCACGTGCACACACATCCCCCATGCAGAAAGGCCCCCCCATGCACACACACCCCCTACACACAGCATACACACACACACATGCACACACACACCTCCCCAAGCAGAAGGCCCCCCTATGCACACCCCCCCTCCATACACACACTGTACTGTGCACAGCACATGCACACATCTGCACATGCACACCCCCCATACAGAAGAGCCCCCCACGCACACACACATACCCCTCCACACACACACACACACACACGTATGCACATGCACCCCCACTGTACACAGCACACACACAACACACACCCATACAGCACAGCACACAACCTGTCTCCCGTACGCACACACACACATGCACACCCCCCATACAGAAGAGCCCCCCATACACACACACATACCCCCTCCACACACACACACACATGCACCCCCCACACTGTACACAGCACACACACAACCATACAGCACATCACAGCACACAACCCCTCTCCCGTACGCACACATATGCACACCCCCCATACAGAAGAGCCCTCCATGCACACACACATACCCCCTCCACACACACACACACATATGCACATACATCCCCCCAATGTACACAGTACACACACACACAACACACACCCATGCAGCACAGCACAGCACACAACCCCTCTCCCGTACGCACACACATGCACACCCCCCATACAGAAGAGCCCTCCATGCACACACACATACCCCCTCCACACACACACACACATATATGCACATACATCCCCCCAATGTACACAGTACACACACACACAACACACACCCATACAGCACAGCACAGCACACAACCCCTCTCCCGTACGCACACACATGCACACCCCCCATACAGAAGAGCCCTCCATGCACACACACATACCCCCTCCACACACACACACACATATGCACATACATCCCCCCAATGTACACAGTACACACACACACAACACACACCCATACAGCACAGCACAGCACACAACCCCTCTCCCGTGCGCACACACACACACACACACACACACACACACAACCCCCCCCCTGCACACACACACACACGCGCGCGCGCGCGCACCCCCGCGGGTGCTCACCCTCCTTGACGCCGGGCAGCTTGGACTGGTCGATGTGTGTCTCGGCCATGGCCGGGCCGGGCCGGGCCGGGCCGGGACACAATGTAGCAGTGCCCAGGAAGCGGAAGCGGCGGCGGGAGGGGCCGGAGCCGGGGCCGGGGCCGGGGCAGCCCACGCCCACGAGCAGCCTGCAGCTCCCCGCAGAGGGGCCGGGGCCGGGGCCGGGAGCAAGGGTGTAGAGCTGCAGCGAGGCGGGTGTCGGAAAAGCTTGCTCCGGCGGCAGGCGGGCGGGGAGCCCTGGAGCAGGCTGCCCGGGAGGCTCCGCGCCTGGAGGTGCTAAGACACAAAGCCCTGGCTGGGAGGAGGCGGCGGGGCTGCACGTGGTGCTGGAGCTGGAGCCGGAGCTGGCCCCTGCGCGAGCCGTGGCCGGTGGAGGCGCTCAGGGGTGGCTCCAGGGGGCACTGGGGCCCGGGCTTGCACCCCTGTGCTTCCCTGCTCCACCCAGGAGAGCCCAGCACGGCATGGCTGGAGAGGGCGCGCAAACCGGCTGATGTGGGTGCAGCCCTGCCTCTGGCCCCTGCCCCACGTTACATGTATTACGCAGTAGCCCCACCGGCGGTGCTCCAAGGGAAGCTGGACACCCTCGGACAGGGATGATGTAGGCACACCCGTGCTTCTTCACACGTTACATTTATTACACAGCGGCCTGGTGGATCGCACAATCATGGGAGATGTTCCAGGAGAGGCTGGACAGCTGCTGGAGGGGGATGAGGGAGGTGCAGCTATGCTCTGGCCTCTGTCACACATTACATATATTACGCATTGGACTGGTTGGTGCAATCCACGTAAACTGGACAAGTCATAAATGTGACCGTCCAGCTAGAAAAAAAGCAATCGGCTACAACAGGAGTGTTTGGAAAGGTGTAATGTCTCTATGGCTGGTTTCTTATCCAGCTTTAATTGCAACCTGTAGCAGGGCCTTCGGTTCTACTATGGGAACTTCCCAGGTTTCTGGGCGTTGCTGGTTCCCCCCACCTTTCCGCTGCATGCATCCGGGTTTTAAGCCCTTTCAGAGGCCGTGGGTGTTGGCTGCAGCCCGGGTTAGGGATGGGGATGGGGCTGTGCCAGTGCTCCTGCTGGCGCCAAAGCTGGACGGTCCTTGCCTCCTGCTCGGGGTCAGACCGATGCCACATTTGGGGTCAGGAAGGAATTTCACCCCATGGTCAGATAGATATGGACTGGGGGGATGCCTTCCTCTGGGATCTCTTGAGTGTTTATAGCAGGACATTGGCTGCCATGGTCCCGAGCTTTACCTGGGGCAGGTTGGGGTGTGATGTTTTCTCTCACGTCGGGGATGATGGTAATTTTGCAGAGGTTAGATGATGGATTGTCTGGGGCGGTTTGATCCTGCCTCGGGTTGTTTTATATGTGATGATGATGCGCCTCACCCTTTGCACCCTATGCTACCTCTGCCCATGGCTGCACTTCTCCTGAGGGGGGGAGAAGACAGCACCTCACCCCAGGCTGGGTGTCCCTTACTGGGCTTTTCTCCACGCAGGGAAGCCCATGCATGGGCTTAGACATCCCTTGCTGGGTGCAGATTAGGCTTTTCTCCATGCACGGACTTTGACAGCGACAAAGTTTGGTGTAGGGTCCAGGTGGTGGGTGCAAGGGAATCTCTTGACCCCTCCAAAGAAACCTCAAATACACGTTCTGCGTTTCCCCACTCAGATCTGCATGTAAAGGAGCTGCACAGCCCAGGGGAGCTTCCTATTGCCCCGGAGCCCAAATGGGGTCCCATGTGGGGCAAGTACCAGCCCCGAGCTCAGCAGATGTCTGTTTGCATGCTACCGTGCACGGCTGGGGGAGGCAGTGGGGCTGGGGGTAGGGTCTGAATGCAGCAAGCCTGTGTTCGGGTCCCTATGCCCCAAGTGGGAGTGTGGCTTCCTGGGGGGAGAGACAGAAGTTTCTTTGTGACTTGAGTAAGGCTTCGACTTTCTCTTCCAGGACGTCCTCCTAGGCAGCAGAGGAAACAGCATTTAGAAAAAAGCGGCTGTCAGATGGTTATGAAAAGGGGTTGGAAACCAGCCCTGAGAGCCGTTTCCAGCAATGCGCTCCAGCTGGAAGACTGCATCAAGCGGGGCTCCGTCAGGGGTCTGTGCTCAGGCTGGTGCCACGCGGTGTCTTCCTTAGTGACTGGGCTGATGGGAGAGAGAGCAGAGCTGCTAGATCTGCGGGTGCTGGCGGGATGGCAGGGACAGCCAGATGTGTCAGAAAGCAGGACTTCAATTCATAATAATCTCAACACATGGGAGAAAGGGTCAAAAAAAAAATCTATGGGGCTATTTGGCATGCGCAAGTGCCAAGTCCTGCATCCCTGTAAGACTCACCGGTAGCATCAGTGCAAATGAAGGAAACAACTGGGAAGCCACTGGTCTTACAGGCAAGGATCCAAGGATGATAGCAGCTATTAAAGGATCCAAGGATGGTAGCAGCTATCAAAGGATCCAAGGATGATAGCAGCTATCAAACCAACCCTTGATCAACAACATCATGCCTTTGCCAAATGTGTGTGCCATGATCCCTCAGGACAGTCTCAGCTCTTCTCCTTTCATCACTTCTTTTAAAGAGAAGGATTTCAGGGGAGGGCTCTGAAACAAGAGAAACAGGACCCTTGCCAAGCCAGGAAATGCAGAGTTAAAGGATGCAACACCCCTGGCCAGGATGGAGGAGCCAGCCAGTGTAGGGGGAGTAGGTTGGCTTGCGATATTGGGGAGAGACCCAAAGCAGGGTGGGGAGCAGATGCATCATGAGAGAGCACGGAGCAGCTGGTCATATGCTAACAGCACCTGCTTCTCCAAGGACAACTTCCATGCCCAGTCCTTGGGTGCAGCGTGCAGGAGCAGGGAGGATCACGTGGCATTTCCCCTTCAGCTGACTAAAGCAAGGGCTCTGTTTCAGCACAGCATTTGCTAGGAGGGCCTCAGGGAGCTCCAGCAAACCAAAAGATGGACACTAAGGGGAAAGTTGTCACTGGTGGCCAGTGAATCACCCAGCTGACCCCGCTCTAGCCCTGCTTGCTAAGTGTGACCAAGATGCTTAAAAGCAAAACTGCAACAGGCACGTTATCTGCCATGTGGCTTGTGTCTAATAGTGCCATATGGCACAGGGATAAAGGGCCACGTGGCAAGAACATGCCCATCAGGAGGAAAGTGCAGGGTGGAAGTGGAGGCATCTAGGCTTGGTGTGAGGCTCACCGCCCGACAAGGGCGAAGGACATAGGAACCAAGAAGGAAAGCAGTGCTGTACATAATCGGCAAGGGGACAGCAAGAAAACCTGGTCTCGCAACCGTGTAAGGTTCAACCTGAGAACAAGCATAATTTCCAGACTCCTGACGAAGGCAAGGCAGAAGGGTTTGCCTACATCCTGACGACTCAGGCATGTGGCTGCAGTTACCATGCTTGCCTATATGAATCAGGCATTTGCGTAGGCTATCATCAAGGCTGCATGTGCTAATTAGCTGCAAAATCATGTTTGCGGCTTTACCTACATGGTTTGGGGCTGATTTTGAAAGCAGGCCCCTGGGAGCACCCAGTGTTCAAAGGGTTATGTTTCTCATTAATAAAAGCACCTGGATACCTTGCCAAGATGGTCTTTATTAATGGAAATGGGCACTAGGGGTTGAGATGGTGCATCTGTCACGGACTGCATTTTCTCTTCTTTCGTCTCCTATGAATCTTGCCGGTTCATTTGTGGAGCAGAAGGACAGAAATGCGGGGGAAGGGATGTTGGTCACGTCACTTAAAGTGTAGTGGAAAGTGCTGAGGTGCCAGGGAGACAGGTGTGGCCTGCCCGTCACCTGAATTTGGTTACAGGGAGTGATATTTGGTCTGGCTCAGATGGCTCCAAACTCTACCTTGGCCTGGATGAAACATCAATATAATCTGGGTCTTTTATAGCAAGTCCAGGCGGACGACAATCCATGCAGCGGCCTCAGACTTATTCCCTGGCTCTCACCGTATTTCAGCCTGAATTGTCTGTCTACATCTTAGACTCAGAGAATCGTAGAAAACGAGGGTTGAAGGGACCTCAGGAGGTCACATCTAGTCCAACCCCTGCTCCAAGCAGGACCAGCCCCGACTGGACTACAGCATCCCAGACAAGGCTTTGTCTACCTGGGTCTTAGAAACCTCCAAGGATGGAGACTGCACCTCCCTGGATAACCTGCTCCAGTGTTTTACTACCCCCAGGTGAGAGAGTTTTTCCTAATATCCAACCTCAACTTCTCTTGCTGCAACCTGTGCCCATTGCTCCTTGTCTTGACACCACTGAGACCAGTCCAGCTCCATCCTCTTTGAGAACAGCCTTGGATCCAGTGGCTCTCATGCCCAGGGCATGGGGCAGCCCATTGCAGATTTATGACCTATTGCCACATGCAGGAGAAGACACAGACCACATTTTTGGGGCAGAGATGTGCTCAGGCCGAGATGTTGGCTCGGGGCTTTCTGCATCTACCTGTGTGACTGTTTATAAGCCAATGTGGACCTTGCGTTTCCTGCTCTAGAGTCAAGATAGAAATCCAGCTGGGAATGAAATGCACTGAAGGTATCCCTGCCTGAGGCATTGGTAGCCCCCAGTGCATCCCCACAGCTGGGTCTGTGCAGGGGATTTCATCTGGAGCCTGACAGAGGGAAAGAGCCCTCCGATGCGGAGCACAGACCTGGCCTTGGCAATGGGACGCTGAGCAGGGTTTGTTAGACTAGAGCAATCTGCAGGCAGCAGCAGAGATCCTCTGAGCTCAGCTGGGGGGAAGGCAGCTGGCAGGATGTGGCATTAGCAAACAGGAGGAAAGATTTTCAAGGGCTGGCATGGTGCAAAGGGGACAGGGGTGAGGCTTGGCATGCATGGTCAAGTGAGCGATGGCACATCTTGCTGGCAGTTCCACCAAAAGATGCCCCTGGGGGAAGGTCTCGCCTTGCCCGTGAGCAGCAATTCTCAGCTGAGATGTCCCAGCACCCTGGGGTGCCTCAGGAGCCTTTAGTAAGGTTAGGTGTGCATGCAGCCGTTGCAAAATCCTAGATCCACCCATAGACTCATTGAGGAACCAGGAGAAGAACCCCTCTCCCCTTCCCGCCCCTCCTTTGCTATAAGCACTAGGCTTTGCTCCACTCCAGACAGAGCCCGGGATGGGGAGACCCCCTCGTGGCACTGCACGGCATGGTGTTGGGGACCGGCCCCCTTCCCCTCCTCCTGGCAGAGCCCGCAAGGATTCGGTGCATGCCAAGCGCCTCACTTCAGAGCCGCCGTGGGCTGAGCAACAGCTGTGGCCAGAAGACAGGCACGTAGATGATGGGGCGCGGGGAGAATAAATTGCATGAGTCAGACTAAAAGCTTCATAAATATTGACTGGCTTTAACCGTCCCCCAGGGACGAGACTACCTCACTTTATAGCCACGGCCTCTCCCTGCTCGTTAAGCACTGCTCTCCAGAAAGCACGGGCAGGCCCGGGGGGAGACCGGGGAGACGTCTGCAGGCCTGTGCGCGTGTGATGCTCGTGCCCTCTCGGTGCTCCCCAGCTACATCCCTTACCCCCGGCTCTGATGGCTTTGCCTATGGCTGGGTGGGAAGAAGGTCGTTCCCTGCTGGGGTTTCTACCCAGGTTCCTCCGGGGAGGAAAGGCAGCCAAGTCAGGGAAAGAAACCCTGGCCAAGGGGCATGAAGGGGTGGGAGGGATAGTTCAGGGGGTGGAGATGGTACCGGCATAGGCAGAGAGGTAGGAGATGAACTCTGTGGACCAAGGGGAGGAGAGTCTGGCCCTGAAGCGAGGAAGGAGAAAGCCCGAGGGTGTGATTGTGCCCCTGGGAGCTGACCCAGAGTTGCAGCACAAGTGACTTCCCCTGCACCCTCCTCTCACACCTGCAGACGCTATTGGCAAGCAAACCACGGGGCAGGGTGATGGCAATGTCCCCTGCATGGCCTGGGTGCTCCTTCCTCTGCTGGCCTGTGTCCACAGCCAGGCACCACCATTAGCAACGGTCCATTGCTAACCCTAGCCCTAAGTCCTCGCTACGGAGGACAACAAAACTCCCCCAGTTCATACCAATCAGACTAGGGGGTAAAATGCCTTCCTGACCCCAAATCTGGTGTCGGTCTGACCCTGTAGCCAGGTCAGCTTTGGTCCTGGCAGGAGCACTGGCACAGCCCAGTGCCCATCCCCAGCCTGGGCTGCACCCAGCACCTCTGGAGGAGGCTTAAAAAGCCCCTGGCACATGGAGCAGAAAGTGGGGGCAGAGCCAACCAGCAAAGCCCAGAAGCCTGGAAAAAACCCATAAAAGAAAATAGGCCTGGCTACCCCTATAGGTGTCTGCCTGTCCCTCTGCCAGGGACACGGGGAGACCAAATAACCTAATGGAAATATAGAGCTGCAATTGCATCCTCAGCCGGGGCAGCTCCCCTGGGCTCGCTGCAATCCAGCCAACACGGCCCAAGGCTTCCTGATACCCAGGAGTCTGCTCACAAGAGGAGGCCGAGGTGATTTAGGACCAAAGAAGTGAGATGGAGACCTCCTATACTAGACCCCAGCTCTTGAAAGCTTCAGGCTGTAGTCTCTCAAGGGGCTGTGAGCAAATGAGGCACAGATCCACCACAATTTTCCAGCCACTTCCTCCTTTCATACCAGCCTGAGGTCTAGGGAGGATGGCAGCCCTGAGCACCTCCATCTAGGTCCTTAACATGGCCCGCCCTGGGGAGAAAAGAGTGCGTGTGCATTGAGAAGGTGATGTAGAGTTGCGTTTGCTCATCCCGGCAGAGCTGGGGGTGATGCTAGGGGTGCAACGTCCCTTTGACCAGTTGCACTGGGCCACATGTCCACTCTGGGATTTCTCAGCCGTGAAGGAGACAATCTTCAAAGAGATGCCAGCACTGGGGATCACGAGCTAGAAAACCTAACCCTAAAGTGCTAGTGCCTGTTGGCCAAAGCAGGTCACAGGTGCAATCAGGTGGCGTTATAGGAGGAATATGGCATAACGGGGTGGCTATCCCAGCAGGGAATATCCACAGACCAGCTGTTTGCAAACTGCCAGTGACTCAGCTCTGCGGCTCATCCCCGCCGTCACGCCAGGGAAGAGACAGGAGCCAAGAACAAAGTTGACTGTCGTTGTCATTGCTTTGTCTCTCGGTATCATTAAGTCATAACAGCAAATTAATGACTGGTCCTGGCTCTGCTGTGATGAGGAGACTGTAAATAGCCCAGCACAATGAAGTCAGCCCCCTGAAACAGAGGTGGAAATGATGCTTCTTGCACACCACTGTGTTTTGTCTGAATAAAATACAAGCTTGACGCAATCAAATGTATCAGCACAACCACCCCTGTCCCCAAGCAAACCAAGGGGATCTGGCCCCACTTGGGGTAACTTTGGACCTGATGTCAAAGCTGACTCGCCGGCCTGGAATAGGCTGCAACCTGCTGCCTGCCGAGCTGGGGGGAGTCAGGAGAGGGGGAAGACCCCCGCACGCCAGCAATCAGCTAAATGAAATGCATGTCCATCTCTTCCCCAGCACCATTCTGGCACTCACTCCATCTCGGGCTAATTAAGACAGGGAAGGGCCGTGATAAATGACCCAACTCCATTACCCTGATCGGCCCCGCACCGGTGGCACGCGGTAACGTGCGTGCGAGAGAAGCACTTCCACGCCAATGCAGAAGTCACCGGGGCTGAGCCGTCGGAAAGACACCTCACAGGATACACGCTGTCGCCACATCCCAGGCGTGTGTGCGCGGACGTGAGCGCGATGCACAATTCGGGAACGCTGGCGCACCCGGGATCAGCTGGATTGGAAAGATGTTGACCGAGTTCCTCTGACGTCCGCGACGGGGTTGATCTGTCCATTTCCCAAGGAGTGAATCATATTGACAGGTTGAATTATATTTCAAGAAGGGTTTTTTTTTTTCCCTTCTCCCCCCTTCTCCCTCCCTCCAAAGACCATTTGTAATCGCGGCACATTCCCTGCCTTTTAAAAGCGAGCTCAGCCAGCGCTGGTCACATTGAAGCCCTCCATCCTGTGCAAAAGAAGGAGTCTCCTGAGCGGTGGGGACATGGGCAGGATCGGTTCAGCCCAGCTTTGCTTTGGGATGCTTGCAGTCTTGGCCATCGTGGTCTACATCCCTTCCACACATGGGAAGCCTTTTTTACTGCAAGGTAAGCTGAAAGGCCGGCATGCATTGCTCACACAGGTGGGCGCTCGCCTCTGTTGGTCATCTATCTGCTTCGCTTTCCTGCTTGCAACCATCAGAGTGCATTGATTATCATTTGCAAGGTCATAAGGTGACCTAGGCTCACCATCTGACTCACCTGAGACCTGCCCAGGGACCGGTAGACCTGTCCCTCTGCCCCATTGCTGGGTTTTAAACATGTTGCATTAAACTATCAGATCAGAAGCAACCTGCAGGATGGGTCTATACCTTCCTGGTCTTCAAGAGAAAAAAAATGTCTAGTGTTAGACAGCTATGGCCTCAGCATGTACCATGTTAGGTCTGACAAGTTTTAAGAGTCAGTAGTAGACGGGGGTTAAATGTTTTCTTTTCTTTTTCTCCACCACGGAGGAACCGGCTTGTTAGATGCTCTTCTTCACTAATTTAAGTTCATCTTTTCTGGGACTGACCCTGCAGGGAAATGCTGGTCATTAATCTTCCTTATTCAAGAGCCGATGCAGGGAAAATAACAACAGCTTTCTATAGGCTAGAGAGCCATGTATCCCTTTGGAAATGACTTTTCCTCCAGCACAACCTATTTGCCTTTTTGTAGCAGCCCCCAAAGCATTCGCAAGGTCCCTTCGGCTGCCGCTTATTTTTATTTCTTTTTTATTGCACGTTTGTATTTTTTTCCTGAAGCACACGACTGATCGGAGGCATTTTGAACGCCTGGTCTACGATAGCTTGAAATGTGCACCTGTGCAACCCCACTGACTCCCTGGGTTGGATCCCTGCTTGTGAGTGAGATCAGAGCCAGGCCCTTTTAATGGATGTAGTGCATCCAGGATGGTTTTGGCCCAGTCTTTGTGGCAAGCATTGCTTTAATTGCTCCTTTGGAGACTTATGCAGCGGTGTCTAAATATGCATCCACGTGGGCAGGTTCTGGCGCATCCTCCAGCTCTCTCAGGTCACCTGTAACAACACCCGTGTGGCACCTTGGAGGGCTCCTCTTGGCCTTAAGCCCATCAAGGAGGAGGAGGAGGAGGTTTCCTGCCTTCTGGTCCAACTCCCTGCAGGATGCATGGTTGCTTCAGCACCATCCTTGCTCTTTCGGGGGCTTTGTAGAAGCTGCTCCTTCATTTTGGGCATGGAGACAGCACGTTGCATGCAACCCTACACATCTGGGGAGCCCCTACCCCCAGCCTCAGCCTATACAGGAGGCCGACTGCACACAGCTGGCAGCTCCTAATCTCCTATGCCTCTGTGCATAGGGCACGCACCTATGAAGGGTCTTCCATGGTCAGCAGAGACTGGTAAATGGGGAAGGGGTAGGGCAGAGGGTTTAGTTGATCTTTCCAAGGTGAGGCAACCACTTCCCAGACGGCACATGCTAAGGACACGCTCCATGATAATCTCAGAGCAGGCCCTGGACCCCCTCTGGTAGCAGGACATGGAAATGTTGGGTTGTGGGAGGGTCCCCCATGCACAGGGGGGATCCTTGCATGGCCCATAGCCAGTCAGATGCTTTCCTAGGGGGAGGGGGACATGTCTGGGGGCTGCCTGCTCTCTGCTGTGTCCGGCACCTGGAAGGGTGCCTGGGCACCAAAGGGAACTGAAAAAGCTTCACTGACTGCAACTCAGATCTAGCAAGGATCTGGTGATGTGGGTCCAGCATGGGTGCAGCTGCCCTACACTGGCAGTGGGGGTTGTTCTGGATGGTCTGGTGCACTCCCAGTCCTGGCAGGATTCGTGCAGGTGCATCCTGACAGGCAATTTGGATGCAAAAGTCCCAGGTCCTGAGCTGATCGGGGAGGCTCCCCCAGCCCCTTGCATTCAGCCTGGCCACTGCACTGCAGTCTGGGGCTGCCAGGGTGGGCAGACACCCTGCGTGAACCCCACTGTCCAGAGCCAGCACCCCTCTGCATGCCTCTTCCTCCCAGCCTTCCTCTCTGACCCGACGTGCGGGAACTAGGTCTGGTGCTGGGGTCTCATTGCCCCTGGCAGCGCGGCCTGAATGTCATCTTCTGTATGTTACAGAGAACCAGGTGTTTCCAGAGAGAGAGGACGCTGGTCACCAAGATGCCCTGCTGACTCTGCTCCTTGATAAAAACCCTGCCTGGAGGCACCCAGCCAATATCGGTACGTGGGGGGGAGCAGGGCAGCAGGATGTACCCCCTCCAGCACCAGGGAGCTTGGGGTACTGGAGTATGATAGGCCTGGGCCTCAAGAGCTAGTGGGCACCACTTGCTAAGTGAGCCTAGACAGGCCCGGATCGGGACCCCGCTGCCATGCACCAGCTCTTCTGGGGCCTGCAAGTTTTTTGGGGCTGCTTTTCTTCTGCAAATCTGACTTCCAGCCATCTTCACAGCTCAGCTTTACATTGAATAGCTCCAGAAGGGTTTGCATTTTCCCCCTATCTGGTACAACCGCCCTTGCACTTGATAAGGAGCACTAATGAGGGGTCCCTGCAGCCTGGTGGGTGCTGGAAGAGGATTCTGCATTGTACCGGGGGGCCGGGACCGGTCCAGAGCAGCCCCAGGGGCAGGGGGAAGGGGGAGCCAGCCGTCTCCCCACCCCTTTGCTGCATCCCGTGCTCTGTGCCCATAGCTCAGCGTCTGGGCGGCGTGTTAAGAACAGCAGATCTAAGAGCTGGGAACCCAGACAGGTTGTGCGCTGGGGTCACTGCATTGCAAGCAGCATGTCAGAGCCCAGGGTTGGTTCATCCAGGCAAAGAGCCATGGGGGCTCCTGCCTGCACCTAAGCTGTACCTGAAGCCGGGGAAGGAATGGGCGGTAGGAGATTTCCTGATATAAGAGCATAAAAAATTCAGGTTGGAAGGGAGCTCAGGAGGTCACATCTAGTGCAACCCCCTGCTCCAAGCAGGACCAGCCCCAACTACATCATCCCAGCCAAGGCTTTGTCTACCTGGGTCTTCAACACCTCCAAGGATGGAGACTGCACCACGTTGCTGGGTGACTTGTTCCAGTGCTTCACCTCCCTCCTATTAAGAAAGTTTTTCCTAATATCCAACCTTGACTTCCCTAGCTGCAACTTGAGCCCATTGCTCCTTGTCCTGTCATCTGCCCCCACTGAGACCAGCCCAGCTCCATCCTCTTTGCAGCCCCCCTGCAGGGAGGTGGAGGCTGCTATTCAATCCCCCTCGGTCTTTCCTTCTGCAGACTCAATCAGCCCAATTCCCTCCGTCTCTCCTCACCAGTCCTGTCCCCCAGCCCCACAACCATTTTCATTGCCCTCCGCTGGACTCTCTCCAATGTGTCCGCATCCTTTCTGCAGTGGGGGCCCACAGCTGGACACAGGACTCCAGATGTGGCCTCCCCAGTGCTGAATAGAAGGAAGGAATCACTGCCCTTGATCTGCTGGCATTGCTCCTACCAATGCAACCTGGGATACCGGTCGCCTTCTTGCCAACAAGGGCACACTGCTGGCTCCTGTCCAGCTTCTTGTCCCCTGTCCCCCCAGGTCCTTTTCTGCAGAGCTGCTGCCCAGCCCGTCACCCCCAGCCTGCACCGGTGCAGGGGATTGCTCCCTTCATAGCTGCTGGACCAGGGCAGAGGCACTGGAAAGCAGGACTGGGCTGCAGAGTGCTGCTCTAAGGACTCAGGTCCTTGCTAGGGATTTGGGCAGGTGTCAAGGTGCAGACCCAGCATTTCTCGTGTCACTGCACACAAGGACTGATCCCCAGGTAGATCCATGAATAATGCTCTCTCTCTAGGGCCCATGCACAGCCCAATGAAGGTGGGTGGACTCCACTTGACTGCAGTAGGCTTCAGGGCAGAAAGGGATTCACTTCAGGGGAATGTTTCCCATGAAAGCAGGAGCTTAGTTCCTGATGCTTCAGCACCCCCTTCCCCTCCCAGTTTGCTATTCCCAGTTCACACCAGTCCAGCAACTGGTGTGGAGAGACACTAGGAGCTGGACATGCCGAAGGATGGGAAAGGCACCCAACAGGGACAAACTCATGGCTCATGCACTTCTGCCCTGGAGCTGTGTGTGCTTTCAGGGCACCCTGGATGGGGAGAGCAAGGCACAGCTGTGTGCAGGGGCACGCCCAGGGCTACACCGAATGTGCACAGCACAGCTGGGAGCAGCCAGGTGCCCTGAGCACCAGCCCATGCACTGGTCTGTGCTGTCTTTTCCATCAGGCCTTGCCCAAATGCTGCTGTTTAAGCCTTGTGTTGCCCCATTCAGCCGGGCCTGGGAGCCATGCAGGTTGCTCCCCTTTGTGAACGGAGTCAGGTCCTCTGGGAGCATCATCCTGTTCCTTTAGAAAGGCTGCACTGAGGCTCCCTCCTGCAAGGTGTGTGGGCACCTGGCTTCTGCTGTCTGGCACCAACAGGCCTTTGAGGACCATGTTAGGGTCTGTGTATACAGCCCTGGTCATGGGTAGCTGGAGCCAGGCGCAGCCGAGTCCTTCCAATACTTGGCTGCGGGGGTGATGCATTCCCAGCAGAGAGAAGCAATGTTACAGGGCCAGAAGGTCACATCAGCAAAACCAGAGTGGTCGGCTGTATGAATGTCCACCAGGTCCTGAGCATGTCGACCCCGGCCCATTTGGACCTGTATTGGGCACCACGTAGGAGTTTTGCAGCCAATGCAGCAAATGTGCTGCTTTTCCAATGCAACAGGGAGGCCAGATCCTGTAGGTTTCCACAGAGAATTACAGCCTTCCTGCAGCCTATATTTTGAGGCCGTAAGTGGCAAATTGGCCTCATTTAGGTTTCTAATTCAAGCTTCTAATTTGGGTTCTGGCATTGACACGGCATTTGTTATTCCTTCCAGACTTGGAGCTGGCGAAGAAATACGAGGAGCTGCAGCAGGTGAGAGAAGCACGTGCCTAAGGACGCAGGCTCAGCCCAGCCCTGCTTGGGGTTAGATAGTGCAGGGAGATCGTGGGGCAGTCTCGTGCACCCAGGGTGGCTTTTCATTGCTTATCGCATGGAGAGAATAAGAGAGGAGTAAAGCAGGGTTGCAAATATCTCCCCAGCAGCAAGAAACAAAGAGCCCGTAGTGAGCAAGCTGCAAAATCCTCTATAGCCCCTCTGAAGTGCAAGTGCCTGGAGAGGGGATAGGAAGGCTCAGCAAAGGGAAACCTGCCAAGGGAAAGGCTATGGCCTCTCCACATTTATGCCATTGCTGTGGGACAACGGGTTCAGGCCGGAGACAGGACAGCAGGAGTCACAGGGCAAACCTCCCCGGGACCGTTGCACCTTGTGTGGAGGTAGCTCACCGTGCGGAGCAAGGCTTGCACTCGTGGAGAGAGATAGAAAAGCAGAAGCACAGGGAAGTCGTGGAGGACCGATGGCTGGTCACGGAGGGTGGCTGATTCCTGCTTGTGTTTGCTTCACCCAGCTGGCGAGGCTGAAGGAGCAGCTGCTGGCGGACGAGGGCTCTGACATGGCCTATCCCTTGGAGAGCCTGGCTGCATCGCACCCGCAGAAGCGTGGTGGGTTGGGGTCGGGGTTCGTGTCCTGCCTCCCCTCAATGGCAACCAGACTAAGGCTGCCCCAGCTCACGCTGCTCCCTGACCTAGCCTGGTTGCTGATGGGTCCCGCATCCATTTGGCCCTGCAGTGCACCCCCTATAATAGTGTGGACTGTTTTGGGGGAGAAACAGGAGATTTCCAGAGCCCCTTAGCCCTCAGCCTGCACCTAATAGCTCAGTGCAGGGTCCTGATGGATAAAGCACTCACAGTCATGTGAAACCCACCCTGGTTTTTGCCATACAGGGGGAGGGTTTGCATCCGCCTGTCGCCTTCCAGCAGTGCAATGCGGGGGCATCAGTGCAGCTGCAGCTGGGCACGGGGCAGCCCCTGCTCAGCCCTGGGCAGGGAGTTTTTCCTGCATTTACTGCCTCGGTGGTCTCTGTCTTTGCTTCGATGAGGGCTGGAGCCACGCGGGGGGCTGCATGCTCTTCACTTTGCTGAGGCTCCAGGGCTCTCTCCCAATTCACCCAAGGGAGACCCTATGACCACTGGGTTTCTTTGGTGCTGATAAAATATACATTTCACCAGCTCTTCCCCTGAACACAGTGATGTTTCCACTAACTCAGGCACTAGTGGGAAGGGTCTGGACCAAAGCCGAGGGGCTGTCCCAGCCCATGCATGCTGCTGTGATGGCAGGCGACATGCCCTGAGCTGTAGGGAGGTTGTATCCAGAGCAGGACAGGGCTAGCATCCAAGTGCAAGGAGCTTGGGGAAGAGAGGAGACTGCTCCTTTGGGCTGCTCTAATTTAGTCCTGCATGCAGAAAGCACAAAGATGCTGTAAATCCCCCTTTACCTGCTGCTACCACACCCAGAGCCAACCGTGTGCTCTGATCCTTGGCCTGGACCTAGCAGCCCCCAAACCACAGAGACATCCCAACACAGGCCTGACTTGTGGGACTCGTCTGGGAGCTCAGAGCCCCTCCAAATCAGCCGACCCTCAAAAGTGTTTGGCTTCTTCTCCCCTTCTCATCTTCCTTTCAGTATTCCCAGGAGCTCAGAGAAAGGGGCTCTGGGTGGGTTGGCTGTGCTGGGACCCTTTATAAAACCCTGGAGGCAGGGTATTTGTATTCCCATCCCATCATTTCAGGTCTTCTTCAGCCTGTTTCTCCTGAAAAACCCCATGGCTGGGGAATGGGTGGGTAGTTTGTGTTCTTAGGGACACCTGGCAATCAGGGCTCTTGGTAGAGGTATGATAACTTTTATTAGACCAACCAGATTTTTGCAAAATATTTCTTTAATTGCAAGCTTAGGGATACCTGTGTCGTGAAAAGAGGCCCTGTCTTGCATGCCCTGGGTGTCCTTCTGCCCTTGCTCTCATGCACAGCTGCAGGGGGGTGCCCAGAGAGCGTCCCCAGTGCATTGCCGGGTGCAGAGAAGGGGCACCACGGCAGGGCTATGGGCACTGGTTAAAGCCCAGCTGCTGTGAAGACCCCCAAGCTGCTCCAAACTCCCCGGGGTTGTAATCCCACTCGCCAGATGGAAGGGGAGGTGTGAAGAGCTCACCCCCAGAGCCCCCCGCTCACCGCTGTCTCTCTCTTGCCCCTCCGCAGCCTGCTTTTGGAAATACTGTGTCTGAGGCCTGGCCCAAGGGGAGGAGGAAGAGGAGATGAGCCCCACACTGCCAGGCTGCGGCCTCGCTGCTTCATCGTCCTGCTGTTCCCCCGTGGAGTGAGGATGGGCAGGGGTCCGGCTACACCACCACAGCCCCCTCCCTGTGGGCACCAGCTTCCCCCTCCGGGCTCTGCTGCACCCCGTCTTCCCAGCTCTGCCTTGCTTTGTTTTTTAGCGTGCTCCCTGGGTGTCCCTGCCTCCTCCAGCACTGCTCCATGCTTCCTTTCACCCCCGTGCCCCCCATCCCTCCGAGCCCTGGGAGGATGCCCGGCCAGCTCCTGCCCTCTGCAAGAGTTGGGCATGGTGGTGTCAGGGATCCCTGCTCCCCTTCCCCACCTGACAGCAGCAACCCGTGTCCAGGAGGGCAATGGGCCCGGAGCTGGCACCGGTGGGCTGAGCGCGGTGTGGGGGCCCACGGGCTGACGTGTCTGTGTGCGAGTCCTGTCCGTGTGCACTGTATGCATCCTTTGGTGTTTCCCTCGGGGGGCGGGGGGAGAAAAGGCACAGAACGGAGCCGCTGGATATCACTCAATAAAGAGGAAAGACCCATTTCTATTGCACGGGCATCCTGGGAGTTTCCTTTCTCTTTGCAAAGAAGGTGCAGGGACTGGGGAGGGTGCTCATTATGGGTGCAGCAATGGGGTCTCACTCAACGGATGCCTCCGATCCCAGCTGGCCATATCGTGTCGCTGCTCAAGGCTTGGATTGTGGTCTCCGTTCCTCCAAAACCAGTTACTCTCCTCTCTCCACTCCCTGGCTTCTGGCCCATGCTGGAAGCAGCAAGGTCCCCTATAGGCTCCTTTAGCAGGGGACCTATACCTCTGATAATGCTGCATCTGATACATGCCGCCAAGGAGCTGTGGGCAGCAAGCCGATCACTCCCAAAGCACATGCCACTCCTGCTGCTAGCTTTCTGGGACCTAAGCTCTGTGCTTCATATGTATGCAGTGTGCATGTGTAAATGTGCCTCTCGTGTGCCGCTCCTATCACAGCAACAGCAGCAGACACAGCCCTTTCTGCAGAGAGCTCTCTCTGGTCCTTGGAAACGCGTTCGGCCTTTTCTGCCCATCGCCCCATACCCAGCGTTCCCAGCTTGGTGGGCAACAAGCTGATAATCTCTAATGACCAGAGCAGAGGATTTGAGCTGAGGTCTGCAAGCCCAGCTGTGCCCCGTCTGCTTCCCATCACACCGCGCGACTCACAAGCGCAACGTGAAGCTGTAACGATTGCACTATTAGCCTTCGTGGGTGGGGTGGCATTGGAGAGACCCTATAGGGTGGTTGCTGAGGGAGTGCAGGCAAATGCGACAAAGTTCATTGATTTTAGGGTGGAAGGGGTCATTGGGCCAGCTCAGCCTATGGTTTCTGCGGCTGAGTTTGTTGCTGGCTCTTTTCTGGCAATGACTTGAATCCTTATGGCCTTATACACCTGGGGCAGCCTATAGAGTTTGAGCTTGGGGGACTATCCAATGGTGACCATGGGGGTATGAAACATAAGTTAAGGAGGCAGAAGGCTCCCCTCCCTCTCCCTTTTGCAATAGCAAGCTGTGGGCTGGCCCTTCCCTTCGGAAAGGGCCGGTCACAGGGAACAGACAGACCATAAACCAGCCCCTTGCATGAGGTAGGGACTTCCTCTCTGGGCAAGTGACTGCTCTCCAGCCTGGAGCCTTATTGCTCTGAAACACACAGGGCACATATACACGTTCCTCTTTTAAGCAGGCTTACCCTAAAATCACCATTATTAAGGTGCATTAAGGACATGTGTGTGCCCTTAATGCACCTTAAAAATGGCAATGTAAAGCTATATTGAGCCTAAATTTGATGCCTGCTATTAGGTACTAACAGCTAAGTCATATTAGCGCATGTGTAGAGGTGCTAATGCACATTAATGTGGTATGTGTTAATGGATACACACTATGTTAATGCGCATTAGTGCATCTACACATGCGCTAATGTGACTTAGCTATTCATGCCTAAATTTAATGTGCCTTAATGCTCATTAGCATATCCACATGTAGACGTGTGCCTAAATTCTCTTAAGTTGCAGGGGTGCAGGTTGTAGCCGTGTTGGTCTAAGGACATAGGCAGACCCGAAAGCTTGCCTAATAACTATTTTCCAACTATTTGGGTTGGTCTGTCTAATAAAAGATATCAGATTCACCCAAAGAACCTTGTCTGCCTAAATTCTCTTAATGCATCTTAAGCAAAGGCATATTAAGTTTAAATGCACATAAATGCACGTATAGACATGCCCCCAGAGAGGCAAATCAGATCTCCCTTGGGTGCTGCTTGCATGCAGGTACCGAGGCAGCCCAGCTGCGTGGCATGCCAGCCCCGTGGCTGAGCGCCCAGCCTGGAGGGTGATGGGAACGGGCTGGGGAGATGCTCAGACATGATCAAAATGGGGAATTTTCACAAAACCAAAATGTCCCTGAACTTGCATCAGACACGTCTCATGTGCGCCCGGCTCGTGACAGCCTTGTGGGGTCAGGGAGGAGGATGGGGCCTGCAAGGACACATATCCCACAGCCCGGCCCTAATCAGACAGGTGGCCACGGGTTCTCCCTGCACCCTCAGCTCTCTCACGGGCATCATTTTTGCATCCGCTTTGGAGATTGCGAGGCCAATACCGAACTCATTTCTCCTGCCAGGTGCCCTCCAGGGACCTCAAATCTCCACCTCTTCCCTCAAACAGCACAAGAGGGGTGGAAGCAGGATAATCAGCTGAGAGTCATAGGAAGCGAAGACCCCCGCAGCAGGCCGGTGTCTCCCAAACAGATGAACAAGGCAGGAAAGATCACTACAAGCCAATCCCTAAGATATTACGTGGCTTTTATTCAGGCAAACTCCTACTGACATCCATAGAAGCTTTTCCTGAGTAAAAACCACCATTGTTCCCAGGATGGCTAACGCTTTCCTTTAGCTGTCCCAAAGCTACCGACCAAACGTCCCCGTTGAATTAAATGTGCAAAGCAAAAGGCACCAGCTGCTCACGGATGCCTCTCGGTGTCTCTAAAAGTTTTATTTTTCTCCAAAACTTCTAATAGTCCTTGCAGGGATAATGAACTCGTGCAAATTAAAAAAAAAAAAAAAATTGCCATGCAATGAAATTATATACACAGATTTTCTGTTGCCTTTTACCAGTGGAACAGAAAGCAGCTGCGAGGAAGTTCTGATCTGATGGATTGGATCTGTTACCGCTTGGAAAAGGCAATGTGAAACAGATTTTGCATGAAGTCAATTCCTTAAATGTCGAACCGTTAATCAATGACAAGATGCGGTCGGAAGCATCCTCCGTGTTTCTGCGACGTTCCCAACGTCGCATCCATCTTTCAGATGCCTCTGCAGAAAGAAAAGCAATGATATTTAAATTCTCCTCAAAGATCTGGAGGATGAAACTCAAGAATGATCCAGGGAAGACAAAGCTCGGAGAACTAGTTTTGTCATGCGGGTTACAAATCCCTAACTTCTGGCATTAAAATTAAGTGCACAGAGGGAAAGAAAATATTAGACAAGATGACCTACATGCAATTCAATGTAGATAAATGTCAAGTGATGCACATGGGCAAAACTATCCCAAACTCCACCTACACTGTGATGGGCTCCACATTGGTTGCTGCTGCACGGGAATGGGAGCTGGGGATCATTGTGGCCCATTCACAAAAAGATACCAGCTCAAGGCTCTGCAGCTATCAAAAGGGGAAATTAAAGTTCAGGATTATTAAGGGAATTTTAAACAGCATGGAAAGTATTGTGATGCCCTCTTATAAATACATGGTGTGTACACACCTTGAATACGGTGCCTGGTTCTGGTCCCTACACCTGGAAAAGGAGATGGAAACAGTGGAGAAGGCCCAGAGAAGGGAAACAAGGATAACGAGTGGTATGGAGGGGCCTCTCCATGGGGCAAGGCTAATGAGGCCAGGCCTGTTCAGTTTAGAAGAGAGATGCTGTGCGATGCGGGAGACTGGGCAAGATGGACCTGGTCTGACCCCGTCGCTGCCAGTCCTGGTGTTTTTAGGACCTTGCAGCTCGGGAGGTTGAATTGCATGCATGCAACCAGGAGGAGATCTTCAACCCATCGCACTCCTGAGCTTCCCTTTGCTGAGCTCCACTTACTTGCCGGTCTGCTAACCCTTGGTGTTGGCCAGGCGGTTCATGCCGATCCGGTCTACGGGGATGAATCGCCTCTTGGGCAGCTCCACCACTTTCCTGCACAAAGAGAAACCAGGCAGGGCAAGTTCAGAGGAAAAGCTAGGCAGATGTTGCCTCTTTGCTGCTTTGATGCCAGCTGGTGTCTACCTGCCCTGGCTTCTGCTTTCGTGACCTGCCAGCCTCAGCCCTGGGGCTTGATTGGGACGGCTGCGCTGGTGAGGTAGGAGGCTCTATCTGGTTACTGAAAACCAGGCAAAAGAGCTCTACCTGTTTCCAGGAGGGCTCTACATGACATTAGAAAAGCACAAATAAAAGGCTGGAAATGCTCCTTTTTGTGGCTGTTATGCCACCTGCCCATTCTTCTAGGAGATCCCGTGCTGCACAGGTAGGCTTTTGGGCTGGGCCCTGAGGGTTGGACACCCTAGACATACAAGCCCCTTAGTCTGAGAAGCCTGCCATGTCCCTGACATTGGGCATATCGAGGGAAAGCCCTTGGTAGTCTGCATCACATGTTACTCCAGTGGTTCTTGCCCTGCCCTGGATGCTGAGACTGTTAAAAGGGCCGCACTGCAAAAGCCCAAGGTCTCTCCCTGACACAGGGCTAAGTCTGTGGGGCTGAAGCACCCCAAAGCCTCCTCAGATGAATTCTCCCAGCCTCAAGCAATGCAGCATCCTTTTGGGCTCCGCTTGCTACCAAAAGTGACCCTTCCCAGAGCAACCCCGCGAATGCTTTCTGAGCCAGGGCAGCCTGGAGAGAGCTCAGCCAGCCCAGGAGACTGCCCCGTGCTGCTGCTTCAGACTACCCACGCATTGCAAGCTCCTGCAAATCCCCTTGAACGGATGCTCTGTTTGCCCTCCATGCTCCAGCACATGGGGTGGCAAACACCCAGCTGGTCCAGGGGGCTGATAGGGATTAAGGATAAGGCCTGAAGATGGAGAGTTTGCTTGCAGAGAGTATAGAGAGCCCAAGTCCAGGGCCACATGGCTGTGGGCACTGCCCTCCTTCGACCGAGGGCTCTGAGCCAGGCGAGACGAAGGGCGGCCTGCACAACAGAGGAGAGCAGGGCTGGGCTGTGCAAATTAATTTTGCTAAGTGGGCTAATACTGGTCTCTGGCCCTTAGTCAATATTGTGGCATCATCCCAGCTGCTCTAAGAGGGCTCAGTGCAGAGGCATGGTTGTGCTCATGTGTGCGGTCGGAGGGGTGTGGGAAGGCGCCATGCATTGCAAAGTGCCCCAGGGACAGCGCTCTTGTGTCAGGGACACGTCCGCACCTGCAGCTGCCCAGAGCCGGGGCTGCTCAGCTGTGGCACGGAGCCACATCTTCCCCATTTGCAGACACAGCCCAGACTCTGGCTCTAGGCCAGGGTAACGCTTAGCCGGCGCCTCCCAGGAGGCAAGTGGCTCTTCAGCTTATCGGCTGTGGCTCCTTGCAGAAACCCATGTCAATGGGGCTTGTGTTGCTCTGTCTGTTTTCTTGCTGCAGGCACTGGGCAAGCTCTCCGGCTCTCAGACAATTTTCCATGTTGTGCTGTGCAAAAGCATAGGCGTCCTCGAGCTTGTTCTTTTGCCCCAAGGTGGGTTTGTCCCCCTTCACCTCAAGGCGGCTATATTACAGTGGCTGCTTGGTTAATGCAGTCTATGCATGTCGATCCTAAACCAGTCCAGACTGAGGATTGAAGCCTAGGAGGATTTGTAAGTGTGCCCGGTGTGCAAGCAGATGGTGGGACATGCCCTAGATGGCAGGAGGCCTCCGCTGGGTGTGTCGAGCTAAAGCAAACAAGTCACCGTGAGGGACGAGCATCGTCCGGGGGCAAGAGAGATGAAACAGAGGAAAGCTAGGAGGGGGGTTGTCTTCTCCTGTCCGAAGTGGGTCCTTTGCAATGCAGCACTGCAACCAAAGTGTTAAACGTAGTCTGCCAGAGGTGGTGGTATTAACCCCCTGAGTGCTGGCTGGGGAGATGGGCCACCGATTGATTTGAGTTTGACCTCCTTGCTTTAGAGAAGAGCATAGCAGTGAACATGGTCATGAGATGGAAGTCATTGTTTTTTAAAGGAGTGAAAATCGAAGACAAGAGGTTCCTAGTGAACCCCTCGCCTGTGCCGCTTATGGCAACAAAATGAAGGAAAGAAGGAGCATTTCTCACCCTTGTTTCACTCATAATGACAAAAGCCCAGGCACAGCGTTTTAAAGTAGGCTTGGCTTCCCCGATGGCCAATAGGTTAGACCAGGGATTTGCAGTTGGGGGCCTCGAGAGCCTTTCAAGGGTGCCAAGGGGTGCAGCACAGTGAGGTGGGCAAACATGATTCGAAAGATAAACCCAGAGATTTCAAATAGGAATCCAGAGAGTTCAAAACCTGCCCAGCTGCGGGCTTGCTGAGCTCTTTTGCAATGCAAGAACGGCACTAGGACTTTTCTATGGTCAAAAAACAAGTAAAAACAAAGAGCTGGCATTTTCTGAGAAGGACCATGAGTCAATCAAGGGGTGCCTTGAATCTAAAAAGGATGAAAAACACTGGGTTAGACAATGGGTTTGTATGGGATGCTTTGCACACGGATGATGCTGCCTCGGGCAGGAGGTTGTACAGGAAGACCTCTGCAATTTCTATGATTTTACTGCTAAAAAGTGGTGATTCTGCAACTCTCTGGGCAATTTCCACGGGGTAACCAGTACTGTTTTGAAGGCCCCATACAAAAGCTTTCACATCCAGTGGGGACGCAGAAAATGAACTTCCAGGTTCAGCAGGTGAGTGTTCGAGACGCTTGCACGACTGCCCCTCGAGCTTCATTTTCCCTGGTGAGGGGCGATAAAAATAGGAATTCATTTCCCATATCCTCCTATCTGGCACCCTTCCACATTGCAAGGTGCAACTGAAAACAGGGTGGAATTAAAAAAAAACAACATAACAACAGAAAAGTCACATTATTGTAACATTGTGGGAGCCTGAAGCACTGAAATAAAACCCAGAGGCTGTTTTACAGCTGAGCTGGTCCCTCTTGCGGCAGGCTGAGGCTATGGCATGCTTCTCTGTCCATCCTTTGAAGCTTGCTACCCAGAGCATCATCCCCTATAACAGAGGTGCCTGAGCTGCAAGGGTCAGGCATTGGGCATGCACCTGGCTGGGGTCGCCTGACCCCAGCGCTCTTTCCTGTCCAGGCAGGGGGTCGGACTCGATGATCTATCAAGGTCCCGTCCAACCCGACCATCTATGAATCTATTGCCAGGAAAAGAGAAAGGAGTGGGTGGCTGTTGCTAAACCTGAAGGAGTTTCTGCCTCTTCACATCTCATGGGAGAACTTATTCTTGCTTTCAGCCAAGCTTTCAAAACTTTCTCTCTTATGAGCAGGTGAAACTTTATCCCAAGTTTTAGGGGTATAGGTTGGTTGTAGCCATGTTGGTGTAAGGACATAGGAAAACAAAGTTCTTTGGGTAAATCGGATATCTTTTATTAGACCAACTCCAATAGTTGGAAAAATTCTACTTTGCAAGCTTTTGGGTACAGACACCCTTCGTCAGGCTGAGGAAGCATCTGCAGTTGGCGTGCGCGCTCTTCTCGGAGGGACCGAATGGTAAAGAAGCCAGAGGCTGGTCTGCATGCAAGAAAGCCAGACAGTGATGATGTAAATTGAGGAAAAGCACAGATGTAAATCCAGGAAGGGCGCAGACCAACTGCAGATGCTTCGTCAGCCTGATGAAGGGTATTTGCACCCGAAAGCTTGCAAAGAAGAATTTTTTCAAGTATGTGAGTTGGTCTAATAAAAAATAGCCCATGTTTTAGCTCTGGACTCAGGGGCTCAAGAAGCAAGAACAACTTCTTCAGTGAAAGAAGCAAGACGGTTAGCTGAAGACTGAAGCAAGCATCTTCTGTGCAGACCATGGGTATAGGAAACCATGAAACACTTGGCCAATGGTTAACAGCTGCCCTGGCATACAAGCGATGTAATGTTCCTGCTGTGACAGCATTACTGTTAATCATCATCAGGCTCATTACAGCAGTGCCCAGGGACCGGCCCAGAGCAGGGCCCCACCGTGCAAATACAACTCAGTGCTTGAAGAGCTTCGGGCACAAGAGATCAGACCGACGGAGAGTGCAGTAGGGGCAGGACATGTAAGCAGAGTAAATAGGGTCCTGGAAGCAAAACTCCAGCTTTTGCTACAATTTCTAATTCATTTTTGTTTTCATGTGGGGGAAGACATTGAATTAGGCAGGGAAACGAAGACAAAATGGGATGGGGAAATGGGGGGGAAGGGAACGGGCCAGGTGCAGAGTGAAATGGAGCTGGAAAGACTGGGAGGAAAGGAGGAGAAAAAAGCCAAATAACCCAGGACAGAGGTAGCCCAACTTTGTCTATAGGAGACTCCTCACTTGTCCAGAGGTCCCTGCAGAGATCCCGTATTTACTGAAAAATGATGGCATATTGAAAACATCACTGCCTTTTTTTTGCTTAATAGATTCAAGCCATCACCCCAATAACAAATATTTTAGTCATTTCACTGGTGCCTTAACATCTCAGACCGTGCACCTCCAAAGTGGATCGGCAGGTGGAAGGGAACCCACAAAGCAACCAAGGAAAGAGGGAAAACTGCTTGACCATACAAGTGTCCTCTCTGACGCCGGCGCTCGTTGGACCTTCCTAAATGATCGTCCATTGTGGTCACTTTGGCCGAAGGGTCGAATTCACTATCTACGTGGAGTATCTCCCATAAGTCTCGCCATGCTGAGCCCCTGCGAGTGGACTCCTCTCGTCCAGGCAATTGAGAAGAGGAGCACCATCGGCGTGTAGTTTCCCAAGGGAGGAGACGGTGGGCATCATGCTGGGCACCGGGCCCCTCTACTCGCACAGCGGTTCCTGTTTCGGTTGCATCTGCAGATGCCTCGACTGACAGATCCTCCGGATTATCATATCATGTTCCTGTGGTCTGGCAGCTGGGTAGATGAGGGGTTGAGATGCAGCTGTGTAAAACGCAGTGCTCGACGAACCTCAAATGGCTCAGTCTAGGAGCCAAAACCTCGTCTGCTCCTCCAAACAACGCCAGGCTCTCGAAGGTCAGCAATTGGGTTGGATGTGCCGTGCAAGGAGACATTTGTGGTATTGTGGCATGTCAGAGTCCAGCTAGTCCTGGAGGAAACTGTTTTCATTCAAGTGATGGGAGAAAAACAAGGGCAGCTTCACTCCTGCTTCCGTCTCCCCTCCTGCGATTTCTTTTCTTTCTGGGAAATGTTGATTGCACGGATATTTTCACACGCCGACCAAGACTAACAACCAATTCCCCCGTGTGTGTGTGCAAAGTCAGCCTCCCTCTTTCCAACTAAGGCTCCAAACAGCCACCTTTGCATAAAGACACTTAGCACAGTGCAATTTTTTTTCTGCACAGAAAGGAACCAATTCTGAAATGATCAGTAAAAGATCCTGCCTGATGATTGAATCATTTAGCATTTCGCCTTTTACTGGCTTGGGCCTAGAAATGAAGAGGAACTATTAAGGATGGCTGAAAAAAAATGCAATGCCAAAAATGATTGCAACCACAGTGCCTATCCAACAAAGTATATTAAGCTAGCAGCTAACTTTAATAATGTGATTAAGGTGGATAGGTCTAAGGACATAGCAGATGAGGTTCTTTGGGTAAATCTGATATCTTTTATTAAACCATATTTTTTATTAGTTGATAGCATGATATTTTTATTAGCTGGTCTTATGAAAGACAGCATAATGCAAAGCAAGAAATTTAATGGATCAGGACTTCAGTTTGGGAGGGGGTGGGGGTCACCAGCAGTAGCAGCAAGAGAGATCTCAGAGCTTTCAGTTTTGGTGAGCAGACCCTGTCCCTTTGCTTTTAAACCCCCCAATTTTGCTTCCTGAATGGCAATTTAACTGACAGGTCACTCGTGGGGTTGCAGAAGAGGGCTGCCATCCCTTGGATGTCCTGCATGGGTTGAGTTTGGCCGCAAAGACAAACCAGCTGCAGGGAGTATTGCTTGCTGCAGCCGGAGACCTCGACACCTTGCAGCAATAGCAAGACAAGTGGTCTCTGAGCTACCACCCTGACCCAAAAATCAGCTACCAAATCAAAACGAGTAGCTTGCCTTTCAGAGGTCTATCTATGAATCTCACAGACAGCCTTCGCCGGGCCCCGGCCGGCCACCCAACTTACTTCTGCTTGCCTTTCACATCGAGGGAGGTAGCAGAGATCCTGTCCAGGGGAGACCCAAACCCTGGGAAGCTCCTTTTCTTCTTGGTCTCAATCACGTCATTCTCCAGGGAGACGAGCTCGTCCAGAAGCAGCAGCTTAGCGGCCAGGTCAGTGGCTGACTTGTCCTCACTGGATATGGGACGTGAGGGGTCAATGGGCTAGAAAGGAAGAGGGACAGCACTGGTTGAGGCTGAAATTTCAGGGGAAAAAAATAAAACTTCATAGACTCATACAAAACAAGGGCTGGAAGGTGGCTCAGGAGGTCACATCTAGTCTAGCGCCCTGCTCCCAGCAGGACCAGCCCCAACCACATCGTCCCACCATGATGGAGAGTGGTCAGGACGATCCCATAAGCACACCGTTACTGCAAGAGACTGAAGTTGCAGCACCTTTTCCATGTACAAACCATTTTTTTCTTTGCAGGTCAGTTATTTCTCAGTGAAAAATTGTGAGTGAGTTTCTCATGACATTTATCCTTTTTTTCCTGAAAAATGACCTGGCTTTTTCAACACAAAACTTTCCTCTATTGGAAACATTTTCAAAGTGGTTATCAGTGCTTTTCATGCCCTGCAGTCTGGGCTTTAGGTGTGCAAACTTCCTCTAACTAGTTAAATAACATTTGTAATTGTGTGAGAGGCAAGGACTACGGGGAATTTTGCCTGGGATCTCTTGATTGTATAATAACAGCCTTCAGGATGTCGACTGCCACAGTCCCCCTGCTTTACCCGTGGCAGTGCTGGGTGTGAGGTCTTGTGTTGTGTCAGGGTTTTACAAAGAGTTTAGATTATGAATAGTTTGCACAGGGCTGATTTGGTCTCAGGCAGGGGTTGGACTAGATGTGAGCTCTGCAGGTCCCTTCCAGCCCCTTGACTTTGGTAGGTGATCTCTTTTATTAAGTTTCCTATATTTGGGAGGGATACAGACAAGTTTGTGGGTACCACACAACCTTCCCGGACCATCACAATTATAATCTCACCCCAACACTACCCTATTGAATATTGCTAATTTTTGTTTACATTGCAATTAACTCCACAATTTTTTCAAAATTAAAATAAGTCTTTCAAAATTTAAAAACCCCTTGCTAATTAATTTCCAGAGACATTTCCAAATTCTGATGTTTGACCGGCTCAGCAAATCATCCCTAATTCCTGCCCAAATAGACACTGCTTTACCAGAAAGGTACCAAGGTTGGTTCACCCCGAACCATTATGGAGGCAGGCCGTTGCTTGGTGGGGCTTTAATGGTCCAGGAGTGGAAGTAAAGAGCAATTTCTCTTGAAATGGGAAAGGAAGTTAGATCAAAGTCAGGTGTGTATCTTCTCCTTGGTTTCAAAAGCAATACGTTAATGCAAGGTGGAAGAGGAGTTTCTTCTGGAGCTGCCGTGGGAATGCCAAAATCTGGGCCAAATACTGCACTAGATTTGCAAAATGGAGATGCCTTATCTAGCTCCTTCTTCCACTTGTGCTACATTCAGGGAGCCATTCTTTAATAAGCAAAAGAAAGGGATATTCCTAGCATCTCTTCTTATCAACTTTATAATCAATAAATGAGAGATCATGTGTGTCATCTCCCAGCCCCTGGAGCAGTGTGGGGAAAAACAAGAAAGCCATTCTCTCTGCACTGCATTGCTATACTTGATGTACATAAAGGAGTTTTCACTTAGTTTATTAAAAAAAACTCCATCATGCTTGGAAAATGTAGTGCAGATGAAACCTTTGAATCGGCATGGGCTCTGACAGAAGCAGAAATATGCCAGTAAAGCAGCCATCCTGATTATCAGCAGCTGACAGGAGAGATCTGTGCTCAAAGAGTCATGGTAGTGTTGGAGTGACGTAGCCACGATAGCCCAGGACACGTGCACGAGGCCTGGAGTTTGTGGGTGATATCCTTAATTGAACCAACTGCAGGTTGGCATAGATTTAGACAAACTTTTGAATGCCATGCTTTCCTTTTTCAGGTCTTCAGGGTCTTTTATGAGTCCACTAAGAGTTATTACTCACAAAAATCCTTTGCTTCTCCATCATTTAGCTCTGTTTCTACACGGTGCAGACTGCAGCCATTGGGTTTCTCGTTGCTGGCAAGAAAGCTTGATAGCTATTAATGCATGTGCAATGTGCCCCCGCATGTCTCACAAGCAGGGCAATGGCCCAGTGAGCCTAGCCACCCAAACTAGCATCGTCCAGCCACCCAGCAATGGCTCGCATGGGAGGAAAGCCACCTTTGGACTCGTCGGCCTCCAGGCCCTCTTGCAGCTGAGCTGACTGCGGGCATCCAGAGAGACAGGTTTGAGTCTTGCTCCAAAGACACCACAGCTGCTCTGTGACCATCCAAGCAGGGCATGCGGTTGCTTGATGGATGGAGGGTTTAATACAACATCGCTGCAGACACTTGGATAATCAATATTTTTGTGAGATTCATGATTGCAGAAATCTGCAGAGCCTTCATTAGAGAACGAGGGTCGCTCTGGACACGTCACCCTAGCCTGAACCAAATCAGGCCCCAACTTCCCATCTCTCAAATGGTCCCTTAATGAATTTTGCCCCCTGGGGAGATTGGTACAACTCGTGGAGGTTTTGCCTTCCTCTAGCTGCGGGGTATGGCACCAACGTGGGACCTCTCAAGGGTATTTTAACAATAGCAGGACGGTGGCTTCATCTGTGGCAGATTCAGGTGTGATGCCTTGTGCCGCATCAGGGTTGATGATGGTTTTTTCTAAGAGGTTAGATGATGGATTTGTCCGGGCTGGTTTGCACAAGGCTGATCCTGCCTCAGGCAGGGTTGTTGGACTAGATGACCTCTGGAGACCCCTTCCAGCCCCACTTTTCTAGGATTTTAATGGAGGAAGATAGCTGCAGCCTCCTGGATGTCTCTGGCACGTGCAGCAGTGCACTTCAGGGACGGTCGATGGGAAGATGCAGGCTAGGAAATGACATTTCCTGTCCAGCTCAGGACATCTAGCAACAGCCCATGTTCTTGATGCACGCCTTCAGGCACCCTCACCGTCCTCTTCGTTACTGCGTCGCAGCACGGATAACCTTCCTCCTACAAGGCTGATATGACAGGAGTACGTAGTGGGGCGGTACACAACACTCAGCTGAAGCTCATGGGAAGCCAAATGCTCCTCTTCCTCACACAAGTCCTGCTGTGGATGGCAGTGGCTACTTCTGGGATAGTGTAAGTCTGACCTAACTTCATAATAGAAAAGCACAGCACTGCGCTGCACAACGACGGACCCGGATTTCACTCTGCCCCAAAGCCCTCGCTATTTAAGACCCTGAACCTGGGACCCTTGCAGACTCTGGCTGAAGTTGAATGGACTCCTTGCTAGTAGTGGTGATGGGCCGTGTGGATGGATGCCTAAATGAGGCTGGGATCCAGCTCACGGAGGTAAGACACACATGGGAGGAGAGGGGCGGAGGCTGAGATGACAGTGATGGGAACACAAAGAGACAAGGGCTGTTTAATTGGGACTGGTTCGTGCGCTTCATTTCTGCCCCCCACTGCAGAAAGGATGGGGACACATTGGAGAGAGTCCAGCAGAGGGCAACGAAAATCATTGTGGGGCTGGGGGACAGGACTGGTGAGGAGAGGCTGAGGGAAATGGGCTGATTGAGTCTGCAGAAGAGAAGACCGAGGGGGATTGAATAGCAGCCTTCACCTCCCTGCAGGGGGGCTGCAAAGAGGATGGAGCTGGGCTGGTCTCAGTGGGGGCAGATGACAGAAGGAGCAATGGGCTCAAGCTGCAGCAAGGGAAGTTGAGGTTGGATATTAGGAAAAACTTTGCCTTGAGGAGGGTAGTAAAGCACTGGAGAAGGTTACCCAGAGAGGTGGTACAGTCTCCATCCTTGGAGGTTTTGAAGACCTGGGTGGACAAAGCCTTGTCTGGGATGATGCAGTTGGGGCTGGTCCTGCTTGGAGCAGGGGGTTGGACTCAATGTGACCCCTTGAGGTCCCTTCCACCCTCATTTTCTGTGATTCATTTTCATTGACTGTAAGAAATAACTCAACCCAGATTGAACTCAGCATCAACAGCCCAGGCCCAGAGATACCAAACTTCTTACTACAAGGTTTCCTAGTTTCAGAGTCGGTCGGGTCAGAAGGGACTTGAGCAGACCATCAAGTCCGACCCCCTGCCATGGCAGGAAAGCGCACTGGGGTCAAACGAAGAAGGGCCATGAGATGGACTGGACCTGGTCTCCTCTTGCCTGCAAGGCAATGCCATTCCCTCTTTCCACTGGACCGTGCTGGATCCAGGGCAGGGGCTCTCCCTGCAAATGCCTTTTAATGCGTTGCTTTGAAAATGTTGGCTAAGCCATTCTGGCCCCTGGGGTTGATTTGTGCAGGATTCAGTCCCCTCCTCAGGATGTGAGCAGGGGGCACCAGCAGGACCAAGTTGCCTGCTCCTTTGGGGCAGAGCCATGCCTCTTAGGGTGAGCTGCACAGGCCGGGTAGAAAAGCTGGTTCACTCATCACCACTTTCTCCGTGCTGGGCAAGCTGCCGAGAGGCAACCTCACCCCCACTGCATCCCTGCAGGCCCTTGTGCACCTGCCTTCCACCTTGCCCTCGTGCATGGGATGCGGCATCACTAGAGCTCAGGGCAGCAGCTTCAGGAATAGCCACGTACCTCTGGAGCAGCTTCAGCAAGGAGCGCCGCGCCGGCGTGCCACTGCAGCAGGGTCACCGCCAGGACGAAGGGCGCCGCCACCGCCAGTCGACACTGCGGCATCTGCAAAGCACAGCAAGCCCTTGAGTCGAGGAGAGCAGAGCAGGGAGAACTGGGACAGAGAGAGGGAAGGATGCAGAGGAGACACAAAGCAGCAGGAGGGAGTGACTTGCCCAGGGTTGTACCACGAGTCAGTAGCAGACTCAGGAAGAAAACCCAGGAGTCCCAAGTCTGAGCTGCTACAGCTGGAGACTCTCATCCCAGACTCCTTCCCCTATAGCAAGTAGCAGGAAGGACCGAGTGGGGTTCCCAAGTGTCTTTCCCAAAGCAGGTTTTGCACTACCTTGAGACGACAACCCTCACCCAGGGAACAAGAAAACCAATTCAAAACCCACCCCAACGTCCCCCTCTGCCCAGGAGAGCAGCCATCAGCTGGGCAGGCACGGTGCCCTGCAGCTGCCAGGGCTGCATCCCTCTGCACACAGGAGCTCGAGATTAACGGGGTCAGAAAGAGCAAGGACGAGCGGTCTCGGGACTCTGTGGCCTGGCATGTAGGGCACTCCCGGGGCGCTGTCCCTGCAGCCGGAGCCACTCTTAGAAAATTAGGGTTGATAATGGAAGAAAGGCTGTACGTAGGGTACCTTTACGCATTACATAGGCAACACGCCGTGGCTAAGGCACAGAAATAGCCGTGTTTCGAGCTGTGCAGGGTGAGAGGGTCACTGTGGGGGGGCATTTGGGATTTAAACCCTGTCATTGAACCGGATGGGAACCTCTGTGTGGATTTTAATAGGAGCAGGGTGGGAGGGAAGGAGACTTCTCATGTCTGCTAATCTGCTCGTTAATCTGTTAGCGAGCCCAGCCCGGGAGGGTATAATTCAACTCGGACGCTGCCACTCTTTGTTGACTCTCCTGGTGGAAGCCAGGAATAGATGGGATGTATAAATATCCCTGGTGATGGATGATGGCTGGTCTGTCCTCCGCTTTGCAGCTCTCATCAGCTCGGGCAGGATATGCCCAGCAAAAACACGTTGCTCATTTTCCCACACTACGAAGGTGGGAAACTGGGCAAGTATCTTTGGGCTCATATTTGGAGGTCAAGGCCAAGCTTGCATTCATGCTTGCTTCTAGAGTTTCCCATCAGTTCAACCTATGCTTAGAGGATTTGGGTATCCTATTTGGCACACTTTTATTTGGCACAAGGGCACAGAAAATCACCGGCCAGACCCTGACCTGGTGTTGAAAGTGTCTCCATTGAGTCAAAGAAGAGGTAGGTTGGGCCCCAGATCCTCTCCTTCCAAACCAAATAAAGCCATGGCCCTGTGTAATCTGTGTTTTTTAATCTGTGCAACAGACATTTTTGCACGTGGCTTCGCACTGGAATAAGAAGTGGCAGCCCATCGCCGTGCAGGGAACTGCATCCTGGTTATTTGGAGGGTGGGAGGATGTACAAATAAGTGGGCAGGTTAAATGCCCCCTTTTCATCTGGTTGCACCAGTATTCCCTCATCCCCACGAGCAAAGGACGAAACACAGCCGCCGGCACGCTAAGGAAAATAAGCGCCGAGGCACTTAAGCTCCACTCGATTAACCGGCCAGGACACCAGCAAAATGAGAACCAGAAGAAGCTGTTGAAAGTGAGGGCCCGCTCCAGTTCCCACTGACGTCCCGAGCCCTGAGCCGGACTCTCTCTGCCGGACGATGGCTATGGAGGGAGAAGGGGGTGAACGGCGGCCGCTACAGTCGCTTGTACCAGCCACGAATATGCTCCCGATGCTTAACCAGCTTTGATGCTGGTTGCATCTGTTTGCTGCCTTCTTCCAGCTGCCCAAACACGTCCACTCGCTTCTGTTATCGGTTGGCCTCTGTAGGTGTACCTTCCCCTTGTACCTCGAGGACGGATGATGCTAAATCTCAGCCGTGCGCCAGCTTCTGGCTTCTCTGCCCTGCAAAACCCATCTGAGCTTGGCTGGGAGCCCACCTTTTGCCCTAGCCGAATTATGACTACAACGCAGCTCCAGACAGACTTGTGCATTTTACCCCTATTTCAGCTCAAAATGCATCAAAACTTAAATCCCTGCAGTCATCCGGAGTCTGTGTTGCGCGTCCAATTAAAACACAATTAAAGATAAAAGAGACCGTTCTCCTCCCACAGCAAGGCAGGGGAAAGCAGCCGCAGCTTTGGTCTGGAGTCTGCCCGGAGCGCCTTCCCAGCAAAAGGCCACAACAAAGCGGCACCCCTGCCCGAACGCGAACCGCGACGTCTCCAACCTCAAACCCGAGGGCTCGAGAGAGAGTTTCTCTTTTAACAAAAAGCAAAATGACATCTCCAAGACAAGCGGGCTGAATGAAAACCAGACGGAGTCATTCATCACCGAGTCCAGAGTCTGCACCTTGTCTAAAATATTAACGGGCATCATTGTTCTTTTCCATTCAGACGATCGTATTTCACCGGCCGGCGAAGATTACTCAGCGAGTATAAATCACACGTGCTTTGTTTTTCCCGGCCTGCCTGGGAGCAAGAGAGCTGAGGCAAGACATCAGGCGCTGCCCTGGGATCTCTCCCTCTCTGGGCACCGGGCATCGACTCCTCTCCCGGGCGTACGGTAATGACACTCGGGCAACGTGCTTGCCGAGGCATTGGTCTTGCAGGATCTGGCAGATCTCTGCATTAACAGGGTTGGGGAATAGAGCAGAATAAGGACCACACTATGGACATTGGGCATCACCCTGAAAAGTGCCACTGAAAAAATATCTGGCATCACCTGCCTGAGCTGAATTTATCGCTCTGAGTCACTGACTTCCCTGGGAGCTGGATCATAGCCCAGCTGAAGATCTAGCCAGTTTTCCTTAAGAGGATGATGGCCAAGTGTTTTACAAAGAAAGCAGCACTCAAAATTGCAACAGATAGCTCACAGCTTTTGCAAAAACACAGTTTGCATTGAGCAAGGAAGAGCCAAACCTCCAACGACGTGAATCGGAGGCGGCCAGAAATCCTACGGGCATCTGTTACCATATAAAGCCCAAGATACTCCTGTCTCAGAAATAGGAGTCATTTCAGAAAGTCCTGCCCGGCCTTGTTTATCTCAAGTGTTCCTACCAGTCAAATAAAAAAAGTGTGAAAGGAAGGAATAACACATTTTTAAAAAGCTACCAAGTCCAAAAATAGCTTAGAGCAGCTCTTTTGTTCTCATTGCATGGATGAGATATGGGAGATTCAGTAGAAGGCAGTAAATTATAAAAAGCAGATGACATATGGGACTAAGGGGAAAATGTGTCCTCCAAAAATACAAGTGGTTAATGCCAGATAATTTACATTATTAACAATATCTTTGCAGGAATAAGTGCTTTTTGAGTCTTCGAAGTCCAGGCCCCTAATCACATACGTGCAGTATTGTCACAGTTAGCTTCGGTTTACAACCGTTTCCCGTGTGCTTTATTATTAACCCCGTTAGTGAATTCACTCTTCAGACCCCATCTTAAAACAGGTTTTATTCACCAAACCAGAGACTATTAGGGCTGGAAAGGACCCAAATATCTACTCCAAGCCTTACCCAAGGCAACATCTCCCCTTCTTAATCACTCCAACCAAGCGCAACCTGCTACATTTTAACGTTTAAAAAGGTTGGACAAGGTTTTCCCAGGTGACTAGTGATTTCGGTGTCTGCATTGAAGCCTCCAAAAATGCGTGATTTACAGAGGGCAGAAGCTGAAAATACGACTTCTTTAAGAAAGGCACCCAAAACCAGTCTCACTCTTGAAAAATTGTGGCTTCACTGTGACACCACCACTAAAAACATGTGATCTCTATTGCTTCCCATATCTGGCCATCTTGCTAATGCCATTACTGTTGAATTCCTGCTATTTCCGTCAGTTTTAAAGTGTCCTGAAAAAAAAAAATGGCTGCACCATGTTTTTGTACAGGATCGCTCCAGGCAAAACCCTCATGGATTGCATTTATCCATCTGTCACTATGACACGCTAGACCCATAATCCTGCCTGTGACTAATCTAGACGCAGTGTTTAATCTAGTCTAGGTGCATCATCATCTGTGTCTAGTCCAGACACAAGGCTAGACCCATAATCTCTTGCTTCCCTTCTTTAAGGGGCCTGCTTTCGTAGAGGGCCTGATATATGAGTTTTATCTCTGGGAGTAGACCGTTGTACTTCAGTGAAGATGGGCTGCAGGATTGGACCCCTCGTTCTCATCAGTGCTGTAGAGAGTATATAAAATACCATGGGCAGCACTATGAGAATAGCGTCCCCCATGCAAACATTTTCTGGACTCACACCAGACAAATGATTAGCGATTCAGCTGACGTCCCTGGAGAGACACAGGTGCAAGAACAAGAGGAGGGAAACGATCAGCTGTGGTTTCTGTCTGAACATCAAACTCTCCAGGCAGACACATAAGGAAGCTTCTCCTGGGAAATAAGCAGGAGTTGCACAATTTGAACAGCTTGCAAAAACCAGGAATGACTTGCAACTGAGTACAGCTTTGTGACAAAAATTTTATAGCGCCAAATAAAACATCTCGTCGGAGGGCAGTTAAGCTGGGACACAGAAGACACAGATGTGAGCAATAAAACCCACCAAAGAGGCTTGGGATTATCAGTTAAATAAGCAGTTTTTTGCAACCCACAAGAAAAGAGCCATTAATCAGAAGAGCCTATTCCCACCTTTTCTCAGCAAGATCGTGGAGGGAGGCACGGACCTCTGTGCATCCCGCAGGGAAAACAAAACTTTATTAGCCTGTTATCCATTGCCAACAAACTCCCAGCCCCTAAATCATTTATACATTTACCAACTGAATGGGCCGACTTCTTTAAATGTTTCTAATAATTTAACTATTTGCCTTTTTTTTTTTTTTTTAACAGTTTTCTTCACTGTTTTTGGAGCTGGTCAGCATTCTGGGGTTGCATGTCTCTAGCACTGAAAATAAAGAAAACAAGTCCTTAAACAAGCAATCAGAACGGGAAGCTCCCTGCACAGAGAGCTGTGTGATATTTTTATAACACCCACACAGCAAATTTATCTTTTCTTAGCAGCAGAGGGGCACGCAAGTGGAAATGCTGTTCCTAAGGGAAGAGCAGTTTGTGCAACCAGTGCAGCCCATAAAGACCAGTTAAAATAGTCTTCCATAGTCAGGCGGATCAAATGCTCGAGACGGCTCTGAAAAGAGGAGGTCACTGCAAATATAAAACAAAGGGACCAGAGCATGTGATCTAACCGAGTGTCGCGGGTCACCCTTATGACCAAGGGTACAAATAGTCACAGCTGAAAAGTTAACAGCTGGGGGAGGAAGCATTGCACATGGAAATTGGAGGTAGCTTCTTTCTTTGGACTAGCTAAGAGGAAAAGGAAGGGGAATTACAAGTACATCGCAAGAAATTGTAGCGGTCTGATGCATTTCCTAAACTTCAGTGTTTTCAATGCGCTGAGTAGCACAAGGCTGGATTGCAGAGATCTACACCAAGTCTGCGGGAGGAAATCCTCACTCAAGTGAGATCAGCGAGCCGGTATTTACACGGGGCAAAGAAGACTTGCACGAGTCAATCACACTTTGGACGTACAAAATCATTTATTTCACAGTGAGTTTTTTCTTCCTCCGAAGCTGCTTTCCAGAGAACGTCAAGAGCAATTATCTTCATCTTCTAGATGGGGAAGCTGAGGCACAGGTAAGTTAAGTGATTTGCCCCAAGTTCACACTCTAGCTCAGTGGCGGAGGGATGAATAAACCCCCTAGATATTTGCAAACAAATCACTTTGTTTATTTGCAGGCTTTCGGGCACACTCCCCCTTCATCAGGCATCGGAGAGAGCAGGGCTTGTAAAAGTTCTCCTAGGTAGAAATGAAAACTCGTATTTCACGGGAGAGCTGAAGGTTTGGTAAAATCTCCTCTTTGGAAGAGTTCATTGCAAACACCTGCAGCTCTCCTGTGCAACATGAGTTTTCATTTCTACCGAGGACAACTTTTGCAATCCCTGCTCTCTCCTATGCCTGATGAAGGGTGTGTGCACCCCAAAGCTTGCAAATACATACAATAATTTGTTTGCAAGTATCTAGTTGGTCTAATAAAAGAGATCACCTCTTCCGTGAGTTTTGATTCCCTTTGCCTCTAGATCGATACGGCTACAACCTGGATACCTGAATAAACCCCTGGCTCTCACTATTAGAGGATCACCATTTCTGCTTTGAAAAGGCAGTTGAGAAGGAGCAATCATCGCATGCACAACAGCCATGCAAAGCTGCAGAGATACGGACCGTAGTAGGTAAAGCCCAAAGACAGCGCTCACTATATGCCCAAGCACACCTGGAGGCGGTGCACGTGTGGTCATTGGAGAGACCCCAGATAGGGACAGGAAAAAAAGGGGAATGGGGTTTATTTTGAACCCAAAAGAAGCAAGCAGCAGGACAGTCCAGCTGGGCCAACATCTGCTTGCATTCACACCGGTGCAAATCTGAATGAACAGAAGACCCTGGTATCACTCCACTGTTGCAGGAGCACACAGCATCTGGCCCACCACTTATTCAGTGCTAGGATGCTCTGGTAGATTGATGCATGTGAGCAAAAAAGACAAGAAAACAATTGTCCCCAGTTTAATTCCTGCATCTTGTGCCTTCGAGCCTATTTCACGTAACAAACATTCGTGCAGGGCACAACAAAATCAAAATCAAAAATAAAAATCTGGTATTTAAGCAGAAGCAACTCATCTCCTGTTCTTAACAGGACCCCTCTTCAGTTTTAGGGAGATAACAAGCACTTGATTTATTCGCCAGACAACATCAATTGGCACCAGGCTAAACCCAGGGCAATGCATACGAATGAATACACAGCGCCTAGACAGACCTTTGCCTCTTCTAGGCACCGCACAAGTCTCTTTGGCGGGGATGCATTGTTTGACACGTCCTGTTCAAAACTAACTCGCCAGCTGTAGAAAAGTTTGGCTTGTATTGCTAGTTTATCCCTAGACCCCCGCATCCTGGGTGACGCACGCGTCTTACTGTCTGCCCCGCAATCAACTAAGAGGAACTGTGGCTTTCCCACCGGACCCGTGCACGGGTGGGCTTGCTTCCTTTCCAAATGCTCAGATGCTTAAAATACAAAAGCAAAGATGGAAAGAGTTCCTGCAAACACAGCAAAAGCCCCCACAAAAGCCCCCCGCCCCAGCTCCTTCCTCGCTCACCTTACCTTGCATTGGATACAACGAGCTCAACCTTAATGAATCCTGCTATGCTCTTTCCCCCCTAACTTATCCCTAATGTTCAGCTTTCTTCCAGAGTTTTTATAGTCTCTGCTGTAAGCTAGAAACTCCAATCCCTGCCTGTGCTTTCTCTTACATCATTTCTAAAGATTTTCCACTGATCCTTGCCCTAAACCTTTCTCCCTCTCTCTCTCACTCACTCGCACACATTCTTGCCTCGCATTTGTTATATTTATTGTCCTGATCAAGATGATTACATTATAATTAAAGGTCTCGGGTTTTTCTAAGGAATCAGATGCGGTCACCGGAGAGCACTAATCTTCCGCAGCAGTAACATCCCCTCAAAGTCTTAGTATTACAGACAACCAGGGAGAAACTCAATGTCCTGGAACTTGGTTGTGCAGCTGCGATTCCTGGAAACTGCAGAAATGTGTTTCCTGGGGTAATATGCACCTTAAGACGACACAAAATTAGTGCACTCTGCACCCTTATTACCATTAAATTAAAATCCGTCATAAAGCAGAGGACTCTCTAGGGTTATCAGAGGAATGTAGTGGTTAGAAACTGAGGGATGAAGTTTCTTAGAGGCTCTTACTGTTGTCCTAGGTATTGATACTCCTACAGAGAGCCAGCTGCAATGGTGGGGTCCACGTCTCCTAGGCAAAGTCACTGTCCCCACCTATTTCATACTAGTATGAGGCTGTCATTTGTTGCCGCCTCTTGTTCTTCTTCCATTTGCTAAATGATTTGTACAATGCAAGGAGCTTTTTGTGCTAATTTTAAGGGCTTTGATCATACCTGTGCAGAGTCAAAACGAGGGTTGAAGGGCCTTCAGGAGGTCACGTCTAGTCCAACCCCTGCGACAAGCAGGACCAGCCCCAACTACATCATCCCAGACAAGGCTTTGTCTACCTGGGTGTTCAAAACCTCCAAGGATGGAGACTCCTCCACCTCTCTGGGTAACCTGTTGCAGTGCTTCACCACCCTCCTAGGGAGAAAGTTTTTCCTAATATCCAACCTCAAAACTGCCCTTGCTGCAGCCTGAGCCCATTGCTCCTTCTGTCATCTGCCCCCACTGAGACCAGTCCAGCTCCATCCTCTTTGCAGCCCCCCTGCGGGGAGGTGAAGGCTGCTATTCAATCCCCCTCGGTCTTCTCTTCTGCAGACTCAATCAGCCCATTTCCCTCAGCCTCTCCTCACCAGTCCTGTCCCCCAGCCCCACAACCATTTCCATTGCCCTCCACTGGACTCTCTCCAATGTGTCCACATCCTTTCTGAAGTGGGCACAGCTGGACACAGGACTCCAGATGTGGCCTCAGCAGTGCTGAACAGAGGGGAGGAATCACTGCCCTCGATCTACTGGCATCGCTCCTGCCAACGCAGCCCAGGATGCCGTTACCCTTCTTGGCACCAAGAGCACATCATTTGTAAAACACATTTCTATGCCAGAAGGAACAGTGTGATACCATAATAGCTCTTTACTGCGACTTTGCAAAAGTCTTTGCCACCATCCAGAACGCCCTTCACAATCCGCTGTGTATCATGTGTTTGGCTTTCAAAATTCTCTTGCAAACTTATAAGCCCAGGCACAAAACATCCAAAGTCCACTGTCTTCATGAGAGTGATTATAAAATAAATGGGCAATATTATAATCTACTTAAACTATATATCACTTGCTTCCCAGGTGAGGACAGAAACAGTTTACAAAGCAAAACACCAGAAATAGCTCTTGGCAAATACTTTTTGCCCAGCTTGCTGATCGAAAGAATTGGCAAAACAAAGAAACAATTTCCCAAGGCCGCAGGAAAGAAGCCCATTACCCTAGGAGAGGCTGGTTGTGAAAGCAAAAACACCACAAATGTTTTGCCACTGAAAACGATGGGTGACGACATCATCATCTTCCCTGCAGGGATGAAGCCTTTGCCCCAGGCCTTCACTTCTGTGCATAGATGCACGCCTATGTCCCAGCCCTGCAAACCGTGTACACATGCAATTATCTTCAAGCCCGTAAGCAGCTCTATGGAGCCCGTATCAGGGCACGAGGGATTGAAATGAGCTTTGCACTCCAGTCAATGGCAAGATTTCCACTGAAGGACAGCTTCAATAGGGCATCCCCGCTGGGGGTGAAATCCAGCTCAAAACACTGCAGCTCAGGCTCATGCCTATCATTATTTGTACATCTGTGTATACCTACATGACACATCTCTTCATACAGAAGTAGATGCAGAGAGAGTAAGCAATGCCCAGCGATACGAAGCACTTGGCATGTCCGTGGAGACTTAGCGTTGGCAATGCAAACACAAGAAACGCTCAACTGATCAATAGAGAACATTGCTGCAGCAGCTCAGAAAATTGCTTAGAGTATAACGGTGGCAAAGTATTATCAGACCTCTCTCTGCCTTCAATACTTTGATCACAAGGTATTGCCAAGTAGCTCAAGGACTTGGGCTGGTTGCAATCCAGCAGATCTCTTCGTTTCTGAGGTTAAGAGCTCCCAGGGGAAACACCCCTCTCCCTGGAGAGCCCTTGAGTGAGGGGAGTCACATGCCGCCGTGAAGTTTAGCATGCACACGAGGCCCTAATGCTTTCCATGGTCCATATCTGTTGCAAGGCTGCAACCTTTCCTTTTGGATGTGGCGCTGGCTAGAATTATCCAGGCCTTTCTTACCTCCAGGTTAGCCTATTGCCCCGTGCTGCGTGTGGTGCTGCAGACTAAAACTGCTCGGAGACTGAAGCTGATGCAGAAGACAGGGACTCCCTGCCAGCCTTCAGCACTGGCTGACCTCCAAACAGCCTGGGCTTGACCTATCCAATGCACCACCTCCCTGCCCACGACGCAGCCACGGCTGCACTCGGGCAGAGCGCTCGCTCAGCCGGGTGCCCACCTCGTAGCAGCTGGCAGTGAGGGCCCTGGCACACGCTGAAGTTTGCTCTTCTTTCTGGCATGAACTAGAATTGTAAAATCACAGAAAATGCGGGTTGGGAGGGACCTCAGGAGGTTACATCGAGTCCAACCCCCTGCTCAGAGCTCCAATTCGGTGGTTATCAGGGCATCCTATAAAGGTATGTCTGCGAGGGTCTCTGAAGAAGGCAGGGGGGAAGTTGCCTAGATGATCCAGAAGTTCGGTGGCTGTCTAGCTGAGTCCCTGGGGCACTGATGATTTCAATATTGCAAAGGTTTAGTATCCTTGTATTTACTGTCCAAATAATGTCATTTGTAGCTTTGTCTAGGAACCATCATTATCTTACAGCAAATACATACGTGATGCATGTGGTGTTTTTCAACTGGCCTGGGGGCACAAGCCCTAAAACTTTATTAGCATCTGAAGGAAAGGGGAAAAAACCACAAACCCCCACTTCTCTGTTCCCTCTACACCCTTCTCCTTCGAGGTCAAGTATTTACCCTGTGTCAGCTTCTTGAAACATGCACATGACTCAGTTATGTTGGTTTATCATCACTGATGCCTTTCTGCTTTTTCCTAAGGGGTTACCACTCAGAAACGTCTGAGAAAGTGTAGTACAATGCATTCAGTTTTCTTCAGCTATTTAAGAGGTTTCCCACATATTAACCCTCTGCAAGTCACTTTTCAAGAGGGTGTAGAAAGATTTAGGCTAGGGACAGACCTTACGCATAACCCGGTTGGAGTGATCGGAAACTGGTTTAAACCTGTAACAGAACAGAAGTTCTGTGCACATAAACCAGTTTCAAAATGGTGGAAACTGGTTTAAGATAAACCCGGTTGAATGTAGTATCAGACTGAACTGATTTGGCTCAAACTGGTTTATGCAATGTCTGTCCCAGACCCCGACGCTCAAAGGAGCCCCGGAGCCAAAAGGCCCAGTCAAAGCTCACTGAAGCCATGGGAGCCAAATAAAACACCGTATAAAATGACAAGGTTCATAGTGTGGACAGACAGACTCAGCAATGATCTGCCTCCCTGTGTAGTTATGCCTTGGGAAAGATGAACAAGAGTAAGCCCCATCTTAATACATGTTGCCCTGCTTTCTACAGGCCTCTCTTTTTTCTTCAAAGAAAACTGGTGGACATGACACGTTAAGTTTTCTTAATCAACTTTTATATCTTCTTAGCAGTTAGTAGCATACCCACCCAGGGCTTAAATTTGCTTCAACACTGATGCACTAAATCATAGAAAAAGAGGGCTGGGAGTTGTATCTAGTCCCAGGTCCTACTCAAGGCAAGACCATTCCTGTCTACATCATCCCAGCTTAAATTGCTCATCAACTTCTCCTGGGATAGAGATTTCCCAGCCTCTCTGGGCAGCCCGTTCAAACGCTCAACTACCCTCCTCGTGAGAGCATTCATCCTAATGGCCAACTTGATTTTCTCTTGCTGCAATTTAAGTCCATTCTTCCTGGTCTCTGGCTACAGAAAAGAGTTGATCTCCATCTTCTTTACCACCATCATTCAAGTATTTGAAGACTGTTATCAAATCCCCCTCCCAGTTTTCCTTTCTCCAGACTCAGTAATCCCAGTTTCATAGATGCAAGGGGCTGGAAGGGACCTTACGGATCATCGAGTCCAGCCCTCCTGCACTTGGGCAGGAAAGGCTGCTGGGATCGGATGACCCCAGCAAGATGGGCGTGAAGATTTTCCAACCTTTCCTTGTAAATCAAGTTTCCCAGGACTCTCGTCATTTTTGTTGCTCTCTGCTAGGGAGCCTATGCTACAGAAGCAGCATTTTCACCCTTAACTCTGGCATTTCTTCCCAGAGCAATAAAACTGCCAGCTGTGCCTCTACCTCAATGCTCTCTAAGCTACAGCACATCTTGTAGCTCATCAATCCACCTTCCCTATTGATGCAGGACAATGGCAGGGTCCATCCGTCTGTCTAGCCTTCCACCTTAAAATCACAGACAGTGAGGGGTGGAAGGGACCTCAGGAGGTCACATCTAGTGCAACCCCCTGCTCAGATTTAAGCAAGGGGTTGGACTAGATGCACTTAAATCAAACTAAAGTGCAAATAGCCTAAAAGCACCTTTTTTAAGGTGCATTAAGGGTGCACATGTGTAGATGAGGTCATCAAATCAGAGAAAATGAGGGTTGAAGGGAGCTCAGGAGATCACATCTAGTCCAACCCCTGCTCCAAGCAGGACCAGCTCCAAATGCATCATCCCAGCCAAGGCTTTGTCTACCCGGGTCTTCAAAACCTCCATGGATGGAGAGTCCACAACCTCTCCGGGTAACCTGGTCCAATGCTTCACTACCTTCCTAGTGAGAAAGTTTTTCCTAATATCCAACCTCAACTTCCCTTGCTGCAGCTTGAGCCCATTGCTCCTTCTGTCGTCTGCCAGCTTCAGCCGGCGTCCCACTATGTTAGACCAAGGATCGTGTCCATTCAACCCTCATCCATCGAAGCTACTTCCTTTGACGCCTCCCAGGCCTTTACCTGGCTGTTTCCCCATGTCAGCTCCTAGGAGGACCTCAACCTCAAACGGGAGCTGAACTCACGCACAGGCCCTCTTTATAGGTCTTTGGACACTTGACTCCAAATAACCCTTTTTTGGAGATTCCAGTTCACTCTTAATTAGCCAATTCTCCTGCACTTGCCCTTAACAAAGCTGGGGTCCCAAGTCTGTTTGTCTTACTTCACCATTCATAAGAGATGGATGCACTTTGGAGTGAAGGCATGCAGGGAACTGCAGCGATCACCCCACAGACTGAACTCCATGGAAGTCAATGGGTGTTTTGCAATAATAGCAATGTCAGCGTATAAGTTCAAACATGTAAACGCATCTGCCGTATAAAAATGAAGCTGCAGGATGGTAATCACCACTGGGTCTTGTCAAAGGAATAAAACATTTTTTTCAGATTTAAAAAACCTTCATGCATTAGGATGGGGTAAGACACTAGGACCTGGTCCGCTCTCGTCATTGCAGTGGACCTCTGTCCCCTGCAAGTTTTTCTATAACCATTTTTTTATCCCATTTTTTTATTTTATTTTATTTTTTTATAAACGGTTAATGACAAATGGGGTTTTCCTAATGGGGAGAAAGGTGAGGAGAATTAAAACGTGGTGTTTTTTTCCCCTGGAAACTAAAACTTTTTATTTCAAGTATGAATAATCTCAGGATTGAATTATTTTATTACAAATGATTTTGCGAATTCTTGCGGAAACATTTCTTTACGTTTCAAAATGTGTCAAGGTTTTCATGATCAGGCCAGTTTTGAGGCACCCTGGTGAGCATTATTTATGATGCCTTCGCCCCCCCCAAAAAGGCACAGGGCAACTATTTAAGGCAAAGAACTGAGCTTTGTGGGACAATTATGCAGCTGGCATCAATCAGTGTAGATCCCCTGAAACCAAAGGGGTCTTATTATTCACAGCCACCAGTGACCTGGTCTTTTATCTCATGGCATCGGTACCTCTTTCCCCTCTGAAGACAGTTGGCCAGATCCTGATCTTAGTTGCAGCCGTGTAAAACCAGAGGAAATCCAGAAGGGGGTAGAATTACCCCAGATAACATAAATGTGCCTAAAAACAGGATTTCATAGAGATTTTTTCAATGCTATTATTTGTGCAAGAACATCCAATATCATTTTGCTTACACTATTGTGCATACATACGATTTGCATGTGCATGGGTGTGCTGGGGTGATCTAGCTGGGGCTGGTCCTGCTTTGAGCAGGGGCTTGGATTTGCTAAAGGATGCTGCTGCTTCTGCCTCCCAAAGTCTAGATGTTTAACCATTGTCTTTTTTGCAGACCCAGGAGCAGTTGCCCATGGGGTAAACTCAAAACCAGAGCAACTAGCCTTTTAAAATGGTCCCATCTGATTCTCAGTTATAGGCATACATTACAGACCTGTATGCCTCAGTTTATAAAACCCTGAAAAACCAAGCTGGAAGAATGGAAATACTTTTAGATTGCCACCTTAACTAAAATGGGAAGAAATCATGTCATTCCCCACCTTTTTCATGTGGGTACACATGGCACATGACTATAAGCATGTCTTTTTAGTCCTACATGTATACAAATAGGCATACACACACACAAGGAAATGCAAATACTATTACTTAACATGCACATATTTTTTGAATAAAGACTTTATTTTTCCTTAAGAGAAAGATAACTGGGTTATGGTCTTCACTACTAAACCGAGTTGTCAAAAGTAGCTTCTGCAGTGTCATTTCTATTTAAAATGACTCCTTGCAGCTACGTAGATCATGAGACACAAAACCCACAAAGCAAAGGCAATATCCAAAAATCAAAGGCAATACATTCCTTAGCAATGTTTAGGCTCTGTTGTTATTAATAGGGTCCACATTTGCAGCTTTTAAGAAGCCTGTTTCATAATGCTTAGGGTCGGAAGGGACCTAAACAGATCATCCTGCCCCAGGCAGGAACGAGTGCTGGGGTCATAACACCCCAGCCAAATATCTATCCATTATCTGTTATGCCTGAATTAAGTGCCTATGATAGAAGTCCATTCAAGAGACCACTGAACCCCCCCTTGCAAAAAGAAGAAAATTGTTTGCAATGAAAGCTTCCCACCTATTGGCCAAAATAATATGGAGAAGGACATTTCTGAGAGTCAAACATACCATCTCTCCTCCATAGCCCCCCTGCATAGACTTCTAAGGGGTTACTACTTGCAATGAGAGATTTTGCAAACTGGACAGCTGTCTGCTGGACATTGGAGAGACAGCACCAGATTTTTTTAATCATCGGTCATCAAACCCTAACAATTTAGAGTTGCTGTCCACCTGGTATGGATTCAAATGGACAACATGAAGATGACAGTTTGTAGGGCCCGCCGCCAGGTCTCCGAGCTACGTCACTTTGACCGGCTGAACATAAAGATGATGGGCTAGGTAAGGGCAAAAAAAAAGGGGAGGGAAAAAAGACCTTTTCACTTTTAAAAACTGCTTCTTTTTGTCCAAAATACCCATTTGTGCTGATGTTGCCCATTACCTGAAATAAACTCTTTGCAACCCACCCAACCACAGTTTATTAAGGAGCTACTGGACCGCGAAAGTGTAGCAAAGTATATGCCTTTGCAATGGAACTCATACTTTAGCTTTAATGCTAATTACAAATGTGGAGACAGTAGCATGAAATCAAATGCAAGGGCCCAGTTTAGCCTGGTGGCGCTGGGCTGCCAAAATGAAAGAGATGTGGTTGTGCAAAGGGAAAAAAAAGAGAGCCATCAGCTCCCCACGCTGCCCTCGCAGCTGCTGCCGTTCCAAGCAGTGCCTCACCTCCCCGGCCTGGGCTCTGTCCATCCCCATCCAGTTTTCTCTCCACGACTAAGGAAGGAATAAAGCAGGGTCCACTGCCAGGAACGGGGTCCGGGCATGGCAACTTGCAAGTGAGGAAGCTGCAGAAGAGATGGCAAAGAGCTGGGGGGAAGGATGAGGGTATCTGATCATCTGCAGTCGTGCAACACCGGGCTCTAATCCTGCCAGAATGACCCAGGGTTTCTCTCGGGGTCCGTGACAAATCGATCTTTAGCACAAGGTGCCCTGGTCTCATTGATGCCGGTTCGGCCCTTTAGGGGCTGGGACAGACGTTCCATAAACTGCTTTGACCTAAATCAGTTCAGTCTGATGCTACATCCATCCAGGTTTTATCTCGAACCAGTTTCAACCATTTTGAAACTGGTTTAGTGCACTGACTTTTGTTCTGTGACAGGTTTAAACCAGTTTCTGATCATTTCAACTGGTTTGTGTGTGAGGTCTGTCCCTAGAACCACCCTTGATTTGCACCCATAAAAACTACGTCCCTTCCAACATAGACCTGCAATTGTAGACATGGGATTTTATACCAAAGCCCTTTGGAAGCTGGGCAATCCCAGGACACACTGTTTAAGCTCTGCCTGGTATGCCGGCCACATCCCGGTGTTGGATTCAGCTGCATTTCCTAGCTTTCTTCAGCTGGACCCAGAACTTTTCTCTCTGCGTTTCTTGTGTCCTGATGCAACAGCAGTTGCTGCGTTCCAGCTGCAAACAGCAGCAGCAGGACCTTGCCTTGGTGTCATACTCAATTATTTTACAAGTGTTAACTAGTCCATTAACTCCCCTGGACGTAGGTGAGTCTCAGATTCATTGCAAATGCATTATCCAGTGATTGAGCCCTGCGGTCTGCAGCATTACAGTGTTATGGACTGATTCCCTAATTACAATTGTCCAGTGCATAGCTTGTGTGAACACATCTTCAGCCCTCGGATGGGTTGTGAACTCCTTGCTATTTGCTATTGCTGGTGTTGGGTTGGTTCCCCTAAGTGACAGGGCAGATTACACACCAGGTTTGCAGATGTAGCTCTGTCTGATAGGGGGACAATTGTTTATGAGCATAACTGTGCTAGCAAAAGCCCTAAAGAAAGTGCAGTCACCTAAACACGTCCTCTTGCTGCTGCAGCTTATTTCTTTCCGGGAGCAGTGTGAGCAAAAGGACTTTGCTTCTACCAGACACAATCTCCAGGCTAAGAAGCTTCCTTGCTCTTTGTACAATGTGATATTCACCCCCACAGCTCACGGTCTCGTGTGGCTGAAGTGGGACTGAAATGCTAAATCGCTGCCAAGCCCTGTGCCTCAGTTTCCCTGCCTGCAGTGTGACACCAGCAATACTGACCTGTGTAAGATGCATTGAGGTTAATGGGTGAAAACTGCAAGGGCAATCCCCAGGAACCACCCTCCACTGCTAGCCACTCTCACCCTCAGCAGGCCACGTGTCTTACTGCCCCCATGCTCCTGCAGCCCCCTCTGAGGATGGAGTCCTTCACCTCCCCCTGGGCTCCTGCCTGGTGCCCACAGAAGTGAATGTGGTTTCACCAGGCCCCGTTGTCCAGATGGGCACGTGGCTACCCCTGGTTTGCAGGTGGGGAGAGGAGACACAAGGGCATGAAAAGAGACTGCAGGAACTGGGTTTATTTAGCCTGCAGAAGAGAAGACCGAGGGGGATTGAATAGCAGCCTTCACCTCCCTGCAGGGGGGCTGCAAAGAGGATGGAGCTGGGCTGGTCTCAGTGGGGGCAGATGGCAGAAGGAGCAATGGGCTCAAGTTGCAGCAAGGGACGTTGAGGTTGGATATTAGGAGAAACCTTCTCATGAGGAGGATGGTGAAGCACTGGGACAGGTTACCCAGAGAGGTGGTGGAGTCAGTCTCCATCCTTGAAGGTTTTAAGGTCCAACTAAACAAAGCCTTGTCTGGGATAATGCAGTTGGGGCTGGTCCTGCTTGGAGCAGGGGCTGGACTAGACGTGACCTCCTGTGGTCCCTCATTTTCCATGATCCTGTGAATCCAGGTCCCTCCTGGCACAACCTGGCAGTGACTCTGAGTCCAGTACGAGGCCAATTTGTGGGTCCAGCGTCCCCTTCTCCACCCCATAGAGCACGTTGTCTGATTGCTTTGTATGACCAAAGGATAGCTGTCCCTGCCAGGAGGTTGCAGACGGAGACCATTCCCCACAGTGTGGCTACCCCCGTGGGTCCTCAACCATTTTAGACTCAAGGCACCCCTCCTTGGACCTGAGGTCCCCTCCCTCACTTCTGTGAGTTGAGCAGCACCCCATTTAAAACATGCATGTATTTATTACAGGGCTTATCTCTTTGCAGGGGGGGCAGGCAGCTTGATGCTTTCTACTGATCTCTTCACACCTCCTGCATCACCCTTCAAAGGTCTCCCTGCCACCTAGGCTGAGAATCGCGGGTCTGCAGGGTGGTCCGGCCTGAGCACAGCCCACTCCCCCACTCCCACCCACGTGCTATGAACCTGGCTGGGATGATTATGTGGTTGTAGTGTTCGTTTCCATGCTCCCTGTTGAAAGTGGGTTTGTTTTGTGGATGGTTTTGTTCTGGTGGGGACAGGAGATACAGGCAGGAGAGCCAGAGAGGGCCGACTCGGGGTCCCATCACACCGGCAGTGCCGCTGCAGAGACCTCGGCGTGCTCCGGAGCAGCTGCAAGGACCGACCTCAGGCCAGCCTTGCTGGCACGTTTCTGGCCTTGGTGTGCAGGCATGCTCGAGGGCACGAAGATGCTGCCACCATGGAGCAAGCATGCCCGCCTGGTTAAATGCTTCTGTGTCCACTGTCCCTGCCTCTAGCAGAGGGCGTAAAGCCATAAGGGACCCTGGCAGCACACAGCCTGACCCTGTATAGCACAGAGCCTGGACATCCCTCCAGCTCCTTCTGCCTTAGCCAAGCTATTGAGAACAAGGAAGGTAGGCATCCAGTCCCCAAAACACCCAAGCTAGTCCCTCTCTCTCCCCCATGGTCCATCTCTTCGTCCTCATCAGCCCCTTCCCTACCCTCAGAGTCGGTCCATTGCCCACTGTCCCAAAGCCTCTTTCCCCGTTCTGAAACTCATACATTCACCAAATTTGAGCAGTTTGTGGTGACGATAAAAACCACATCCCCATCTGCAGGGCGAGTGCCTGTTGAATATCAAGTCCAAGGCCCCCAATACTCCTTCTCTAACACACTTCTCTGGGGCCGCACCTAAACAAGGGGCAGACTGTGCTTGCTCAGTCATTTAGCACTTGCATAAGCTGTACTAAATCGTCTTGCACAAGTCCTAAATGTCTGCGCCGTAACCGGCGTTAGTACCGCGCAGCTCGTTACTACTGCGCGGTATCGGCGCATCACGGTTAGTGCCCGCCAATGCGACTGCACGGTCCATGCACCCTGTGAGATTTCAGACCTGTTTCCATAAGCTTCTTTTCTAACACGTGCAGAACAAAGTCCTCATCCCTGCCCTTGCAGGAAGACACGGGCAAACTGCTTCTGCTGACGGCCCACCCGCCTCCAGCCCACGGCAGACACTTGGCAAGGCAAATCTCGCCCCAAATGTTAGCACAGGCCTTAGCAGCAGGCTTCAAATGAGATGCATTAAGCCACCAGCATGAGAGGTCCTGGAGCCACCACTGTGCAGGCAAGACCCAGCAGCTGGCACAACACCGGAGCTCAGGAAAAATGAATATTAGGAAGGCGACCTGCACATCAGTCACTTGGAGCAAGCTGGACTATCCAAACGATTCAAGGTGGGTTTATATATTAGCAGCTCCCTGGAGCCACTGCATGTCTCTGCCTACCTGTCCATCCCTCATAGCTCTTCATGCAGGGACTCATGTTTTGCAGGAGGCCCTAAGAGACTCGACCCCTTCCTCCCCATCCTCTCAGCCACACTGAGCTCAGGTGTGAAGTTAGCTCAATTAGCCTGGGGACGGACGCGGCCCTCGCTCCGCGTTATCCACGAGCGCGGCCGGCCTGGAACGGCGCTTGCTTGACGACGAGGCTTGGAAAGCAGGAGCGAGCAGGCGATGCCGTTTCTTATGTAACCCTATACTTATTTTGGTTACGTGCGGCTTCGAGACAGATCTAAAACGGTGCTGGCCTGTTCTGCTGCCCTCAAAAGGGGTTTGTCAGCACAGTAACAATAATGTTCTGCTGCTGAAATGACGTGCTGGGCTTTCTGGGCAGCTTTTCGGTTGCAGAGTGCTTTTTTTTTTTTCCACTTTGATATTTGAGCCTTTCCCTAAAAGCAAAACCCTCCGGGCCTGTGCAGGGCTCTCCAAGCAATGGTCACTGGAGGACAGAGACAAGAGCAAACAAAAAAAGAAAAAAAACCCCCAAAAACGCTGACGGCATCTGAAAATGTTTTGCAACGCTTGAGCTCAGTCGCATTCATGAAGTGATTTAAATGCTGCGGATGACCTTGCGGATGCTCTTCGAGAAGGTTCTCCCTGGGATCACCGGCCATCCAAACTATATTTAAACCCAGGTAACCGAGCACGGGAATGCAATGGAGAGCAGATCATGCCGAGGACGCGTCCTGCACCCGCCTCGCAGCCCTCGCTCGAGCGACTTGCCATCAAGGAGACGACTCCTGTGAGTACGGGATGCATGTACGAGGCAGAAGTGCAGGACCGGGCTGTAAATCCCGTGGTGTTGAGAGGTACGGCAGAGCAGACGCTGCCTAGCATATGGCCCCTGAGGGACTGCCTGCGAATTGCATCTTGCCACCTTAAAGCAAGGTAGCAACCTCAAGAGTGACTAAAACGCGACATGGTGGAGAGCTTCCCTCTTGCTGTCTCTCAGCACCTCGCACATCGTAGACTCAGAGAAAGTTCAGGTTGGAAGGGACCTCCCGGTCATGTCTGTCCAAAGCAGGTCCAGCCCCAGCTACATCGTCCCAGCCAAGGCTTTGTCCACCCGGGTCTTCAAAACCTCCAAGGATGGAGACTGCACCACTTCTCTGGGTAACCTGTTGCAGTGCTTTACCACCCTGCTAGGGAGAAAGTTTTTCCTAATATCCAGCCTCAACTTCCCTTGCTGCAGCTTGAGCCCATTGCTCCTTCTGCCATCTGCCCCCACTGAGACCAGCCCAGCTCCATCCTCTTTGCAGCCCCCCGGCAGGGAGGTGAAGGCTGCTATTCAATCCCCCTCGGTCTTCCCTTCTGCAGGCTAAATAAACCCAGTTCCCTCAGCCTCTCCTCATACATCATGTCCCCCAGCCCCACAACCATTTTATTTGCCCTTCACTAGACTCTCTCCAATGTGCCCACATCCCTTCTGTAGTGGGGCCCACAGCTGGACACAGGACTCCAGATGTGGCCTCCCCAGCGCTGAAGAGAGGGGAAGAATGACTAAATAGTAAAACACATATGTACAATTCAGGCGAGTATAACGCCGATAGACAGACACCGGTGATAACTGTGATTGCGAGCTCTTTGGGGAGGGCAGGTTTCACAAGGCTCTGTCGTTCTTCTCCCCAAAGTTTTAATATTGTCACCTGTGTCACCAGGGACCAGGTGGCATCTGGAGGAAACCAGTTCTCCCTTCACAGTGGGGAGTGAAGCCCAGTCACTCCAAGGATCCTCGTCCCAAATCACAGCCCTATAAATGAGAGCCGCCGCCTGCTCCCCTCTCCTCTGCATGCTCCAGAAGAAGATGCTCCGGGGTTGCAAGCGCTGAACTGGGCTCAGGGAGCCGTGGGCTCAGTTCCTCCCATTGCTACTGAATCCCTGTGTGGTTTTGGGCATTTTACTTGGGCTTCTCTACACTGGGGAGAAAGGGCACATCCAAGTCCAATGACACCCCAGAAGCTGCTCGGTGGGTCTGCTCTGGGCTCATCCCAGCACATGCCACCGCAGAGACCAAGGGCTTGAGGGCAGGCACTGGAGCGTGCTTGTGAGCGAAGTGCGATCAGCTCCATCCTGGCCACGACACACGGCTGCTGTGGTATAAGTAATTCCTCCTTCCCCTCAATAACCCTTTCCTTTGCCTTTGCTTTTCTGTCTTGTCTATATAGATTGCACACCCCTTCTCTCTCTTGCTCTCAATGCCTCCAATACCTGATCAGGCCTTGCAGACATGATTTCAGTGCAAGCAAGACTTTCTTCCTGGGGCCTCTCAAGTGCATTTAAACAACCCTTGCAGCAGCCAAACATTGCTCACGGTGGTCCCCCTGCTTTACCCGTGGCAGGTCAGGTGTAATGTCTTGGGATCGGCCCTGTCCAAACCATCCCAGACAAACCCATTGTCTAAACTCTCAGCAAAATGACTCAGTCCTGATACAGTGTCAGGCAGGGGGCTGGATTAGATGTGCTCTCCCTTCCAGCCTGATTTCTCTATGATTTGATGAAATATCGCTGCTCTGAATGGGCTGCTACCACCACAACAGGGCTCAAAGCATGCATGCTTTAATATAATCTTCAGACCTCATTGCAGCCTCCGGCAGACAAGTGCTCCAGTGGCTGAGTCCTTCTTTTGGTCCCAGTGAAGGACTCAGGGCTAGGAAAGGGCATTCGAGCCACATCCAGCCTCCGTGAGACAGCCAAGAGACCTCAGCACCTGGATCTGGCATGGATGTACAACTATAGGGGCTGTGAGCACTGGCTGCTCCTCATGTTACCCAAATGCCAGGGTTTTAGAGCAATGTAATGCAAGTGCCACGTGACTGCAGGGATCTGTGCAAGCCGAGAGGATATTTGGCAGCAAGCGGGGCCCTGGCAGCTTGATCGTGTCGACGTTACGTTCTTCGGTGTGTCTCTCCAGGCCTCTGTCAGTCACCATTAATTGTCCTCTCCTCTGCTCAAGTGGCAGCAAGGGAAGTTGAGGTTGGATATTAGGAATAATTTTCTCATGAGGTGGGTGGTGAAGCACTGAAACAGGCTCCCCAGAGAGGGGGTGCAGTCTCCATCCTTGGAGGTTTTGAGGACCCGGGTAGACAAAGTCTTGTCTGGGATGATGTAGTTGGGGCTGGTCCTGCTTGAAGCAGGGGTTGGACTAGATGTGACCTCCCGAGGTCCCTCTAGGATGAGATCCGGGACTGAGCATTGTTCTGGGCTGCACACTGTCAGCAAAGCCCCTCCGGTTCATGCCTCCTTTGCATGGGAGCAGATGTCCTGATTAAAGCTCTCTGGTGACTTGGATGAATCATATGCACCATTTTTATGGGTCCAGCCTCACCTAGGCGTGAGCTAGGCTGCCATTCTTCACGATGCAAACAACAGCCCAATGAGGCTGGAGCAGGATCTCCAATCCACCTTCTTTAAGCACCTACAGAGTAAGAGCTTTTGGTCTCCACTGGCTGATGTTAGCCTTGAACCAGCAAGCAGATGGGAAAGGCATGCAAGGACTGATCCTGAACACTCAGCATTGCAATCAAGGGTATCTCCCGGTGCCTCCGACTCGGAGCACTTCAACAATTGTTCCCATTACTGCTCACAGGCTCTGGCTTCAGAGGTGGCACTGAAAGAGGCAACACAATTCCCTGCCTGTCCCCCATCCAAAAACTGCAGGCGTAGTGTTTGGGCTCTGGGATATCTCTCCTGGTGGAAGCAACCAGGATAATCCTAGCAGGGACAGAGTAGAAAAGGGATGGAGTGACATCCTGAGGCTTTTGCCATTTGAATTTCCCTGCAAAGCTGTTGACCAAGCAGCAAAGCAGCCAGCGTGGGTGTCTGCTGGCTGCTCTGAGGATCTGACAGCTTATTTCAGCCTCTCAGGTGAGTGACCGCGCCTCAAGAGGCCAAACAGACCGCTTTGGGGTTTAAAAAATACCTCTGAAGCAATGACTGGAGCTGATTTAATGACCCACATGAAAGCATCGCATGCACCAAGTGAAGTGGGTTGCTGAAGCCCATCAGGAGGAGGAGGAAGAGGGGAAGGAAAAGGCTAAGCAAAGTGATGGAGATGCAGGGTCAAGCCACGCTCCAGTGCTAAGCAGTGGAAAATGCAGCCTGGTGCCAGGGGCTCACTCCTCTGCGGTCCAAATGCTCTCTGTGTGCACCAGCCTGTTCGGGGCAAAGGAAAGGGTTGAATAGTGCAGAGAGGATCATCACACAAAGGCTGGAAGCAGAAACTGCTTTATCAGGAGCGGGGCCAAGACAAATCCACGCTCCGGTTCCAGGGATATCAACACGTTCCCGTCAGCCTCAGCCCCGAGGAACACAACCCGCACGTGCAGAGGGCAGGAGAACAACACGGGGTCTGTGGGCAGCTCCCACGGGGCAGATGCTGAGATGCACACGCTGGATGGCAGGCAGGGGTGGGTGCAACGACAGCGTGGCATCGGCCTCGTTTCCTTCACAGGTTGCAAATGGCTGCAGAAGCAATAACCGGGCTGTCTCAAGACTGGGGCAGGACAGGGGGTGTGAGATGCTCAGCTGTTGGTGCAGCTCCTCATTTCCAACTGGTTGCTGGTTCTCCACTTTCCACCCTTTCTGCTCCATGTGTCAGGGGTGTTTTAAGCCTCCCTCAGAGGCACTGGGTGCTGGCTGCAGCCCAGCCTGTGCTCCTGCTGACCCCAAAGCTGGAGGGTCCTGGCTACAGGGTCTTGCCCCTCTGCTCAGGCTCAGACCGGTGCTGCATTGGGCTCAGGATGGTATTGTCATAGATTTCGTAGACATTCGGGCTGGAGGGAACCTTGCAAGATCGGGTCCAGCCCGGGCAGGAAGTCAGGTAGGGTCAAAGGATCTCAGCAAGATAATCATCCAAATGTTTCATCTAAATTTTAGCCCCTGATCAGATTGGTGGGTTTGGACTGGATGGGTTTGCCTTCCTCTGTAGCAAGGACACAGCCTTTGCCTGGGACCTCTCAAGCATATATTAACAACCTTTTACAGCAGCAGGACGTTGGCTGCCATGGTCCCCTGCTTTACCTGTGGCTGGTTTGGGCACGATATCTGGTGTGGTGTCAGGCCTGATGGTCATTTTACAAAGAGGTTAAATGATGGATTTGTCTGGGGTGGTTTGCACAGGGCTGATCCTGCCTCAGGTCGGGGGGTGGACTGGATGCGAGCTCTGGAGCTCCCTATGAACTGGGGCACGGGCTCTGCTGACTTCAGTGGAGCTACGGTGATTTCCGTTCAATTCTGGCGTTGCTTGCCTTGGTTTTCCACCAGTGAATTCCACTGACATCCACAGAGATGCTCCTGATTTACACCGCGGGATGTGCAGTCTGAACTGGGCCGGTATTACTTGATTCTGGTCTCCGTTACATTGTTCGGGTCCGACGTGACCCTATGAGAGCGGACCGGCGCAACTCCCCTGGCTACACTGGACTGGATTCACCTAGGTGCACACGGCAGCCTGCGGGGACTAGTCTTTGAGGGGGCGTGCCATCAAGTCAATGGATGCAAATGGGAAAGCAGTGCAACTTGCTCTCATTCAGGGCTTCTCTGGGTGAGCGTGCTGGATGCTCGCACAGAGGATCCATCCTGGGTCGTGCACCAGGTCTGTCCAACTCTGTCTCCTGTCTCTCCCAGGGGCAGTGGGAGGATGCTATGGGAGAGATTGTTTATGCAGGGTCTGCCCAGTGATGCACCCCCTGCCCCACTCCCCCTACAGCTCCCAGTATTCAGAGGGCTGGAAAGCATTGCCTCCTTATCATGTTTAGGACCTGCTGGTGGACCTGTCCTCCCAGCAGGCCTGGCTCCCAGCTGCTTCCAATTCACAGCATGCACCTGCTCATCTCACTCAGAAGGAAATCTGGCATCATAGATGCATAGACAATGAGGGCTGGAGGGGATTTGGGGAGGTCACATCTAGTCCAAGCAGGACCAGCCCCAGCTACATCATCCCAGACAAAGCTTTGTCTAGCCGGGTCTTCAACATCTCCAAGGATGGAGACTCCACCACCTCTCTGGGTAACTTGTTTCAGCACTTCACAACCTTCCTAGTGAGAAAGTTTTTCCTAATAACCAACCTCAACATCCCTTGCTGCAACTTGAGCCCATTGCTCCTTCTGCCATCTGCCCCCACTGAGACCAGCCCAGCTCCATCCTCGTTGCAGCCCCCCTGCAGGGAGGTGAAGGCTGCTATTCAATCCCCTCGGTCTTCTCTTCTGCAGACTCAATCAGCCCATTTCCCTCAGTTTCTCCTCACCAGTCCTGTCCCCCAGCCCCACAACCATTGTCATTGCCCATCACTCCATTCGAATCAATTCATAGATTCATAGATGCTAGGGTCGGAAGGGACCTCAATAGATCATCGGGTCCGACCCCCTGCATAGGCAGGAAAGAGTGCTGGGTCTAGATGACCCCAGCTAGATGCCTATCTAACCTCCTCTTGAAGACCCCCAGGGTAGGGGAGAGCACCACCTCCCTTGGGAGCCCGTTCCAGACCTTGGCCACTCGAACTGTGAAGAAGTTCTTCCTAATGTCCAGTCTAATGGGGTGATGGGTCCTGGTGGGGCACTAGAATCAAGGACATCTGGCCCAGACACATGCACTTCACACTACCAGTGATATTTTCTGCCCCGTAGGCATGGGTGTGACATGGATCCCGTGTACTCATGGAATGCAACCCCCAACGCTCGTGCATTTTCCAACTCATTTTTGTATCACGTGTGACCTACAGGGCACATGACATCGCTGGTGAACCTGGTCCTGAGACTTCCCCAGAAGATACCGCTGCTCACACCACTGTCTGCATCTGGCCTCCTTAGCTGTGTCCATGTGGGCCAGTGTAGCCATCAGTTTTATAAGGGTGATGATTTACAATCTTCTAAGTACTAAAACTATAGACAAAGGGCAGTCCTCATTGGTCCAGGTCCAAACCCAGGATAAAAAGTGTCGTCTACACATAGTCCTTCCAAGAGTCCCAGGGAGAGCCCGCAGCCCAACAGGCTTGTCCCTGGAATGACTGGTCACTAACTTGAATGAGCTGCTATTAACTAATCTGCTTTGCCCTCTACTTGACTTCAGACTTGCAAGGCTAGCTTTCTCTCTTTGCTTTTACCGTATGGGAGTACACAGCATTGTCCTGAGAAAAAAAAGGGTTGGCGTATTTTATCTGCCCTACTTCATGGGTACTTGAAGTGGGACAATGGGTTGGGGGGAACCCTGAACATAAGGCTTTCTCCCAGGAGAAGTGTAACGTCTGTCCCAGGAGAAGTGTAACGTCTATTTACACTCTGATAAAAGTCTAAGTAATTCTGTGAACTCAGTGGAAGTTTTCCCAATGAGAGCAGAGTAAAATTCAACACCTTACCAGGGAGCAAATACCCACAAAGACATGTGAGGATATCGTCAAGGGCACTACAAGACCTTTGCTTTGTGGCCCTGACCCTCTTTCAGACCTTTTGATCATTGAATCAGATCTGCTGACTGCAGTGGGACTGTGCTGGTTTAAGCCATCTGAGATCCCAGCCCATTGCTTTCCCCCCTGAGAGCAGGCCGCTGGGTCAGCCCTCGGCTGGTGTAATCGGATGGGCTGCCAGTGAAATCCGTGGAGCTATGGCTTATGTCAGCTGCAGATCTGACCTTGCGTTCAAAGGAGGAAAAGCGGTCCAGCATCATTTCCAGAAAATCACTCTCTTCCTGTCTTCCTGTTCCCATCATTCTGCTGAACGCCTTCCAGCACAGCCCAGCCCTTCTGCTCCGTGACTTCGCCTGTCAGTAGCACTCGGGGTTATTTACGGCAGATAAGAGAGCTGAGAGAAAAGAGCCAACACATGCTGTGCCGTGGCTGGAGTCCAGCACTAGAGATGGGATGAAGGATATGGCAACACGGGATGAAAAGTCCCCTGAAGAATGAAGCCAGGTTAGACCAAAGCAGCAGCTCCTGGCATTCATCGAGCGCAGCTAGAAATGCCAGCACGAGGTACAAGTCCAGGGAAATCAGAACCAAAGTCTGGACCTAAGCTTTAATAGCACGTATGCACTTGGCAGGGGACGTCATTTGGGACGTGGGGTGGAGTAGCCAGTAGCAGCACGGAGGATTGTTTCTGACCCTGCATGGTTTTGTTTCAGTGTCCTAACTGCACTGACTGCAGCAGCGTTCGCTTTGGATTTACCCAGGAGAGCTGAGAGCAGAGACAACAACCACCAAAAACAAAATTAAATAAGATATCTGAGTTATTATTCACCTTCCCCCAAAATAAAAACGCGGGATGATGGCAGAACAAGCAGCAATGATCTTAAGTTGCAGCAAGGGAGGGTTAGGTTAGATATTAGGAATAACTTTGTCACTAGGAGGGTGGTGAAGTATGGGAACAGGCTCCCCAGAGAGGTGGTGCAATCTCCATCCTTGGAGGTGTTGAAGACCCGGGTAGACAAAGCCTTGGCTGGGATGATGGTGTTGGGGCTGGTCCTGCTTCCGACTTGATGTGACCTCCTGAGGTCCCTTCCAGCCCTCATTTTCTGTGATTCTATGAAAAAAGATGGGGGTAACTAATCGAACCCGGTCCCTTGGAGCCGGTCCTGGCACAGCTCCATCCAAGTCAGTGCAACAGGATTGCACCAACACTCACCTGCAAAGGGTCTGACCCATTGCCTACAGCAGTGGGGACCAAGCCTGCAGGCAGGTGTGCCGCCTGTTAGCCTGGCACTCTCCCTTGCCTGATCTGCTACTCTGCTTTCTTACCTCAGCCTTGTGCCACCTACCCGATCTGCTGCTCTGCCGTCTGCTCCCTTCCTTGTACTCCCTGTCAGATCTGCTGTTTCTCTTTCTCTGTGTGCTCCCTGCTCCATTTTGATGCTGTCACGTGCCACGCACAGAGGCTGCCTATGCCATGCTGCAGATTTGCACCCCCCTGGACTAAAATAAGCCAGGCTGATTTACACTGTTCGTCGATCCAGTTAAAACACGTGATGAGATCCAGACCATCTGCTCCCTGCTCTCCGCTGTGTGCGACAGAAGGCGTCTCTGGATCCACAACGCCTCACGTCAGGGCTAGATGCCAGGGCTAAATGTGGCAGGTAAGCTGCTGGCAGGATGGGGTCTGAAGACCGGCCAGTGCCTTTTAAATACGAAACAAAGTTTTGGCTGCAACGGCAGAAGAAGAGCTACGCAGGGAAGACGCTTTATCCTCAGGGCTGCTCCCGACAAGCGTGCACGTACCTCGCGTATAAGCTCTGCGACATCCCCTCGGGGAATAAACATCTGTGCTTAATCTAATGACTCTGCTCAGATTCATCTACGAGACCATTAATTTGACAATAAAAAACCCCACCAATGTTGAGGGAAAATAACAAGGCTTTCTGGCCAGATGAGTTATTTTAATAGGTGTTGGGCACATAAACAGGGATTGCAATATTACAGCAATTTAACAGAGCATTGCAATCCCACATAAAACTTTTGTGGGGTGCAATTAAACAAAGAGGGAGACAAACGATATCCTCTTGCCTGCAAAAAACCAATTAAAGCTCTTTGCTATTTTGCAAGACAAGAGGCCTCGTGAACTGAGCAATGCTCTTGCTCTTCCCCCGTGGAGATTTTAATTACAAATCTGCATGTCGGAGCCGTGCACCGCAGAGGCGGGGAGAGCTGACGTCCCACGTATATTTGATATTCGCTGTCAGGTCTTCGAATATGCTGGTGTTTCTAAAATGTCAGTGCACAAATGGACATTGGGGGAGCACTGATCCAGGGAGGCATCTCATGCTTGCCGCCGTGACTGCGTCTGGCAGAGAAGCAGGATTTAAAATAGTTTGGTCTTCAGGAGAACCGCTGTCTGCTTTCCTGCTGGGAAGACATACCGTCCACTGCAAAATCAGTGCCCATGCATCTCACTAAAAGATCTGAGCACTTGCTGTCACTCCTGATCTGAGCCCGTTGGTATAAACCAGGAGTAAGTCCATTCAAGTCAAGGGAGGTTGTGTGGAGTAAAACCAGAACGAGATCAAAATCAGCCGGACAAGTCCGTTTCTGTCAAGATGCTCTAGCTAAAAACTGGGAACACCAATGAAAAATTACAGCTGAAAACAGTGGGTTTGTTTGGGTTTTTTTTTTTAATCCAGGCAATCTCCTTCCCTGTCGATGGAAATTGCTTCATTTTTCATTCAAATGTCAAGTGTTCACGGATGACTTTGATAGAGATTAATTCCAAGTGATGCTTGCCATGCTACAGGGATGTCACTGTGCCATCAAGAGAGAGTCAAATGGACTGAAAGGTGAAAGGAGAAGAGAGAATAAATTGAGAGGCCTTCCTAAGGCATCCATCACCATCCTCAGTGGATGGCTCTAAAAGACTCATGGCATCACCTCATCTGCTCCTTTGGCAGTGTAACTAGCTCATCCTCCTTGCTTTTCACCTTCTTGTTTCCTCCCCCATGCCTTAACATTGGTTGAAAGCTCATGGAAGTTGCCAGTACTGAAAGCTGATAGCCTGTCTGCTTCCAGTAAACCCTGGGGCTAAGAAAAGCTCTTGATGTGAGCCTGCTAATGCACGCTTGGAGAGACGCCCTTTTGAAGCCAAGTTGCTGGTTGTTTCGCGGGGCGGGGGGGGGGGGGGGGTGTTGGAAGTCCAGGGAAGGAGGAAGATCAAAAAAGTCTCTTCATCCCCCTACTGCTCCTGCTCAGGGGACGGCCAGGATGCTTTGCCTGCACACCCGCACCACTACGAGAGCGGGTAGTGTGCTGCGTCTCTAAAAGGCTGTGTTTGGAGAGAAGGAGAAGGGTGTGCTGAAGTCCTCGCCAGCTCTCACACATGGTGAGGGGCCTCTGGGAACGTTATCTCTGCTCCGAGCTTGCCACTAGTCCCGTATTTCTACCTGTACCGAGTCCCTAGTCCCTGCCATAGGACTATCCCATGTGGACCAGGACCTGCTATTCCCAATAACATAGGTGTGTTCGCACTGCATTATCATAAAACCATAGAAAATGAAGGTGGAAGGACACTCAGAAAGTCACCCCCTGCTCCAAGCAGGACCAGCCCCAACTCCATCATCCCAGACAAGGTTTTGTCTACCCGGGTCTTGAAAACCACCGAGGATGGAGAGTCCAGCACCTCTCTAGGTAACCTGCTCCAGTGCTTTATCTGCAGTTCTTTGCAGGTAGGGAAAGTGCCTGTGTCCAGTTGCTCTTTCAGAGATCAGCCATGCACAAGCCCCTGGCAGCTTGGCTTGGCTTTCATGTCACGCTTGCCAACAGTGATGAGTGTGGGGCAGCCAGCATCCAGAAAACGAGTCCCATGCTGATGCACACAGGTCACATTTGTGTGCTGCAGCTGTGTCAAGCTGTCCTGCAGAGAGGACACCGAATAGGGGCTTCAGGAAAGAAAGGCAATGGTATGCCACAGTCCCACTGCCACCCCCCACCTAGAAAACAGCTTAGAAAGGGGTGAGATGTCTGGGTAAGGTCCTACGAAAGGCCAAGCACTTGCATTCGCCCCAAAGTGCTCCTCCTATACCAGTATGGCTCACTTTGTCCCAGGGAAGTTCCCATCTCTGCCCAATCTTGGTAGACATACCAGGAGAAGGCAACATCGCTTACTAGCAAAAGCAATCACGCCAGTGGGGCCCGAACTGCATCCCCTGGTGATGCCAGGCAAATCCTTCCAGGACACCTGCACATCATTAAAACATCCACATTTCTCATAACCCTAAACCCAAGGAGCGGTGTGACCCAGACCCCACAGGGCTTCATGACCCTTCTAACACGTTTGCAGCAGTTTATCATCCGTACAGCCTGACATGCCCCATTTCTACGCTAGAAAGTGACTTCATTCAGATGCCTGCAGGAGAAAAAACGCTCGTCTAATGGATATAAATGTTAACGGCCGATGTTTATGTGAGATGGTGTCAGCAAAAATGCCATTTGAAGCCAAGAGGTATCCAGCCAGGACTAAGTGCACAAGTAGTTTAATTAGCAATGAAACAGAAGTGAAATGATGACTGCTTGTCTCCTGATACAACACTGCTGTGCGAAAGCTATTAAAGAAGCAGTGTACTCATTCATAACAGAAATAGATTCACAGAAACGTAGAAGATGAGGGTTGGGAGGGAGGTCCACACCCCTGCTCCAAGCAGGACCAGCCCCAACTCCTTCATCCCAGACAAGGCTTTGTCTTTAAAACCTCCAAGGATGGAGACTCCACCACCTCTCTGGGTGATCTGTCCCAGTGCTTCACCACCCTCCTAGTGAGTTTGTCCTAGTATCCAACCTCAACATCCCTTGCTGCAGCTTGAGCCCATTACTCCTTCTGTCGTCTGCCCCCACTGAGACCAGCCCAGCTCCATCCTCTTTGCAGCTCCCTGGCAGGGAGGTGAATACCGAGGGGTATTCAATCCCCCTCGGTCTTCTCTCCTCTCAGCATAGGTATGAAATGATGGTGCCTCTAACACAGAAAGAAGAGGTTTGAATCGAGGAGGTTCAGAGAAATGGGAGACCCTGCAGAGCCCCTGGCATGGGAAAGAAAAGGGGAAGCCTTGCTGGGGAAAAGCAGTTTGGGGGCACACAGAGTCCCTGATGCAGGAGAAGAGGGAGGTAGGGGACATTGCAATGGGGGGAGAGGGACAAGGGACGTGCAGAGGCCTGGCCATTAGGGAAAGCAGGGGAAGGGGATAGAAAGAGCCCCTGACATGGGTGGGGAAGTCCTCTGTGTAGATAAGGAGGGAGTGGGGCTCAGAGGATCCCAGGAGTGTCTCCAGTAGCCATTCCCACCCAGGCGATTAGGACCAGCATGCAGACGGTCTTCCTGACACCCTGAAACAGAGAGAGGTGGGCACCGGGTCGGGGGAAACTGAGGCTGTCAGGAGCCCTTAGGACAAGCCAGGTACTCTGCCCACGGAAACAGAGAGCATCGCTCCAGCATCACTGTGCACCACAGTACTCGTGTGCATTGAACGATGCTCTTCCTGATATCATGCAATGGGGTCTTCTCCTAGAAAGTCAAGGTCAGGAGAGAGGGAGGTGCCTAAACCCCATCCAAGTGAACTGGGAGCTGGCCATCCACCCCTACCCCCCCCCCCTTGGGACTTTCTGAAGGTACCAGTTAAAGAAGAAGCAAACAGCACCTTTGTGAAGGGAAAAGGTTAAGGTTTTTGGGAAACTGAGCTGCAGTTCTACATGACCCGCCTAATCAGTACCGAAATTCAGGGGACCGATATGGAAGTGGTGGGATTTCTTGCAGAACGGATCTCCGACACAAGTAGATTCATTGATCCCTTTTCTCTTGGAGGGTGGCAAACCTTTTTCATTTTAATGAAGTGCAGATGTATCATCTTCTTCTCCTATTGCTATTATATAGTATCCCACACAGAATGATTTTATTATACGACAAAAGCATTAGAGCATACCATACAAAATATAGCATATACCAATAGTTCCCAATCTGTGGTATGGGTACCACCAGTGGTATAGAGTCATAGATTCATAGAGTTAGGGTCGGAAGGGACCTCAATATATCATAGATTTCATAGACATTAGGTCTGGAAGGGACCTCGGAAGATCATCGAGTCCAGCCCCCTGCCCAAAGGGCAGGACGTCAGCTGGGGTCATAGGATCCCAGCAAGATAAGCATCCAGTTTCATCTTGAAGGTGTTCAATGAAGGCGCTTGAACAACCTCCGGGGGCAGGCTGTTCCAGACCTTGGGGGCTCGGACAGTAAAGAAATTCTTCCTTACGTCCAGCCTGAAACGATCTTGTAGTAGTTTGTGAGTAGAGTATAGATATAGAGTAGAGATTAGAGATATAGAGTAGTTTACTCTATATCATCGAGTCCAACCCCTTGCATAGGCAGGAAAGAGTGCTGGGTCTAGATGACCCCAGCTAGATACTCATCTAACCTCCTCTTGAAGACCTCCAGGGTAGGGGAGAGCACCACCTCCCTTGGGAGCCCGTTCCAGACCTTGGCCACTCGAACTGTGAAGAAGTTCTTCCTAATGTCCAATCTAAATCTGCTCTCTGCTAGCTTGTGGCCATTGTTTCTTGTAACCCCCGGGGGCGCCTTGGCGAGTAAAGCCTCACCAATTCCCTTCTGTGCCCCCGTGATGAACTTATAGGCAGCCACAAGGTCGCCTCTCAACCTTCTCTTGCGGAGGCTGAAAAGGTCCAGGTGCCCTAGTCTCTCCTCGTAGGGCTTGGTCTGCAGGCCCTTGACCATACGAGTTGCCCTTCTCTGGACCCTCTCCAGGTTATCCGCATCCTTCTTGAAGTGCGGCGCCCAGAACTGCACGCAGTACTCCAACTGTTGTCTGACCAGCGCCCGATAGAGGGGAAGTATCACCTCCCTGGACCTATTCGTCATGCATCTGCTGATGCACGATAAAGTGCCATTGGCTTTTCTGATGGCTTCGTCACACTGCCGGCTCATGTTCATCTTGGAGTCTACTAGGACTCCAAGATCCCTTTCCACCTCTGTGCCACCCAGCAGGTCATTCCCTAGGCTGTAGGTGTGCTGGACATTTTTCCTCCCTAGGTGCAGCACTTTGCATTTCTCCTTGTTGAACTGCATCCTGTTGTTTTCTGCCCACTTGTCCAACCTGTCCAGGTCTGCCTGCAGCTGTTCCCTGCCCTCCGGCGTGTCCACTTCTCCCCATAGCTTTGTGTCATCTGCAAACTTGGACAGAGTACATTTGACTCCCTCGTCCAAGTCGCTGATGAAGACATTGAAGAGTATCGGTCCAAGGACCGAACCCTGCGGGACCCCACTGCCCACACCCTTCCAGGTCGAGACCGACCCATCCACCACGACTCTCTGGGTGCGACCCTCCAGCCAATTTGCCACCCACCGGACAGTGAAGTCATCCACGTCACAGCCTCTTAACTTGTTCACCAGTATGGGGTGGGATACCGTATCGAAGGCCTTCCTGAAGTCTAAGTATACGACATCCACCCCTCCTCCTGTGTCCAGGCGTTTCGTAACCTGGTCATAGAAAGAGACTAGGTTGGTCAGGCACGATCTGCCCGCCACAAACCCGTGCTGGTTTCCCTTCAGCATTATTTTTCCTGCCGGGCTCTCACATATATGAGCCTTAATAATCTTTTCAAAGACTTTACCAAGGATGGAGGTGAGACTGACTGGCCTGTAGTTGCCCGGGTCCTCCTTCCTCCCCTTCTTGAAAATGGGGACCACATTGGCCCTTTTCCAGTCCTCTGGGACCTGGCCCGTGCGCCACGAGTGTTCAAATATTCCCGCCAGTGGCTCTGCAATGATGTCGGCCAGTGCCTTCAGCACCCTCGGATGGAGCTCATCCGGGCCTGCCGACTTAAAGGCATCCAGTTCTTCCAAGTGACTGCACCATCTCAGGGTCTACACATGGCAGTCTGGCGCCTTGCTGCTGCCTCTCTACAACCCCAGTGAGAGACTTGTCGTGCCCCTTGTTTAGGAGCACGGAGGCAAAGAACTCGTTGAGGAGTTGAGCCTTGCCTCCCCTGTCCGTCACCAATTGCTTCTGCCCATTCAGTACCGGTCCCATTCCGCCCTGGGTCTTTCTTTTACTCCCTATATAGCTGAAAAACTATTTTTTGTTATCTTTAACTTGTATGCACAGAACCTGTCAGTGGTTCATGTAACAGATTTATTATAATTACTTTATATGACAAAAAATTGCTAGTGGTACTTAAGGTTGAAAAATTTGCAGGTGGTACTTAAAGTTGTATCATTTTAAATCGGTGGTGAACAATCTATCAGAATTTGGGAACCACTGGCATATACATTTACAGTGTTTTAACATAAAAAGTCCAAGGAAATCAATCAAAAAGATAAAACTGAAATAAAACTTTTCAATATTATTGGATGCAAACAATTCATTTCAACTTTTCTCCTATTAAAAATGTTACTGGGATCAATATTTGCCCATAGGTGCGATAGCATTGCACTTAGACATGTAATAGGTGGAATAGAGTCCGGCTCTGAGTCCCTGTTGAACAAGTGCGAATGGAAAGTTTTCAAAATCCTATACTTTTGCCATATTTGGATGGATTTTCATGGGGACAGCAACGTGTGCTGCATTTTTTTATATGGGAAAAAAAACAGCATATTTTCCTGTAGTCTGAGCCTGCAAGTGGTTGTGCTGTTTTGCCTAAAATTATCTTTAAAAATCTTCCAAGACTCAATGTGGAAAACTCCATAACAAAGAGTTAGGTTGGCCAAGTTACAAACAACTATAAATATCTACAGCTTTAATAGTAGGCAGAGCTCTCGGGCCCAGACAAAAATTGTGTCAAGAGCTAAATCTGAGACTATGCACCTGTAATTTAGAGCAAACTGCCTGACAAGCGCATGCAATTCAGGTAATTGCCTTCAAAACAAGCATTGCAAATTCAGGCAATTCAGTTAGCTTCAAAGATAACATATTGGCTCCGACCTGGAAAGTACATGCCCACACCCACACCCACGAGCTTGCAGACATGCTATTGGATTACTTAATATGATTTTGCCTTATAAAAGAGTCTACTGATTTTAGAGACGAGCCAGTCCTTAGAACAGGGAATACTATAAATCTGATTATGTCTCCCAACTTGGCTGCAACTTTGCATCTATATGAAGGAGGGCACTTAAGAAGGACCAACCAAGTGCGTGCACACTTGAAGGCACAGCTTCATTTCAATGCAATTACTTCCTCTGTAGATTGAAATCGAGGGTGGATACTAAACTAATGCACTCCTATTTATAGCTGTGTTTATAAGTCGCCCTTATTTAGCCGTCACTCGTTTTCCCATGTCGTTTTGAATAGAGGCTGCCCTTGTTCCTTAGTCCCACTTTAGCCTGAAAGCACCGGGAGAAAGTAATTTCATTTAATAGCAGCCACCTTGTTAAACAGTGCATAAATAGAGCGGTGCCGGTCACTAGACGTGGCGCACAAAGGGAGGCGAGCTAACCTGAATACTCGTAGCTGGGCGAGGCCACGGTGAAGTGTTGGAGGGGATACGGTAACCTTGTGCAAACACCGGAGGCAGGGAATCACCCAAGCAAACCGTGCAGGGGAACACCTGACCTTATAACCGGAGTCGGGTTTTGAAACCGAGCAAAGAAAGAATGAGGTTGGAAACGGTTTCTAACGGGGAGACCCAAAACGCGGCCTATGGAATAATCTCCCGCGGGGTACGGTGGAAGCCTGGTAGACAGTCATTACTTTTTGGACTGGGCAAGCCATTAAAATATATACCATCGGGAACACTACTGCATTGCAACCAGCCGCTGGCATCTCTAGTCATAAGGACGCTTCGTGCTGGCCAAGAGCAGCTTTTTGTAAAGACCCATCGTGCCCCCTGGAACATGCATGAAGAGCGGCCGGTTTGCCCATATTCTCACCTGTCTTTCTCAAGTTTAACATGTTTATAGCTTCTTCCTTAATTGCATTCCCAGACCGGAGTGAGTTTTCCCCTTGCGTGTGCCAAGAACTGTGCTCATGTATTTCTATAGGGCATCCGACACTGAGAAAGGAGGGGGTTTATTAGCAAGTCATGAGCAGAGTATTGTTAAGCTCGTGATTTAATGTGATGACAGCTCATGATAAAAGGGGAGCATGAAATGAAGGGGTAATGAATGCCGGGAAGAAGCGCAATATCTATCTCTGCTTATTGACCTCGTCTTCCTGGACACGCCATTATTTTCTTGGGTTCACACCACGAGGTTGCATTCAATCAGTCAGGCCTCTTATGTCGGCCACTGACCCGTAGAAGTGATTTCATTACACGAAAGCATGTGATCTAACATTTGATGTAGCAGAATCACATTGACTTTTTTAACCTTGCCCTAATTTGTTCCTAGGTCATCATTTATTGAGGTTTTGTTAATGGCTTCTCTTTCCTTTCTAACTGGAAAGGTGACATAAACGGCCCTGATGTCACTTCCTCGTGAGCATCTGCGTGCAAATTTGCAGGTCACCGCAGAAAGTAAGGATGCCGTTTTGTCCCAAATGTCCCTGCATCTCTTTTTGGCTGGTTGTCTCACTACAGCTCCTGTATCAGCCCCTTGATGCACAGCTGGACACGAGGTGTAATAGTCCACCTATAGGTACATATATGAGGTTGCCCATGGGTGTTGACCCAAAGAGAAGACAAGGGACCGAACCGCTTCTGGGGATGGCTCAGTAGCAGGTCTTCTCATTCAAATCTCAGGTTCATTTGTGGAGCTTTGTCACTTTAGGAAGGGGGGGATCGAACACGGTTGCTTCTAGGAGCCAGGGGTTGGATAGGATGCCCTGAGATGTCCCTTCAAGTCCAGTTTTCTTCTTGAGGAAAGACCTGATTTATCTCTAGCGACAAAGGCCTGTTTTAGGGTTTGGGTTTGTTTGGATTTTTTTTTTCTTTTTGTTCTTTTTTAAGAAATGGGGCACATCCAGACAACATGGATATATGGTACACAGCACTGCAGACCTGTCTGCAGCACTGCCGCACGTGTAGGCGTTCCCAGTGTTGCTAATTTGCAGTGCAAGGGGCGGTTTTTTGTCACCAGGAGATCCCAGTATAAAAAACCCCTGCACCTTAAAAAAGCAGGGTGGCACACATGGCTGCAGCGTGTGCCGCTGGAAACAGGAGCACAGCCGGCTGGGGCCACGGTTCGTGCTGCTGGATTGCCATGGCTGCAGCCCCCAGAGGCCTTCAGGAGCCCAGGTAAGGCTGCTGAGGCCAGCCCCTACCCTACCCGACCTGGGGCAATGTGCCATGCACCAGAGCATGCATGCACGGGTGTTTCCTGGAGCCAAGCAGGAACGGCACGTATTGCACTACTGCTTTTTGTCCTTGGGGAAATGCACGTTCCCGCTCAGGGGGGACGCACCAGGAAGAGCAAGCCCTGACTTCTCCTGCGTGTGCAGATTAACAATTAGGTGCAGAGATGGAGCAGAGGGGACTTTTATCTTAGCTGCACCTATGTATTCACTGAGGATTCATTATGTGGATTGACTGCACGTGCACTGTCCTACTTGCATGGCTGCTGATGGGAGTTTTGCTGCTGGCATTTAACAGCCCCAGTGTTTGGCCACCTGGAATGGATAAAAGCAACACGTAATCTCACTCCTTGACTACGTATATTATTGTTGCATTAGCATCCAGGAATACTAGACAAGGACTGGGGGCCCCTTGTGCTGGGCCTGCACCCACGTAACAAGAAGAAACCCCCTGCACCATGCAATTGAGGAGGAGGAGGAGGAGGATGTCAGTAGCTTAGCAAGAAGGCTTTCCTAGCATCACTTATGATACAGCCTTCTAGCTTTCAGTCTCTGAGAAAGAATACCAAACAATATTTGGAAGTATTCGGGTCTCTCCCATTCCTGCAAAGGGACCAAGAGCAGGCCAATTATCTTAGCTCACTGCAACTCTGCCCCTATTCTCCTGGGTTAGGGCCCCATATGCACAACTGTGCTGGGACCTGATGGCTGGAGAAGAAGCCATGAACACATTCAGAAGCACTGCAGTCCAAAAGTTTCCTTACAAATCTCCATTTAGCAGCAGCGAAGACGGCATTTCTGTGACTGCTTTCCCTCCACCGCCGCTGTCGAGGAAAGTGTTTATAAAGACGATGCTTTCCTTCATACTGTTTAAATGAGTTCCTCTAGTTAGCTAAATCGGCTTCTTTTGCAGCATCGCCCTCCCCGCCTCCCTTCTTGTTTCCCCCCAGGTGCTTTTTGCTCAGTGCTGGCTCTCAGCTGGAGGGGATCTTGCAATATCTGTGCAGCAGAAGGGATTCGGTCCATTGCACGTGCATCCCCGGAGGGACCGAGTGCCTGTGCAAAGCCTCCGAAGAGTTAAAGGCAGCGTGCTGCATGGGGCCGTGCACCCTGGCTGCCTCCCTTTCTCCCTTCCTAACGCAGGCCTCCGTCCTAGCCCTCGTCTTCCTGATGACAGTTCCATGCAGGTCCTGTTTTCTCATGTTGCAAGACCCGTCCGGCTTTGGCACATCCTGCCAAGCAGCTGCTGAGTGATGAGGAAATATTTGCCTTGAGCTCGAGCACTAAACACCTCCTTTGCGGTCAGAGGAGCTGTCGCGTTCACGACGGCGGGCTGAGCCGTTACCTACATTTTCCACCTTGGCTGCTCTAATTGCTTTCCCATTGCGCCCTTCGCCGGACAAGCGCGTGGAAGAAATATTTTGGGAACAGCGAGGCCTTTCTAGCGGCGTGTAATGTGAGCGCTCCGGCTCTTGGAAAATGGATTGGGGGAATACAAGCATAGGAAGTCTGGTATCCTGTCCCGGAGAACAGGCTTAACGAGTACGTCTGTGGCCCCCGGTGCCAAGGCCGGCAGGCGAAGCCTATGCCTGAGCTGCCCTCTTGGGTACAAGCCAGAGGCCCAAGCTGGCTCTTCATTTCACCTGCATAAACCCACCGTGAAAAAGTGTGGAAGCTGAGCACAAGGAGCCCAAATGCCAACCGAAAATACAGGGGCAGAGTTCATGGAGAAAAGGGGAAGCATTTTTCATGCCTTTGCAGATGGGTCTGCTTGGGATTTGCAGCCAGGACAACAGGTCCACAAGCCCCTTCACGACCGCTGTGAGCACGACTGCTTGTGCATCACTTGAGATGAGTCTCCAAGTCTCCGTGAACCTCCCTTGGGCGGCATTTCCAGGAAAGCCCTTCTTTTTCTGCGGGAGGTCTGCTGGGATGGGAGGACTTCCCTGGGGGCTGTCCCGTCAGCAACTCAAGTAGTCTGAGCTCACTAAGAGCGGCTCCCAACCCCCTTGCAGCAATTAGATGTTATTATTTGATAAGCCCCCTTGCATGACTGTGAGGAACCAAGGTGGGGATGGAAGAAAGCAACAAACCAGGGGGCTCTTACCCGTGACAGCTGAATGCCCATCAGTGGGCAGTCGTTTCTTAATGACGATTGCATGATTGGCTATGATGGCCCAAAGAGGATGACCGACTGGTGCTACTCCATCGTCTCCTCCCCTCCAGCAGCAGAAGGGGGCTAGGAAGAGCAGGCGTGTGGTTGTCAGTCTGCACGGATGGGAGGATGGGACGTGCGTCTCAGAAGCATCAGCAGGTGCCGAATGCAGTGGAACGGGCGTACCAGGGAGCATTGCACACTCGCTGCCTCCAGCCAGCAAGGGCTATGATCTAGCTCCTGGGGGAGCTGGCTGGAAGAAAGACCATGAGTAGCAGCTCCCCAGGTCCAGCTCTGAGCCACAGCCACCATTCATTGCCACCGACCTCCTCCCTCCTCCTTGGGTCCAACAAACGGCAGCGCAACAATCCTGTCTACCGCCCTGGGAGCAAGGTGGAGGCAACTTCCTCCCAATTTGCTCCTTCCTATGTGCTGGTTGTGACTGTATCCACAAAAGCTCTGCAGTTGCTCCCATGCTTGAGACCAGGCCATTTTGCTATAGGAGGGTCTAGTGCAAAGCAGTTTATCAAAGGGATTTGGGGTATTTTGTGCACAAAGCTCTGGGTAATAACAAAGGGACTCCCACCAGACTGCAGCAACTGTATTAAGAGCTGCTGCTTGCAGACTCAGCACATAGGGCTCCCTGCAAGCTGACTAGCATCACCTGCAAAAGGATCCCTCCCATTTTCTCCAGGTTGTTACAGTGGAGGAGAGCCTCGGAGTCTCAGTCACGGACCAGGACCACGCACGAGGGCACACACGACTGTAAGATAGTCTCCAGACCCAGATTGCTTCTGACCTACAGCGGCTAGCTAGCTAGCTAGAGGAGGTGCAACCCTTCCAGATGGTGTGAGAATAACAAGCAACCACTCACCACAGCAGAAAGCAAGTGCACAGCCAGGGGAGCATCCTGACCTAGCACCGCGCCTGCCACCTCTTTCCAAAGCACGGCCTGAAAACATGACCTCAGCCATGAGATTCAAGCTAGCGATGGCCCCGCCAGCCCCAGGACTGGTTCCAGGTTTGTGGGTTGCCTTTTCTGCCTGGCCAGGGGCTTTATTTCCTCCGAGATGCTCATGAGGATGAAGGGCTCTTTTGGTCTCTGGAGGAAGGGAAGGAAACTTCATGTCCTTCTCCTATGGGGCCGGAGCAGCCGGTTTGTCTGACTCACCGCGGGCTCCCAAAGGGGTTGTGGATCTGGGCAGGAGCACTGGTCAGCACAAGCTTGTCTCTCCCAGTAACAGTGCCCACAAAACAAGACGCTGGGCTGCACTTATGTTTTACGATGCACCAGAGCTTTTCCAAAGCATGGCCAGCTTGTCACACCCACATGTAAGAGATGGAAAAGACCTTTGGTTTTAGGTTACCCCTGCCAAGCTGAAGGCTCAGTGGTCTGAATCACTCAGATCCTCTGCCAGGGGGAATGGCCTGGGCTCCACTGAAGTCGTACCCACCACGACTGGGTCCACCCCACATGCAGCAGAAAGCCGACACGTGACCCATCCCAGAACCAGTGGCAGGAGGAAGATTGCATGCATCCGAGCAAGGGAAAGGGATGGTTTTAAAAGGAGTTTCGGGGCAGCCTTGCCTGGAAAAAACCCTCCAGGCCATGCGCAGAGCCCCTTGCATTGCAAAGGGTGGCTAAGGTTAGAGTTGAAACGATGTGATGGGGCAAAGACAGGACTCTCCAGGTGAGCTGCAGGGGCTGTTCGATGGCACAGCATTGCCCAGGTCCCTTTGGGCTGAATGCACCTGGACACAGGTGACGGGGATGAGTCAAGGCCCAGACACAGCTGCTCGGATGAACTCAGCTGTAACACGGACAGAAACATCCATGAGCTGGAGAGTGCGGAGAGGTGGAGACTTCAGCACCAAAACAGCCCTTTCGATTTCTAGTCTGACTCCAGGGTGTCCCAGCCCTGCGTGGAGCCCAGTAACTTTGTCTGGAGACAGCAATCATAGACAATTCAGTCTGGAAGGGAGCTCAGGAGGTCACATCTAGTCCAACCCCTGCTCCAAGCAGGACCAGCCCCAACTACAGCATCCCAGACAAGGCTTTGTCTACCTGGGTCTTCAATACCTCCAAGGATGGAGACTCCCCCACCTCTCTGGGTAACCTGTTGCAGTGCTTCACCACCCTCCTCGTGTGAAAGTTTTTCCTAATGTACAACCTAAACTTCCCTTGCTGCAACTTGAGCCCATTGCTCCTTGTCCTGCCATCTGCCCCCACTGAGACCAGCCCAGCTCCATCCTCCTTGCAACCGCCCTTCCTCCAGGGACATCGTCCAGGAAAGCTCCCAGGCTGGGGCTGAGATCAAAGGGGGCCGGGCAACCTGCCACCTCCCTCGGTAGCTGGTTCCCGGGTACTGTGCTTGCTCTGCCCTTCTCCAATGGATTAAAAAGCCTTTCAGGAGCTAGTATTTTCTCCCCAGGAAAGTTATACACCATAATCAAGCCAGCCCTATCGTCGTTTTGATAAACCAAGCAAAGTGAGTCTGGCAGTCTCTCCAATATTTCAACGTCCCTTTTAGCATGAGATACTGCACTAAGTGATATTCTGGTATTGGCCTTATTAATTCAGTACGTAGAGGCAAAAATCACTTCCCTGGTTTTACTTCTCACTCCCCTGCTTACACCCCCAAAAACCTCAGGATCACTTTTAGCCTCAGGCTTGCACAAGAAAGCCACAGTCAGCTGCTTGTCCACAGAGATCCCAAATCCCTTTTCAGTGTCATTTTTTGCCCTCTTCTGTAGGCAGTGCCTATGCACCTTGGTCTTTGATGTGTGAACTCACGTTTAGCTCATTAAAACACATTTTGTATGCACGGTCTGACCTTTCTTAGATCTGCCCTGACTTGACTTAGCTCCCTATGCATGTACCCACCCATCATCATTTATCCTTTTACCTGTCCATGTGTCACCAGCAAATTTTAACAACAGTGCTTTTATATTGGCCTTCCAATCCTCGATGAAAGTGCCGAATAGTGCTGGGCCCTGTATCAAACCTTGCTGAACTAGAAACATCTCCATTAAATAATGATTTCCAGCTGATAGCTATTTTTGCAGACATACTAACTAGCTAGCTTTTAATACAACAGTCCCTTGGGTCTGAGTAGACCCATGTACTTCTGGCCAGTAGAAATGCAATAGATATATAGGCTTTAGTTTAACTTATTTAAAGTGAACTAAAATAACTGCAATCTAAAATAAAACACTGCGCCCAATCTGACCCACTGAAACCTAAAATAAAGAACTGCACCAAACTCACATTTGTAACGTCCGCTGGCTGCATTGACTGTAAACTAAAAAAGGGACTAGGACATTAGGGTTGTGTGAAATTTCGCCACCAGTTTTGTTTCGACCTGTTTCGAGGGCAAAACAGCAACATCAAAATGAAACACGTATAGTTGAAACAGCCTCGAAACAAAACGAGGCAAGTCGAAGCGTTTCAACGCTGTTTCGACGTTTTGCCCATAGGCTATAACGGGGAAGGTCAAAACAGCCTATAACTTTCTCATTTCTGGCCAGATTTGGATAAAACTTGAAATGGTTTTGGATGAAACAGAAATGGTAGCCCCTTCTGAGGGCATAAAGCGTGGCAAGAATCAAGAAGATAGGTGCAGAGGGGTTGGAGAAACTGCACCCCAAAATCTTGAGAGCCAAACTTGCATCACATGTATGTGTGAAGTCACAGGGGGGTCAAAACTGCAGGGATGCTAGCCTCTACTCAGGCCACGAAGCCTGCCAAGTTTGAAGGAGATCGGTGCAGGGGTTTGGGAGAAACTGCCCCAGTTTCCAGTGTCCCAAGACAGACACAGTCAGTCCCACAAGCACCCATGTCACAAGTTTTGTCTGTCAGCAGCGAGGGGTGCAGGGCCCAGACCCCCGACCCCCTGCACCGATCTCCTCCACAGCTGGCAGGCGTCGTGGCCGCAGCAGGGGCCACCCACCATCCCTGCAGCTGTCACCCCGCCGCGCCTTAACGCACAGTGTCACCCATGGCACCAGTTTTGCTTGTCTACAGGTTGAGGGGCAGTTCCCCCCAAGCCTCTGCGCACTTATCTCCTTGAAACATGGCAGACTTCGTGGCCTCACCAGGGGACACCATCCCTGCAGTTTTGGCCCTGCTGTGGCTTAACACATACACAAGACATGAGTTTTGCTCAAGATTTTGGGGTGTAGTTTCTTTGCACCCCCTGCACCTATCTTCTTGAAACTTGGCACACATCACGCCCTCAGAAGGGCTACCATTTCTGCAAGTTTTACCCAAATCTGGCCAGAAATGAGAAAGTTATAGGTTGTTTTGACCTTCCCCATTATATCCTATGGGCGAAACGTTGAAACAGAGTCGAAACAGCAAAACGTTTCGACAGAACGAAATGGAAAAGCCGTTTGGACTCAAAAGTCGAAATGAAACACTGTTCTGTCAAAACGCTGGTCGAAACGAAACGCTTCTGTTTCGCACAGCCCTATTGGATATCACAACCCCCAAAATAATGAGTTTTCTTGTCATTTAGGAGTTAACCTAATGTCACGATTGACATCCCTTGCATACCTGCTTCTACCTTTTTGGCGTCACAAGTGGCAGTCATTAAGCTAACTCCCATTTTTGAACCACAATAAACATTAGGTGCATAAAGAGTACATCGGCCTGGAGAATCTCTCCCATCAGTGATTAAAAGCCTTAATACAAGTACATCCTTATTAGAAATGCAGTAGCATTTCACTGGAACAGGAGAAAAGACACATATGTTTTTTTAAAAAAAAGCCCTCAAAGTTTAAAATATCTTGTCAAAATTAGAGGGGAAATAAGTCCAAACCTAGGTAACATCAGGCTTCTGATTTAAGGCAGAGGTCAGGTTTCTTCAAGATTGCTTTGGTCTGGATATCTGAACCTTCAAGTAATCTGCCAGTGTTTTAATTGGCTGCAAAAGGAAAATACAGCTTCAGATCGCAGATGAATATCATTGCGAGTGTTGTCTTCCAGAAGCTGAGGGGCGAGGGATCTGATTCGAACCCTGCTGTTGCAAGACCACAGAGTAATATGCTGACATTTCGAGCCACATTTAAACCCAATCTATATTTTTAAAGCTGCGTATATGTTCCATTATAAACTGATATTGGACAGACACATCGATGCCAACACTGTGAGTTTAAAATGAAAACTTCTGTCCTGCTTGGAGCTCTCTCTACGGACAGCTTTTTTCTATAGGGTCTGCCTAGGACTTCTGTATTAGTGCCAGAGTGATTGAGTGTCCCACCACCTCCCACTAGATAAGCATGGCAAAGCAAGTTTCCCACCAAGGCTTCTGGAGTCCTCCGAGTCTTTCCATGGGGGAAAGGCTCACCTTGAGCGTGGGACAAGTTAGGATGCTTCACCCAAGAGGAAGATCCTGCAGTGTTTTCTCAAGAGACCAGACTCGATAACCCAAGGCATTGAATTGAGACTGGGGTGCAGGTTGTAGCCGTGTTGGTCTAAGGACAAAGGCAGACAAGGTGCTTTGGGTAAATCCGATATCTTTTCTTCGACCGACTCAAAATTGAATTGAGACTGGCTTTTATGTGCATTTGGATCTGTCCCATCTGCAGCTGTCAGAGCAGTGCAGAGACGGGACGTGGTCTCTAGTACGGTGCAGGGGGCAGCACTGAAAGGACCAAGGGACTAGAAAGCAAAAGGTTTGTTAAAAGCTGAAGCCTGCTGAACTGAGGATGCCCAGCATCTCTGCTACTCAATGGCACTTTTCTGCCCAAGAGAGAGAGGTAATCCTCCATGCATTTTCACTGCATGAGTCCCCTCATCCAGTCTCAGCTGGAGATGAAAGTGCCTGCCCATGCTGCTATTGATATCATTGATCTGTGCCAGGAGCTGCACACACATACAGCAAAAATATGGGACCTACCCAAATAAAAGCTTATCATTTCAACCCTCATCTATCTCAAAATCATGAGAGCCCCCTATGAGAATCAAATCTAATGCTTGACATAATCTGCATCAGGCAGATATATAAAACTCTTGGCCTGAGACCAGCTTTTTGCCTGGTGTCTGTATAACAAGTTCCCAGCCTATATCATGGGCTTGGTAACATGACATAAGCACCACACAACAGCAGCAGTGCATAACTGGACTATCTAAGCCATTGTAACTGCTGTGCATAAAACAAAAGGAGCCAGCTCTCATCAAAACCTCACATCTTACCCCCCTGTACCCACCCCATTTGAGCTGAGCCACCCTCAAGCGACTCAGTATGCGAATCTGATGAAATAACCACATACATTAAAAAATAAATGAAATAAAAATTGCCGAAATGTGTAGAATGGGACTGCAATACTGCCTGCATTGTTAAGGAGTGTCCGTAAAGTACTTTGAAATTTTCTTATGCAAAGTCCCACTTTTATCCATATTATTGTGACTGCATTTCCAGTAGTACCTGGCTAACTCCATCAGGGACTGAGACCCCATTGCATTAGGGCCCTATACATCCCAGCCAGCTCCCATACCATGCCAGTCTTCCCCGGTAGACACTTGCTTTCCATTGGCATGACAGTAGAATAAAACTCACTGAAGTCAACACCTGCCGAAGGATGAATTAAGTTAAAGCAACACATTTCCCACTACACACCCCAAAGACAATTAAAAGCATCCTTTTACAGAAGTTAAAACGACCTCTTGTCATAAAAGCCTGGGAAAAAAAGAAAGAAACACCCTGTGGAAAACAGAAAATACAACAGATAAATGACATCATGGAGGAAAGGATTTTTGCAGGTCATTTCTTTTATTGGACGACCTGCATGGATGAGAGCAATCTGGACAAGCTTTTGGGCGCAACGGGAGAGTATTTTGTGCCCAGAAGTTTGTCTAAATTTCTTTCAACTCTGCAACTGATCCAATGAAAGAAATCACCCACAAAAACCCTTCCCTCTCCCATATGTCCAAGGCCATCACGGAGACGTCCCCACTCCAACACTACCACATCATGGAGGAAAAGTGGCATCAGATAAATAAGCGCTGTGTTCCAGAAAGCAACCTAGTATTTAGTAAAACAGCGGTATCTTTTTCACGGCTCACTGATGTGCATAAGGAACATTAACACATGTTGTCTTAAGACATGTTTTGGCTGATGACATCATGGGGTTTCTGGGATTTGATTTGATTGGTTTCTTGTTTTGATATGCAAGAATACACGCGCATTAAACAGGATCTTGGTTAATTAGGGATGTGTTTATTTCTCTTCCTTATTCATAACTTGCTATCAGCTTGAAGCTGCTCTTGGCATTTTTAGAAGCCTTATATTAGGTGCCAATTTTGAAAACATTGGCCGTTGGTCCCAATCAGTGTGTCCACTTGGAGGAAAGCAATGCTGGAAGTCAAGCTTGTGTCTCTGGGCCTGGTCCAAAGCTTCCTGGAGGCACATTGATCCTCTCCACTGAGCTTAGTGGCCTCTGGGTCAGGCCTCCTCTTTGTTAGCTGGAGTTGCTTATGACCTCTTTCAGACATTCAGTTTGTCCTGGGAGAGCCACTGCTGGGAGTGTACAGATGGTCAGGTTTTTTCTCCCAGAGTAAAAATGGCCGCTCCAAGAAAAAAATAACCTGGGAACAACCAGTGTTAAATTTCTCCCAGGAGAGTTTCTCCAGAGAAAGTAAACGTCTGTACATGCTGTGGTTTCTCTCAGAAGAGAACATCCCCTTCCAGCATCCTCTTCTCCCGGAGAAATAGTGTGTCCCTGCTTCCCCCCACCAGGGAGATAGTGTGTCCAGCAGAGAGCAGAAGATGAGTCCCCACATTATGCTGCATGGCAACAGAGTGATCATGGGCCATTTGGGCCAGCCAATCAGGGCTCTCCTATACACTGCTGCCATCTGCTACCAGGCAGACTAAGGGAGCTTACAGAGAATGCTAAGATGTGTGCACAGGGCCACCCCACCCTGCCTGCATAGTGTTAACATTGCAGGCTCTCCACTCTCCAGGGCCTCAGCATGTCTGTAACTCATGGCTCTGGGTAATTTTTTCTACCAGGAGAACAAACCTGGGAGGATTTTCCCAGATTATCTGAATATGTATAAACAGCCTATACTGGGGCATCTGGGAGAAAGGACCTTCTTGCAATAGATACATAGTCTCTATGGCTACCAGTGAGGAATGAGACACAGGAAATTCTGAAGCAGCTGAGATTCCCCCTTTACACCGATTCCCAAAGAAAGGGAAGGTGAAAAGAGAATTTACCAAGAAGCAAACATGGAACTGGGTCAACTTCTGTGCTCACACGGGGTCCTCGGGAAGCTGGTGGCAGCTTTTCAGGCCCTATTCCCTGCTTCTCCTTCAGCAAGGCTGAAGGGATACAAGGGGCTACCATGGGTAGTGCTGTGTGTAAAGGGTTCCCGTCCTGGTATTCTACACTGGAACAAAACCAGATTGGGTCCTGGAGTGCCCATTCTGGTTCCCTCTGATATCAGTGCCAACTAGTCCAAACATCTGTCCTGTCAAGAGCCATATCTCCCCAGTAAGAAATACAATTGGTGCGGGTACTATATAGGGCTCCTCACTGTACGGGCATCATTGGATTGACAGCCCAGCTCACCCCCAAATGCATCTCAATTGCTGTGGCCACTAAGGATGTTGGCAGTGGCAGGATAACTGGAACCTACTGAGGTCTGGTGATGCTTCTTTGTGTCCCTAGCCTGCCCACAAAAGGCCCAGACAGTCATCCTAAATTGGGCTCCCTTGCTAAGCGAGTTATGGCTCCAAAGAGACTACTCCTTGGAGCTCCAGGATAAATCTTTTATGGGCTTTGCAGCCATACAAAGAATGAGATGTGTTGCTCATTGTAACATTTGCATTGAGCGTGTTTATCCAGGGGCTCCATCGTGCTCATGTCTGGACTCAACAGTGAGCAGAAGAAAAACACAATGGAAATGTATGGTTGCTTCCAGCTAATTTCTGCTTGTTCATTCCCTTGTCGCAGCTGCTCTTTCTTCCAGAAGCAGGGCCTCATCTTTCAGGTCTCCTGTTCGGACTCAGTTATTTATTCCCCCAAAAAGCTTAATGGATCACTGACCTCTAACAAGTGTTTGGGAGGAAAACGGTGGAGACCCCATTGCAGCTAGAGGAGAAAGGGCAGTTGCGAGGGATTATTTGCATAGAATTCAGCTTGGGTTTTCAAACCAGCATTTATAGGTTTGGGAAGAGCCAAGAACAAAAACTTTAAAATAGTCATTAGGGGTTTTATGGAAACTGGATGAATGGATGGTTTCAATGGGAAGCCAAATAAATATAAAAAAGATAATTTAGAGCTGGCAGGGAACCATAGGATCTTGAAATAATAAAGCCAAAATATAAGAACATATAGCTCTTGAGAAGAAATGACCAAGCCTCTGGATCGAGGGTGAACCCTTCAGCTTCAGCAAAGGTGCCATTTTTTTAAATCAAGGTGAAGCAATTGCCACCGCTGTCATCTTCCTATTACTCTTTATTAATGCAAATGGTGCTGCTGTATATGGTGGACTCCAACCACAGCAGTGCAGCAGAGCAAACCCTTCACCAGGCAGAAAGACAGCGTTTGAGAGAGGAACTGAACTCATTCAGAGGCAGCAAGGGGGGAAAGGATGAGCCAGATACCTCCGGAGCAGCTTCTCCCACCTTGCTCTACCTGAGAAAGCCTGACTTTCCCTAGCAACGTAAGTTAGGGAGATGTGTGTCTTTACAATAAATACACCTCACACTTCTGTACCAGGTTTATTCAAAGATCATAGTGAAGTTGGGCTGGAAGGGGCCTCGTGAGGTCATCTAAGTCCAGCCCCCTCCTCAAAGCAGGATTGTCCTTCACTGATCCATCCCAGCCAAGCATGTCTAACCTTCATTTGAAAGTCTTCAAGGATAAGGCCTTTAACCATTTTTGTTGCTCTCTGCTGAGCTCTTTCCAACCTGTCCACATCCTTCCTGAAGTAGGGGGGTGCAGGACTCCAGGAGAGGCCTCACCAGTATTGGAGAGGAAGAATCACTTCCTTTGCTTTGCAAGACTCCTATTGATACAGCTGGGTATTGCTGATGGCTTTCTTTTTTGCAAGAAGAGGACACTGTTAGGTCATATTCAGCTTACAGCCATTACCACAGGTCCCTCTCTGGCATACTGCAGTGCAACCATTCGTTCCCCAGTTTGTATTTGTGCGTGTGGTTGTTCTGCCCCAAGTACAGGACTTTGCACTTATCCTTGTTGAATCCCACTGAAAATCACTTCTCGAGTCTATCCAGGCCATTCTGGATCCTAGCGCTGCCCTCCAGAGTCTTTACCCCTGCACCCAACTTGGTTTCATCTGCAAATGTACTAAGCGTTCAACTCAATCCCATCATCCAAATCATTCAAGAAGATGTTGAACAACATTGGAGCAAGGACTGACCCCTGGGAATCCCCATTTGATACCTCCTCCCAACTAGACAACAAGCCATTTCTGACTGCTCATTGAGCATGCTGGTTCAATCAGTTATATACACATCTGACAGTACTTTCATCTAGACTATGTTTCTTTTGCTTGCTAATGAGACAGAGGATATATGTCAAAAGCCTTGTTGAAGTCAAAGTATATCACCTCCACCGTTTCCACCCTATGCACAGAGCGTGGCACCTTATCATGGAAGGAAATCAGGTTGGTCAGGCACAACTTGCTTTTGGTCAATCCATGCTGGCTATTCCTGATCACCTTGTTCTCCTCAAGGCGATTCACTACGGAGTCCTTGAGGACCTGCTTTGTAATCCTTCCAGGTGTCAAGGTCAGGCTGATCGGTGTGAAATTCCCCAGATCCATTATTCATGCTATCAAAAGGCTCCACTAACAGAGTTAAACTGCCCAACAGACTGTGAAGCTGGTATTGTTATCCCCTGTTTCTGCAGATGGGGAAACTGAGGCAGGGAGATGCAAGACAGCCCAGGGGCACCTAGACATACAACATGTTTGCCCCAGTGTGGAAGAGGAGCAGGCACATGTTGCAGCTCCCTACCCCAGTGTACAAAACTGAAGGGAATTACCCTGGTGTTGCCAAGTTGTGTCTCAGCAGTGGGAGAAATGACCGTGACTCTGAACTTCTGACTCACGCTTTCTGTGCTCCAGCCACTCATGGTCCTTCCCTACGAGCCAAATCCTGGTCCTGGGCTCCCTGCAGCTAATGGTAAAACTCCCGGGGATTTCCATGGGGCATGGCTACAGCCCCTTGGCCTGTCATCTGAGCTTTATAGGCTGCGCCTTTATAGCTGAGCCCTTTGGAGCAGGGGTTTGGTTCTGCTTTGTGGACCTGCCAGCTGGATGGCACCGTGTGCACTGAGGGTGCTACAAGGAAAATAAATGATGATGAAAAAGGCAGCTCCATCTGGAAGTGTTTAGTGTTTTAATAGCTAAATTACACTGCTGTGCGTCCTGCACTTCTACAAGGAAAATCCACAGTGGGTAAACATTAGTATTAACAACAGCTGGACTCCTCCAAGCGTCTTGCTTTGGCAGCCTGGGAGTGCCAGGAGGCCGTAGAGATACTGGCACACTCTTGCTGGAAACCCCGTTGTGCTCCACTGACTTCCTACCTGCAATTGCACCCTCGGAGCCTGGCAGACAAACTTCAGTGTCGACAAGTGCAGAGTAATAACCTCAACGGTACGTACACACTGTTAGGTTCAGATCTAGTTGTTACGACTCAGGAAAGAGACCTCAAAGTCATTGTAGATAGTCTCTAAAAACATCAGCTCAGTGTGGAGCAGGGACTAAAAAAGCTAAGAAAATGGTGCAGGGGTGTAGGTTGTAGCTGTGTTGGTCTGAGGACATAGGCAGACAAGGTTCCTTGGGTGAATCAGGTATCTTTTATTAAACCAACTTAAACAGTTGGAAAAAAGAAGTTTTAAGCAGGCTTAAAAACTGTAAGCAAGAAAATGCTGAGCATGGTTAAGAAAAGAAATGAAAAAAAAAATGAAGAACAGCATCGTGCTGTTATACAAAACCATGGTGCACCCACATCTTGAATACGGTGTGCAGTTGTGATCCCCACATTTCAAGCAGGATGCAGCAGAACTAGAAAAGGCCCAAACAAGGGCGGCCAAAGGGATCAAGGGCCATGCCAGGATTGACTAAAAAGGCCAGGACTCTTCAGTTTGCAAGCAAGGCACAGAGGGGATATGAAAGAGGTCTATTATATCATGAAGAGTGTGGACCACATGAAGAGGGCACTGTTGTTCATCAAGTCCAGGACTATCTTACCTAGGGGGCACCTGCTGAAATTAATAGGTGACAGGTTTAAAACTAATGCGATAAAGCATTTGTACATGTGTCGTTAACTTGGGAAGTTCATTGCCATAGGAGGGGGTAAAGCCAGAAAGCAGAGCCCGTTTCCAGAAGGGACTGGAGACTGCGGCAGAATGCCATCTTGGTCTTTTCCCAAACTCTGCTACCGAGTTTTTCCTAGCCATTGTTTTATCACCTGTCCCCTAATTGGGTTGGCGTGGTCCCTGCCATGGGTGGGTGGGCGGGCAGCCCTCCCCCATCTGTTTCGTGTAACCCGAGCTGGAGACATTTCTGAGGAAATCAGGGGGGACTTGCTCCTTTTGTCTCAAGTTTCCCACCCTTGCACATCAGGCGACTAGCTCTCTCGCCCGGGCAGTCTTTGGTCACCTGAAAGCACCGGTCAGCAGCCAATGGGGCAGCTCCTGGTGGGAACTTAGCGATGAGGTCATGACACGATTTTAAGAGCCCCTTCTTCCTGGAGGGTGAGAGGCATTTTGGAAAGCATGGCATAAGCTCATAGCTTCTGGGGCTCTGCTGGGCTCCAGATGAGCAGTAGAGTCCTTTTGGGGGACACGTGAGGCAGCGAGATGGATGGGATCTCATTGGAAACTCATTGCCTGCCTCCAGAGGGAAGCTCAATCCTCCTCGGGATCATACCTGTAACTTACCTGAAACCTACCTAGATATATAGCTTATGGTAATATAGATGCATGAGCCCAGAAACAGTCCAGAGCCCTGGGTGGTGGCAGCGGTACCACCAGGCTTGTGGGTATGCTCTGGGAAGGGGGTCGGCCGGGCTTGGGGCGCCCCTGGGGAGGCACTCGGAGCTTGGTAGGTGGTCAGGCATAGTGAGACATCCATGGATGATGGATCTATTAACGGCTACTGAACAGAACAGGTGGAAATGTTTCCTCTGCAATCTCTAAACTAATAATGGTGGATGCTGGGGGACGTATTGAATAGGGGATAGATCACTCTAGAGATTTTGGTTCAATGCTTTCCCTCTATAGCATCCGCCCCTGCCCTTGTTGGAGATAGGAGACCTGGCTAGATGGACCACTGGTCTGACATGCCTTATGTTCTCACGGCTGTGATTCAGATTTGCAAATGCCAAAGTGTGTGTGCACATCACCACTAATACAGAAGCACCATGGGGATATTTATCCACCCCAGGAAGTAGCACTGGAGTTATAGCATCCCACCCTTTTGCTTTCAAGCCAGCATTTTAGCAGCGACCTAACGCAGTGGTAGGCAGCACCGCATTGCTGTAGATGCTCTTTCCATGGAGATGCAAAGCTAAAATCCTGCCCACTGGGGCAAGGCAAGATTTCAGGAAACCTGGAAAATCTGGCCCGCTAACTGTGCCCTAAAGTCCAAATCTTATAGTTGCAACTGGCCGGTCTAGATTTTCTGAGCGTTATCTTCACTTTCTGCTGCAAATTGTGCTGTTCTTCTGTGTTCCACCTCAGAGGTGGCTGCATTTTAGTAGTCAGCAATGAATCTGTCTCAGCTGTGTCATAAAGGCAGGGGTTTGCAATGAAGGTAATGCTGAGATGCTCGCTCCTTGGGAGAAAAGCCAAAAGGCTGCCTCGGGAGCTGAGGGGAAGAGACTATTTGTGGTCCCCTCTATGGCCCCAGTGCCCAGGACAGGAGATGGAGCCTCTGACCCACCCTCCTCTTCACCCCACTGGTGCTAAGAAGACCTGAATCCCATAAAGGCCAAGGACATCACAACGAAAGGTCCAGCTCCATTCCCAACTCACCTTCGAGCAACAACACCCACAACAAAACCTACCCCTCTTCTCAGCTCCCTTTCCCCCCAGCAGCACATAGGCCCATCAGACAGTGAAGGACAGTGAAGGAAGAGACTGAACAGTGAATTACTTTGTTGCCCAATTAAATCCTTAATGCTCTTTGAAAGCATTTATTAACAAATGACAAACAACAACATCTGGCGCAGAAGTGGATTGAATACGAGGTTGTTATGATTCATTTCTGGCCCTCGGATTTTGTTTCTCAGCTCATAAATGCCAGAAAGAAAATTAAAGACTGGTAATCACTCTATGCATGATTGTCATGGCAGTGTTCGCTGGGAACAAATGCTACAGCTACAAATGAAGAGCATTTTCCATTATACAACCTTGTTTTGAAATGCTCACTGGTGATACGTCTCCCTTGGGGATCAACATTTCCCATGTTTGGTCTCAGCTCAGAAGTAATTTCTATCTCCTTTCTTTTGCAGAGTTGGAGGAAATTCTCATCAGATGCTAATGAGTTATAGGATGATGAATAAAAGATGATGCTTACCCAGCTGTAAACCTGCCACTGCTACGCTCAGGGCCTATCAACAGGACAAGAAAATACGTGTTTCTCAAATGTCCCAGTTAATGTGTGTAACTAATGTGTTTTAAAGCCCTATCACAGGTGGCAGATTGAACTGGCATCTGTGTTAAGTGGAGGAAGGGACCCCAGGGAGAATACAGCGTGCACCTCTAAATGGAGCTAAATGGAGTCATGCAGAGCTAAATGGAGGTAACATTCATGTCCACACTAGGAAGAAGTTGGGGTAAAATATAAGGAATCAGCAAATCCAACCAAATCTAACCCACTTTCCCCAATCTAGAAACTCCTTAGAGGGATTTTTTGAGGCAAGTTACATAAAGGCTAATGACCTTTAATGTTTGAAACAACTTTTCTCCTGCATTCACTCCTAGGAAGGGGCAGATGTAAGACATAAGTGCCACTTCCACCCCATCCCAAACCACTGCACAAAGGCAGGTTTCTTCCTACAGGCTCCAGTTCACCTGCTATGCTCATGCTGAGCCCCTGAGCACCGGTCATATTACTCTCTGGAGCGGGCAGCATCCACAAACGTTCATCCAAGGCATGGGATCCAGAGGATCACAGGACAATCTTATTTCTCTGTTTCCTTTGGCACGTGTCAGCTGAACCGCTATGACCAGTCCTCTCTCTGGCAAAAGCTGCCATTAACACCAGAACAGACCTTCCTTTTGTAATGGCAGTGGCCATAAATATGCCCAATCCTGGACTCTGCTTGAGTTGTCCTTTGCCAGCAGCTCCCAGCTATTCTCCTTTCACTCCAGATGAGAACAGCCAGGAGCAAAGCCGCTGATCTGCAGAAGCATGGGTCTGCTCCAAAAGGTGTCTCAGCTTCAACATTTACTTGCTTACTGCAAATGTTGCCCATTTGTGCAGCTTTATCAAAAGTTTTGATTTATTTTAGGGTTTTCTTAAAGCTCCACCCTCCGGAGCAATGCTGTGAATAATTTTCATATTGTTACTCTAAAGTAAAAAACCCCCCAAAAACCCTTATAAAAAGCCCTATAGTTAAAAAAAAGTTCCTAGCTACAGAGGACTTTAAATTATTTTACTGAAGACTCAAAAGAAGGCAATTAAATACAACTTAAACACAGCATGGGTTTTAAGCTATCTCATGGGGTTTGGGGGTCTGTTTCCTTATTCTTGAATGTTTGGGGTTGACAATATGAAAACCTGGAATTAGAAAAGGGACACATATTGCTACATGCCTTCACAGCCTTGAAAGTTAGGTGTCCCTGCAGGTCCAGAGCTGAGAAAAAAAGCAGTGTCTGGCTGTCAGGCAGCCCCTACTCGTTTGTAACTGGGAAATTTTGGTCTGAGCATCTTTTATAGAATCAGTGTCATAGAAAACGAGGGTTGAAGGGAGCTCAGGAGGTCACATCTAGTCCACCCCCCTGCTCCAAGCAGGACCAGCCCCAACTGCATCATCCCAGCCAAGGCTTGGTCTACCTGGGTCTTCAACACTTCCAAGGATGGAGATTGCACCACCTCTCTGGGTAACCTGTTTCAGTGCTTCACCACCCTCCTAGGGAGAAAGTTTCTCCTAATTCCCACCCTCAACTTCCCTTGCTGCAGCTTGAGCCCATTGCTCCTTCTGTCATCTGCCCCCACTGAGACCAGCCCAGCTCCATCCTCGTTGCAGCCCCCCTGCAGGGAGGTGAAGGCTGCTATTCGATCCCCCTTGGTCTTCTCTTCTGCAGACTCAATCAGCCCAGTTCCCTCAGCCTCTCCTCACCAGTCCTGTCCCCCAGCCCCACAACCATTTCCATTGCCCTCCGCTGGACTCTCTCCAATGTGTCCACATCCTTTCTGCAGTGGGGCCCACAGCTGGACACAGGACTCCAGATGTGGCCTCCCCAGTGCTGAATAGAGGGGAAGAATCACTGCCCTGGATCTGCTGGCAACGCTCCTACCAATGCAGCCCAGGATGCCTGGCAGCCTCTTGGCACAAGGGCACACTGCTGGCTCCTGTCCAGCTTCTTGTCCCCTGTCCCCCCAGGTCTTTTTCTGCAGAGCTGCTGCCCAGCCCGTCACCCCCAGCCTGCACCGGTGCAGGGGATTGCTGCCTCCAACGTAACAGGCCAACAGCCATGGCTCTAAGCTAGGTGTGATCCTGTCTGCTGGACTCCTGCATGTTGTGCATAGAGTCAGCATTTACATAAGCCGCATTAGTTTGTTTAATTACAATACACACCCATGCCTTTCACCTCTGAGCAATTGTCCATGAAATATCTGGCATGATGCCAAATTAACTGATTGATACCACAACTAAACGGCATCAAAACGATGTGGCCAAGGTAAACATACCGCAGCGCCACACTGCCTTGCCCCATGCCCTGCAAGTCAGTACAGCCGGAGTCTGCTGGGACAAAGGTGGGGAGACACAATCCAGTATTTCTATTCCTTGAGGTGGAAGCGACCTGTTTCCAGATGCTCAGAAGTGAGAAGACCCCAGCTGAAGTCCTGTGCTCAGGGGGAGGTAGACAGTTGCAGTGCATAGGAAGTCAGGATCCAGGCCATGTAGGATGCCTACAGGGGTGGATCCAGGGATGCAGTGGTACACTTGCAACCCTCTTTAATTCCTGCTTCACTCATACTATAAAACCGACCGTCTGGGAGCGGCAGTGGCATTTCTATTCAGGCAGTGAATAGGCACAGTCATGGCTCTTTACCATGTCCCCGATTCCTGCTAATGTCTTTCCACTCCTCCATGTGTTAATGACCCTTTCTCCTTTTTAATGACCTTGCTGTTCCAATATTCAAACGATCCTGTTTTCTGCAATGCTGCTGCCTGTCAGCTATTCCTGATGATGTCTCTTCTATTTCACAGCCCTGAAGACTGGTTTTAGCTCTAGCTAAGGGCTTTAACTCAAGTGTGGTCATATTAACTCAGGAGTCAAAATGACTGACTGTGAAGAACTGGAGGCGCCATCAACATGCTCCAAAAGATTAGATTTTGTTGTATGAATCTGAATAAGAGATGTATAATTAACTATAATGACTACAGGACTAATGATGATTTTTTTCTGTTGTGTGTTTTGTTTTGTTTTTTTATAAAAACTATATATAATCTAGCAAATACAATGTAGCAAAATTTCAATAGTACCCTTTGTTTTTGCTCTGATCTTAAACCGCATCATACCGCCCTAGCATATTAGTGAAGCGTCTAGTTTCTCTTTAACTGGAGAAAAAATAATCTGTGTTGTGTTATATGTGATGATCACATTGATCAGCACCCCCGCTTTTCCAAGTCCTCGATCCGCCCATGGGTGCCCATGGATGAACACGCTCACACGCCCCTACCCTCCCAATACTCCCAAACCCCGATGACATCAATATTTTCTTTAATTATTGTATTTTAAACCCCTGATTTTCTTGTGGCAGGGGCCTCCGAGCCATCAGAGACTTTGGGGGTGGAGGGCTGCCAAAGACAATTGTGGCCCAGCAGTATTTGCCAGCTGGACTGTGAAATTTATTTTTGGTTCTTGATTCCCCCCCTCCTCTCTTTGCTGCACCCCCTTTCTGGCTTGCAAGGCTCAGCAAATGCTTGGACCTCACTGGAGGTGTCAGAAGTAGAAAAGAGGGGGCTACAACAACAGCAATGAGCTATTTCAGCGGCAAGGACGGGGGGACGACGCTGCCTTTTGCAAACTGCGCTCTCCAGGTCCTGCTCCAGCTGGACTCAGTGGGTCAGATCCTGCTCCCGCTTGTACCGGTGCAGCGCCACCGAGTTACTCCACAGCTGGAACAGCAAAACTGAGCTCAGGGAAGTCGAGTGCAGAATCTGGCCCTGATTTGCTGCTCTAATAGATGGGGAAAGAAAGGCTTTCTCCAGATATCTGAAAGGCTGTTCCAAGTCTTTCCTTTCAATGCCGCAGCCTCCTTCTGCCATGTCAGCCGACTTCCAAATTTCAGATGAACTGCTGAGATGCTGAAATTCAAGCTAGATGCATGTGTGGTGCTTTGACCCGTCGGGGTGAGTTTGCTGGGCAATGCGTCTTTCTACTTTCCCTTCCTGTATCCACGTGCAACCCCTGGCTGCCTGTTCCCCACGCAGGCAAAACTTCTTCCAAAGGTCGGAGGAGGTTTGCCTTCAATGTGGGAAGATGTGGCAGGTCTGGCCCCTTTTAAGTCAGCTACCTGCCGGGATAGCGCGGGAATCCAGTCTGCAGCTCTACGGACTGATAGCAGCTGAGGATCTGGGCTCATGACCAAGAAGGCACTGAATTATCCCAGGTCATGCAGATGAAAGGGAGGTAGCATTATTTAGCAGAGGGAGCAAAGACCTGGGAGCTGTGGGCCTGTGCAGACAGTAAAAGCTTTGCAGATAACAGAGACAGAGGCAGAACCAGAGATTGTGGCATTGAAAGAGGTCCTGCAGCAACAAGGTTAAATGAGACAGACACAAGGCGCTGGTACTTTGAAGGTGTTGGAGGGGTTTTTCCATCATGGATGAGCGACTAAGAGAAGTACAAGCTGCCTCCAATGCAAGGCAGAAAGGGCTGGGGGTTGAAAGGCGCCATCTGCCACTGTCCATGTTCCCAGGTGGGATTTAGGAGCACAGAGACCACTAATATACTCTGAGATGACAAATCCCATGGTCCTTGCAGAGGGCTACCATGCACCCCATTATCAAACAAGGAACCATCCTGCCATATCCTGACTTAACTCTTCCAACCCTCCCGCATCAACGAAACCCTCGGAGACTGGGAAGGAGACAAGATCTTCAAGCGGAGATGAGACGTGCAGTTTATCCTACGCTTCAGACAAGCTTGTGGTGACGATCGTGAGCTGGCTGAAGATTGAAAACATAGTTTCTACAATTATTTTAACAAATAAGAGTTTTAAGTTCACTGAGAATCATGCCAGAGCAAGGAGCAATGGGCTCAAGTTGCAGCAAGGGAAGTTGAGGTTGGATATTAGGAAAAACTTTCTTAATAGGAGGGTGGAGAAGCACTGAACAGGCTTCCCAGGCAGGTGGTGGGATCTCCATCCTTGGAGGTATTTAGGACCCAGGTGGACGACACCTTGGCTGGGATGATGTAGTTGGGGCTGGTCCTGCTTGGAGCAGGGAGTTGGACTGGATGTGACCTCCTGCGGTCTCTTCCAGCTTCATTTTCTGATTCAATGAGAACGAGCTCCTCATTTTTCATAAGTGATCTAACAGCTGCCTGGACACTGGTACCATTTTATACCTTCTGGTTTTTTCAATGATTCTCCATGCAAAAAAGGGTATATGAGGAAGTATACAGGGGTGTAGGTTGTAGCCGTGTTGGTCTAAGGACGCAGGCTGTGTTGGGTGAAGCTGATATCTGTTATTAGACCAGCTTAAATAGTCGGAAAAAATTTTAAGCAAGCTTTCAGGTCAGGCTGACGAAGTATGTTCTTCATTAATCACTCGCAGATATTCTCCCATTTACAATATTTCAGTCTTTCAGCCAGGAAGCAGAACAAAACCAACCGTGTGCCTAGGTACTTCACAAGCAACAGATAGCAAACAGATAGAATAAGCCTTTCAGGAAAACCTCCAAAAATAGGTGTCGGGCCAAACAATGTGGATAAAATACAGCAATAATGATTACAACAAATGACAACAATAATTTCCAGTAACATTGTCAGAAAAAGATAGGATCTGAGAAAAAAGAAAGGGCTGGTTTTCTAACAAATGTTATTCTTAATAAGTAAATGTGACTAGCTCTATTAGTAACAATCCCACTGGAACATGATGCTAAAACTGTGTCCAGCACTCCTCCCCACCTCCCGTTTCAGCTTGTCCTTCACATGCAGTTTTTGTCAGAGAGTGATTTGTTTTGGCAGATCAGAGGCCATGATTATAACCTAGCCTGACATTATTGAATGCAAAGCTTGCTATTTACTGCTGTTTGTCTTTTGTGGTTCTGCTTTGTTTTAAATGCTTTTGTATTACATTTCTGTCAATGTGGAGAAAGCCTGAATGGGTCCCACGAGCCTAAAGAGCAACAGAAGTGAATGAGGAATGGGTGATCAAAAGACAGTCCTCCAAAAACATGATACGGGGTGTAATGTATGGGGCTGATTTGAATTTGCCTACCGAGATGCTGGAAGCGCTGCAGTAACAGAGCGGCACTTCGGTGCAACATAGCCCAGTAGTCACTTCTCCACAATACTGGTTGGCAGTAGGTATTTCACAAGGAGATGCACGAGTTCGACCCAGTCCATTTCCCATAACATTGGGATCAACAGTTTGTAGCAGAGGCTCCTATTAACCCCTTCTGTCAGTGCCGGGCAACTGCCCTAAACGGTCAGGATTTGTATCTAGTGTTGTTCCATGTTCCATGTTGAACTGCCTCAACTTTCCCACCCCACAGACCCACCTCCTGAGGTCCCTTCAACTTTCATTTTCTTTGAGTCTATGATACCATGATTATTTAATAGTTGTATTGCAGGAGGCCTAGCTAGGCCCCATGCTGTTTGATTCATAAATTCATAGACTGTAAAGTCGGAAGGGACCACAAAGGATCATCATGTCTGACCCCCTGCCCCTGGCAGGGAAGAGGCCCATGGTCAGAGGTCACGCTTGTAACAGGGTGGTCTGTCCCCTCAAGAAGTGGCAGCCCACCCTGTCACGGATCTGCAGTGCTGGGGCATTTCTGTTAATAAGGGACTGTGTCACTGGGAGCTTCAAAACCCAGAAGAGAGAGCAGGCAGGAGAACAGCACAGCGAGGGGCCAGGCTGCTGTGCTGCGAATAAACCCCCTCACAGACGCCGGCCGGCTATGCAACCCTTTTGCAGTGCTATTAGACATGCATGGCCTTCTTGCTCTCATGCAGCCTCGCTCTGCATCTAAGACTTAGCTGTATAGGAGTGAAAAGGGCTTCCTAGGCCATCAAGTCCAGTTCCAAGGGTTCACAGCTCATCATGTCCCAAATAAATCAGAAAATGAGGTTGGAAGGTGCATCTAGTCCAACCTCTGCTCCAAGCAGCACCTGCCCCAACTGCATCATCCCAGCCAAGGCTTTGTCAAGCTGTGTCTTAAAAACCTCCAAGGATGGAGGTCCCCCAAATCTTATTAAGGTCGAACTAGACCCACAATAGCAAACTGTGTCTCTGAGCTATTCCAAGAGCCAGACTGTCCCCTCGGTTTACATGAATTGCAGGTAAGGGTCAGGCCCATTCTCATAGAGACCAAAGGAGCCCATAGTCCCACCTAGGCTGAAATGACTCTTAGGAATGAGAAATCTTCTCAGTAAAGCAATGCCTTTTCCCCTTGGCGCTGTAAGGTTGGAGGGAGAGAGCTCAACGCAGCCATCTCACACTTTGCCTGTTGTTCGGTTCAGTCTCGAACATTAATGAGAACTGCAGGTGCTCCTCAATCGGCATGAAAATGCCTGTTAACTCTTCAAGCAACATGCATAAGCGGAGGAAAAGCACAGACTCAGTCATGCCCTCTCAGCTTTCCAGGGGAAACGTGAGGTGGAAAAAGGAGGGAGCGATAGGGGAAATTCAATTAAATGCATGCAGGAAAACTAGTATTCATGACAACAGGGGAACTCTACCGGCCAGAACGGCTCGCAGACCCTCAGTGAGGAGACAGGGTAGGCAGGAAGCCTGCTAGACAACTTTTAATACAAGACCAACTTGGCCATTGTGGACAAACCATTGTTTTCTGTCTCTAGGACACAAATACAGGAGAAGTTGATGGCTCGGTGCAGCTCCGGCCTGGGAGGATCGTGTCTGCTGCGATGCAGCGAAGCCAGTCCAGAGCCAGGAGGGCTGGCTCCGGTATTGTTCCTGCTCTGCTTTCAGGCATCATCGCAGACCAGCGCCAGGACACCTGCAACCGTGCTGGAAGCAAAGCAAGTCAGCTGTGGAGGTGCTGGGGCTTGCTGATGCCATAACAGAGCGCACTGTGTTTTGTCAGCTGTTCCCCTGGGTCAGCTTGCTCAGCAAGTGTTGTTTTGCTCTCATTTTCCATCCCTGATCCCCATTCAGCTTGCCCGTACAGCTCTGGTTTGTAAGGACAGGGCTGCTGACCTTGCTGCGGAGGTTATGTGGATTAAAGCAGGTAAAGGCACTTGGGCTGAGGCTGCTGAGCCCCAGCTTTTACATGCAATTGCAAAATTAACATAGAATAATATGGACACCCGCTGGGCAATCAGCAGGGAGGAACTGATTGACCGGCACCATTTGAACAAATAGAGCAGCCCATTTCATACAGTTCATCGTTTAGACTTGGGCTGAAACATGCTCAGTGCAGACAGAAATGGGGAATTTAGTCGCTGAAATAGGAGTATCTGATGAGCACGTACACTCAGGGTGCATATACACACGCTGGTTTAAGGTGCATTAGCCATTTTTAAGGCACATTAAGGACATGGGTCTACGTGTGCTTGCCCATAATGCACCTTAAAAATGGCAAATTTAGGCTAAAAGCAGGTATCAAATTTAGGTGCAAATAGCTAAAGTGCCTTAGCACATGTATAGATGCGCTAAGCCACATTAAACTGGGCGTGTCTACACGTGCAGGTGTAACAGAGCAGTAACGCTGTTTGTGGGCTGACTTGCGACTAATGTTAGTCCCAAGTCAGTCTGCACACACTGGGTTACTTTGCAGCCAGGCATCTACATGTGCCTTACTGAGCAGTAACTAAGGCAAAAATTTGCTACCTGCACGGTGCATAGTTTTGCTACCTGCACAGTCACTGTGCAGTACAGGTGTGCACATGTAGACACATGGCGTACTGTGCAGTAATTTTTGGTTACTGCGCAGTAACTGTGCATGGGTAGACACACCCACTGTGTATGTCAACTAACTTGGGATTAACTTTAGTCCCAAGTCAGTCTGCACACCGCTTTAATATGCCGTAGTGCATGCACATGTAGACGTGTGCCTAAATCACCTTAATGGGCATTCGGTAAATGCACATCAAGTTTAGGCGTGCATAAAAGCACGTGCAGAGACACCTTCTGAGAAGCAGCGGGTGCTTTTACCTTGGCTACCTTTGGGTGGATTTTCACAGAGATGGGAAAAGGATTATCCACAAAGCAAAAGCCATCCTGTATTGCATTTATTGTCCAAGTCACGTGAGCACGATGATGATGATGAAGGGTGAGGGACCTTTTGGGAGAAAAGATCACTGGAATTTCTCAATGGGGACTAAACATGAATTTTGTCCTAGTCTTGTTCTCAGAAATGGCTGAACCATTCTGGTTGAAATGACAGAGAGAAAGAAAGAGAAAAAGACACCTATACAGAAGGGAGAGGAGAGCGAGAAAGAAACCGTGATGTTTGGGAAAATGTCAGCCTGAGAATTAAGATCTGGCAGAATGAAAACTAATTAAAAACCAGGTCTTATAATGGGAAGTGGTAGGCAACCTTAGCCATAGCACGGTGTCAAAACAAGGGAGCGAAAAGAAGTTTTAAGGAGCTGATAAATACGGGCCAGGGAAATCAGTTTGCAGAACGGGGAGGGCATACAGGGGGATGGCTGTGCACGGTGTGAACCGAGGAGACAGAGGTTTATGCTGGTTTTATTACAGGGATGGAGAAGGGAGGTTCACGAAGAGCCTTGACATGGGATCCGGGCTGGAACAAATCCATCCGTTTTCCTGACTAGACATTCGAAGTGAGCGCTACCACGACTGGGGAGATATCTGGGTTACAGGATGGGGGGATGTGGTCACTCTTTCCCACGTACGGGAAGGCAGGAAGAGGCATTATATTATGTACATGCGGTCATCTGGAGAGACGAGCTTTGGGGACCCTGGTAGAGAAAGGAGCTGCAGCAACCTCAGGCGGGAGGAGGTAAAGGCTGGGGTTATTTCAGCCAAGATGATGCTGAATCATCTACCTAGACTGTTTCCTTCCCTCCATCTCCCGGCAATGACTTTCCCATGTGATTTGTGTCTGTTTTCTCATTCCAGAGCCAGAACTGCTGTCTGAGCGACGGGCCTCACCCCCTCCCGGAGCAGGGAGAAGAAAGCTGTCCTTGCAGAGCAGCGGTGTTGCTTTGCTGCAACCTACTTTGCAGGGCAGCCTTGCTTGCCTAGGACTACGGGACAGAGGGCAGGGAAGGATTTTCTGAGCCATCAGCAGGCAACCAGGTTTTACAATCCCCTTAAAACAAATGCATCAAGCCCCAACTTTAAGAACTAGGGCGTTTCTGGCCCTTGTGATCCTGAAGGCCTGTCCTCAACCTACCCCTCTGAGACGCACTGCTGATTTCCAGCCTAAATGTATTCCTGGCCAGTTTATACCCATTTCCTTTTTTATTTTTGTTAACATTGTACTTTAGATTAAAGAGCTCTGCTGTTTCCTCAGGTGTTTACTGCCACTTTATTAATATACAGCAATCACATCACCTCTTTGCCCTCCTTTTCCCAGAGGGAAAGGGGCCACACCTGTTTATTCTTTTCTTGTTTGCTCAACTCCCCATTCCCTGGGTCTCCTAGTTGCCCTTCCCTACACCTTTTCCAGACTAAGTCTTTTGTGACCATGGGTGCACACACTATTTTAAATGAAAGCTCACCAGTGCTTTGCTTTACTGGAAATACTTCACTGGAGACATCCTAGCATTTGCTTTTTTTTTTTATGCTTATGGTCACAAGGTAACTGTGCCTCAACACAACCAAGTGTTTCTTGGCTTCTGCTGCTGGCAGGGAAGTGACCCCATTTACCATTATAGACCAGGAATGGGTCATTTGCAATGGGAGGAATAAATACCAGCTCCTGATTGAAGCCCCAAGACTGCACTGGGTTCCAGTTTAGGTGGGGACAAAATACATATGTGCAACACCCAGAGCTCGCTTCTCCTGGGCCAGCCAGGGGCTGCATGCCCAGAACAAGTTGCAGCCACTATTCACAGGAGGCGATATAAGAAGTGATTTTTCTAAGCCCTCCTACTACAGCTGTTGGCACACACTGCATGAAGAGCACCTGCGTTACTGCTACCCCATCTGACCTCTCAGCAGTTTGCTCCATCCATTCAGCTGTTGCAGGTCAGAGTTAATTATAAGATCATTAGGGCAGGGTGGTCTTCTTCATTAGACACTTGCAAAGCACCTTGCACCCTGGAGCTCCGAGCTGCAATTGGGGTCTGTGGGCTGCCCTGTAGGGTATGTGACAATATAGATAATGTAATTTCCAACAGGCACGTATCAGTAGCTATAAACCCTCCTAGCAGAACTAGAGCCATGGAAAAATCTTACAGGCCTGCACAGAAAATCAGGAGCCCCAGACTCTTGCATTTTCAAGCCCAGTCTACTGCAGTCCCTCTACTTTTCTACAAGCAAAACTTATGACAACTACTCCTCCCCCAAGCCTCTAGCCATTCATCTATGTAGCACTCACCTCACCCAACCCAACCCAACCCAACCAGCTTCCCCAGCCCCTCCTTTCAGGTTGCTTGAAATGCTGGCTCTTCTGTAGTTTGCAGGCAATCACCTGAGTCCTGACAGCTGGCCTCAATCTTGTGCTCCCCTCAGCAATTAAGTTCCCCAATGCTTTGGCCTTTAAAGAGCCATGACCTGGTAGGTAATAACTATACCAGGCTATGTGTGTGTGTGTGTGCACACACATGCCAGAAACCAGCTTACTCACGTCAGACTACAGGCTACCATTAGAAAGACTCAGAATAGGAAGAAAATCCTCCAGTCTTGTGTGGTTCAGGATTTTGCAGAAAACTTGTATTTGGACCATCCAGGAGATGGCTAATAAGACGGGCTTCCTTACAATGCTCTAGTCGGCTCTCTCGCAGAGCTAGGTTTGTACTCCTTCTTTCAGGGCAGTGCTTATGAAACATGGGAGAAAATGAAAACTTGCCAACTTTTGCATGATCCGGTGTAGTCTTCCTTCCCATGTCCAGTCAGTTGTCCCCAGCTGCGTATCACCCACCGCACAGAGACACAAATGGGGGAACCAATACCGCCAGAGAGAAAATGCCTCCTGCTAATTGCATTTTGTTGTTACAAAAGGGGGAAAGGCTAGATCCCCTAAAACAGAGGGACCTTGCCATGGTCCCTTGGGCTAGGGACAGACATTACACACACGCTGGTTTATGTGATCACAATCTGGTTGAAACCTGTAACAGAACAGAAGTTCAGGGCACATAAACCAGTTTGAAAATGGCTGATACTGGTTTGAGATAAACCTGGTTGGATGTAGTATCAGACTCAACTGATTTGGCTCAACCTGGTTCATGCAACATCTGTCCCAGACCCTAAAGCCCAGAGCTGGGCAGTATGCCATTAAAGGTCACTATAACCTTGCATATTGCCAAGAGAGGGGGGTTTAATCAGCGTTTAAAGATGCAAAAGATGGCACAAGACAATCCATAGTTACTGTGAGTGTGTTCAGCTCGTTGGGCCAAGGATCCTGTGCACTTCAGGTTTGGTGCATCTCGTGCCATGCAGGACTGATCGCCGTTATAACAGCGAGCAGGGGGCCGCCCCCCACTAAACAGGCCTCTGATGACAACCCTTAAAGTTCCTCTTTTTGCACAAAGCCATGCTTCATTCCCCTCTGTCTCTGCTATTTGGGGGTATGATGTTTCACCCGTCTTGTCCCTGGGGTCCTGGTGTGTAATCCTACTGATCCTGCTCCCTGTGTCAGGAGCCAGGAGGCAGGACCGTCTCCCAAGGGGCAGGCGGAGAGGTTTCAGCTGTAGCTGGGCCGCGTGTTATTCTCTTCTTGAGGTCAATCGCGCCGCCTTTCTGAAATTTCACCTGCCTTGTCGGCCAGACGGAGTCACATCCTCGCCACGGGAGGGAAACGGCTCAAAAGCTCACGTGCACTTTTTCTGGCTTTGCTTTCTGGTGTGTGGGCTCGCTAAGGAAACCGAGCCCGAGGACCGGTTGAAAATGGTGATCTTTATTCAATGTGTGCCTGCCCCAGACGTGAGCTCAGCTACCTCGAGTATCACATAACTCCAGACCCTTCTTTCCTATGCGCATACCCGTTCGGTCAGGCTAACCAACCTGGGAAGTAAGCTCTGATAACCAGGACGGGGAGGATTTATCTGTGAGCAGAGCTCAGTTCTTCGTGCAATGCATTAGGCTGCGACCGCTTAATGGCATCCTGCCAAGCGCTGGGATTTAAGTACCCCCTCCTACGAATGCGTGACAATGAGGCAGATAATAACCTTGCCCTCCTCTAGCACTTGTCATCAGCAGAGCTCAAAATGCTTTACAAGTGCGGTCTGTGCTATTCACCCCATTTCACCAATGGGAAAACTGAGGCAGTCACTATAAAGTGACTTGCCCCTAGCTGCTCTGCAGCCTGGTAGCAAAACTAGGAATAAATGTCAGGTCTCCTGAGTCCCAAAGCAGTGCTCTAACTGATAGGTGACACTGCCAATAGCATACGAACTCAGGATGCATGTGCTGCAGTGCTAAGGCTGCACACAGATCCTACTCCTGCGTCCCCCGAGGCTGCTTTTTGGTTCTGCTTTCCCCTTCGTATCTGAAGTGCTTGCTTCCGGCCTGTAGACAACGCTTGATTTTTGTGGAAAGGCTGAGATTTCACTACAGGGGAGTAAAAAGAAATCCCTGCTCCTCTTTGACATTGCAGCAGGAATGATGGGCTGCAGCCATCCCTGGAGCAGGATCTCTCCCATGCATGCGTATCGGTACAGCCTCATATTGTAGTACCACGGCTGTCAGTGCATTTATCCTCATGCACGCCTAGCTCAGCAGGGCTCAATTTGTATCCGTAAGCATTGAGAAACATAGATGTTGTCTCACGCTTGCAGACCCACGGACAAATATTTCCATCGTTAATAATCAAAATGTATAGAAAGGAGATATAAGAAAAATGATGGGTGATGGTGTGTGTGATGACTCGGGGGACCAGTCCTGCAAAACTGCGCTGTTGGGAGCTTGGACTGCAATGCCCAGAAACCCCAGGGGACCGGAAACAAAGTAAAATGAAGTAATAAAGGACAAGGGCACTAATGGCAAATGCAGCCAGGACTACTGGCAGCTCTGCCGCTAAGCTGGCGGCAGTCCTATAGTAGCTATGTCTGCTGTGGAGGGTGGTTAAACTGCACTATAATAATAGCTCACTGTCATCAATAAATTGTCTGCCCCCCATGCCCCTAATTGCATGCAATCCTGAAAATGTAAATAGATTTAAAAAAAAAAAGAAGAAGAAATGAAATCACAGATTCACACAAGTTTAGGGCTGGAAGGGACCTCGTGAGATCGTCAGGTCCAGCCCCCTGCTCTGGGCAGAAAAGACTGCAGGGGTCAAATAACCCCAGCAAGGTGTCAATAGTATCCATTGAAATTATTTAAAGATTCAATTCAAAATGTAAATAATTCAAAATTATTTAAAGATTCAATTAAAAAAATTGAATCCTGCCAAGCCTATAGATGCCTCACACGTGGCGATTGGTTATTATCCCCATTTCACAGATGGGGCAGTGAGTCTCTCAGAAAGAAAATGACATCTCCTGAATGCCCTGCGGGCAATCTGTGCAGAGTACAGCAGTTTCTTACCTCCAAAGCTGGTGCCCCAGCCATCACCAAACCATCCGTCCTCCCTTTGGCTACCCAAGAAAACTAGCATGAGATTTGATTTTAGGGAGAATCGCCCCATTTCTCCAACCCAGCAGGATTAACAAGGCTCACCCATTTATACAGGCAGTGAGAACCCCTCAGGGGATACGAATAAAGAACTTTAGGGGGGAAATAAAACAAAGTTTGGAAGCGATATAAAGCTTTCTGCATCCGGGTGTAGACAGACAGCTCCGTGACAAAGCTGCTGTGCTCAGTGCAGAGTGCTTTTTGCCTTTCTCTGAAACAGATGATGCCAGGCACTGGTAGAAACCGGGCACTTGCTTCGATGGGCCTCCTTGCCTGATCTAGTCCTAGTAATTTCATGTCAGATGAAATTTGGCTGGCACAGGATATTCGATTTGTGCAGTTTCGCATCTGATAAATGCCAAAGAGCTCGTACAGCATGAGCAGCTTTGTACAACAGGCAGTGGTTATTCCAGCCTCAAATCCAGAACAGCTGTGCCTAGGCAAGGGCTTGATAGCTCAAGATTTCTGCTGACAGTCAGGGTCATTGCCGCGCACATTTCTTCCATAGCACAGGTCGAACCCGAGCGCTGATCTGCAGTCTCCCACATCAGGCACAGAGAGGTTTGTGATTTATGGGCCGGGCGAAGGGAAGGAATTTTTTTCATCAAAACACAAAAATCTCGGAGGCCCAGACAATGCAGCTCCCTGTTTTCAAAAAAAATATTGCTTCCTTGTGGGACGACCGCAACTAAAAGCCCCCACCGAGGTTGCAGGCCCTTCCCCTAGGCGCTCAAGAAGCAGGGGGATGTTTCAAGAGCCCTCAGTCTTGGGCTAGCTTTGCCCACCCTGGAGCCAGTCTGCGAGGAAGGTGCACTTGGAAGAGCTTTTGGTTACAAGGGAAGTGAGGATAAATGCTGGATTTTCCAGCACTCAGCTGCAAATTATAAGGAGCAAAGCAGCTCCATGGCTCTCCTACATCCTGTGCATCAAACCAGCAATGTCCCATGCCTCGCCGGAGACATCACGCTTTCTGTTTCTGAGACAGGAACATTGCAATGCCCTGCCCTTTCTTCCTCCTAATGAGTGCTGGGGATCACTGGGTTTACAGTCCTTTCCAATGGAGCTAGGTGCATTGGTTCAGCAGAGCTACCAAAGGACAGGCTTATTGGTGGGGATGCTTGTCTAGAGCAACTCTGCGGTATAATAGCTGAGTGCCCAAGCAAAGAATTACGCTGTCACAACCCTGGAGAGTCACTTCTAAATTGGGGGGTGCTCAATCTCTGGCCTCCGACCCCAAAATGTGGTGGCAGGGGATAGTAGGGCTCCTGCAGATGAGGCTTGTTTTGAGACCAGAGACCCCACACAAAAGGAATATCCATCTGTTCACCCCACAAGAGTGAACCAGATCCAAACTACAGGACAGAGAGACCAGAAAACCCACAGCAGCCTCCCAGCTACCTACGTGGCATCAGTGGAGGGGCTGAATCCCCCCCTTCCTTATATCACACTAGGAGGTTGGGCATTGGGCTTGTATCGGGTGGTTTGGAGAGGACTGATCCTGCCTCAGGAAAGGGTTGGTGACCTCTGTTCTCAGTGGTGTAGATGACAGAAGGAGCAATGGGCTCAAGTTGCAGCAAGGGAGGTTGAGGTTGGATATTAGGAAAAACTTTCTCACCGGGAGGGCGGTGAAGCACTGGAACAGGTTATCCAGAGAGGTGGTGCAGTCTCCATCCTTGGAGGTGTTGAAGACCCATCAAGACAAATCTGTGTCTGGGATGATGTGTTTGGGGCTGGTCCTGCTTGGAGCAGGAGGTTGGAGTAGATGTGACCTCCTGAGGTCCCTTCACACCTAAATTTTCTATGAGTCTATGACTTCTGGAGGTCCCTTGCAGCCCTGCTTCTTCATGACCTGCTTTCTTGGTGCACCCACATCTCCCCTTGCAGCCCTTGCTGCCATGCTGAACCCCCCTGCATCTGTGTGCGGATCAGACAGCACTTCAGCGATATTTCTCTCCTCCTGCCAACGAAGCAAAATCATGGCAGCAGGGGCCTCAACAGCCTTTGATTTCGGTGGTAGCAAGCAGCACTTTGACACCTTTGGGGAGTTACTAAGTACATTGCAGGATGGAGCCAAGAGCCTGGGCACGGATCTGGCACATGGCAAATAATAAATGGAATATCTCCTCGTTACTGCAGCAACCTGGAAAACACAATGCAAACACTGCCGATCTCTGCAGAGTTGCTGAAACTGAGCAGACGCAGGCTTTTGAAATATTGAAATAAATATTAGAATGATGCTCCTGAACCGTAGAATAAATCCTTCCTCGTGCGGCCGTGAATGTCAGAAAGCCAGATGTTGTCTATTGGTAGTGAAACTTTTTCTAATCCTCTGAAATCTGCTGGATCCCATTCAGGGAACTGATTGTACCAAAGCTTAAAAAAAAACAAAAAAAACCCCAAAACAAGAGCCGTATGCACAGCTCGGAGAGAAGGTTATACAACGTTTGATAGGAGATCAATCGCGCTTTGTGTCGTCCAGGGGAATTTTCTTCCAAAACGCCGCGTGCCTGCTTTCTTCTGTCGAATGCACAATCTGACCCCGATGCTCCTGTCTCTGGGGGCCTGATTCAGAGAGTACTCGAATGCAAAGGAAAAGACCCCAACTGACTTCAAGGGGTTTTGGATGAGACCCCCATGCTAACACAAATCAAAAATACAGTGATACCAATGAAGGCAATGAAATGATGCTAGCTTATGGGAGAGGGGAATCTAAGTGGGCTGTTGTTGATCTAGCAAAAGCCATGTTTCATGAGGATTTGGCACTAATGGGCATTAACTTTGATCGCCTGAGGTTATTTTACATATCAGAGGATTAAGTTCACTTACATTTTGGAGTTTATGTTTCATTTTGATCTTTAATGTTGCATTTATTTTTTTTGGCTGGAAAGACTTTGTACATGTTTGTAGGCATTTTTTTTTTAAATGAATTGAATGACTTAGACGTGTCTGAATCTTTACAATAAAAAGGCATTTCTGCTCAGCTTGGTGGACTTTTTCTTGTATTTACACAGAGAAAACATTTAAGGGCAAGGTTTTAGTGAGCAACAATCATTTTTTTGTCCCTTGTGCTTTCCGGTTGCTTAATTCATTCTTATAATATGATCACTATATTCCTGGAACTCAGCAACAATAAAAAAATATATTTATTAAGGAATCAGCTATTTCAAATGAAAAAAACAACAAACCAAACCCCAGGGTATTTTAGTATTAAAAACAACCTTAAAGCTGGTACTGCACGTATTAGTACTGCTATAGCAGCAGGCCAGATTTACTGCATCTTGAGGCATTGGGAGAAAAGAGCTGAACACTGTAAACAAGAACGGGCTCAGTGCATATGTTTTTCTCCAATCTCAGGTTTTCAAAGAGAAAAAAAAACCCCTCTGGCTTCCCGTGCGGCTGATATCATGACGAGAAATAAATGCACCCTCCAGTGTGTCTTTCCTTTTCCTTGTTAAGAGGCTGGGCTTTGCAGCGAGGCAGCCGTGGCTTCGTAAGGCAATACTAGGCTAGGCAGCCAGCTGAGTGCCTTGAGAGCGCCACTCGGGTGTAGGGAACTGGAGATGAATATGCACTCCAGCAAGTTCACCACAATGATTGCAAAGCAGAAACTATAAACGAAGTCTTGGAGATCAAAAGTGTAATCATCGTTAAAAATACGCTCAGAACCAGACTGCCTATGGTCACAACCCAAGTGACCAGAGCTGGTAAAGGACCCTGTTATTGTGTTCTCCCCTCTCCAAACGACAGCAGCTATTAATTATTCTCACTGGCCTGCCCAAATTTCCCTGCACAGTCCTGCTGAGCTGTGACCCTTCCCTGGCCCAGGCAAGAGGCCAGCCGTAATGGTTCTCTGAATGTACTGGACACTGCCGTGCTAATGAGCCCCAGCTACCGGGAATTTTCCACCGGGACCATCTGCTTTATGGTGTCATTTGTTCGAGTTTGGCAGGCAAGGTCAACGAGGAGAAGGACTGATCTGAACCTTCACCCAGACCTCGACCCAAAGCTCTGGGAGCTCAAAAACATCCATTCACGTGTTCTCAAAGACGGTCACGACTGTTTGCACTCAGCGAGGAGCGGAGCAGTCATAATCAAAGCAGGCCATTCGCAAAATCCAGGACGTGAAGATCCCCAAGATGGGAAGAAATGTGGAGAGGGGTCTGCATCCCAGCTTGTGGCTGGCCCCACGCCGAGTAAAAGGGCAAACGTAAGTCAGCTGAGTTGGTTATTAGACTAATGATCAAGGCAGCTTGCAGGGATCAACCCGGCTGAAAAGAAGAAAAGATGAGGTGGCAAGGTGACTACTTGATTGCAATGGATCCTAGGGAACCCGGCCAGGATTGGGACCTCACTGGGTTTATGAATCTGCATAGGCAGCAAGAGGCAGTCCCTGCCTTGAAGAGTGACTCAAGGAGCAGCATTAGCTCCATTTCAGAAACAGGAGACCGAGGCCCTGGGAGGTGATATGATTTGCCTGAAGTCAAACAGAATCCAGAAATCTTTGCTCCCAACCCAGGGCTTTAGCCACTAAATGCACCTGTTGTAACAGATGGTTACAAGGCAATTGCAGTTGTGCTCCCTGCCATTTTTCGGAGAACTTCTGGTCATGAATAAACGCTATAAGACTTAAGCAAGGTGCCCCAAACTCTTCAGAAATTTTCCCCAATTTTATGTGCACGTCTATCCGGTCATGACCGTTCCCAGACCCCAATGCTTGTCACTGCAAAGCATTGATATCTCATGGTGATGACCTGTAAGAAAAGGTTGCTCTGGGTTGTTTCCAATATGCTGTTGAGGCTAATGACCTGGACTCCTCGAGTTGAGATAGGTACTTGAGCAAGGGGAACCAGCCCTTGTTCTTCATGATAATAAAGATATGGAGTGTTTTAAGCATCATTTGTGTGCGCTTATAACAGCTGAACATCTCGGGGACAGCAAAACACTGCATTTTATTTGGGATCGTAAAAGACTTTGAACATTTGACAGATTCCCGGAACGGCTTGCAAGATTAAGAGATGGAAAAGTGCTTAGAATAAGGGGGCAATTGTCTGGAGAGGTCCTGACCACATGTTTAGCATCAGGCACAGAGATCGCATGGCTTATAAACAGGAGCACAACATGAGCTCAGCTGTAGTGCTGCTTCTCCCTCCCTCCGTGTCTGCTGACAATAAAAGTAATTTTTATTGCTCTGAGAATTCCTGTGGCAATGCAAGGAGAAAGGAAAATAGGTATCTAGGAATAATATGGTGGACAGATTAGCAAAACTCAGGCTGCTGAGGAAGGAGACCCAAACCCTCTCCTTTTGGAAGTCCAAGACACAGGGTTCAGGACTGGTTGATCTGCCAATAAAAGAAATTGCAAGAAGGGTATAACTAGCTGGTAGTGACTGAGTGGTACCTAGGAGAGCTTTTGCAATCCTTTCTCCTATGCCTGAAGAAGGGTGCTTGCGCCCAAAGGCTTGCAAGGAAAGATTTTTTTTTGGCAAATATCTAGTGGGTCTAATAAAAGATATCACTTCTGCCATGAGTTCTGATTCCTGATAGTGTCTTAGATATAGATGGTGCCTCTATGGAGAATACACATTCAGGGGCCAGAAAATACTGCAAGAACTTCATGAATAGCCTCCAAAATCTCCTATGAAGAGAGGGATGCTGTTGAGTTGAACCCCAACAGCCCGCTCTTTGTCCAGCATGTGAAAAGAAAGTTGGTTATGCTCCAAGCTACCAACCCCACTGAGCCCCTGAGATCAGTAAAGATCACTAGGACCTTGCAAGCACCCAGCAGAACCACGATACTTGCACACTTCCCTGATATAAAGAACTGCTGGAGACTGTCACAGAAAGGGGACTTCTCAGCATACCAGGCAAAGATGGCAGGAAGCAATAAGGAAGTCCTAGTAGGTAGGTAGAGGAAGACAATAAGGTAGGTAGAGGAAGGCAATAATTTCAATCCAAGGTAGGTAGAGGAAGACAATAATTTCCCTTTCCTATGTCTTTCTGTTTGGAAGAGTGTCCCTCAAAATGAAAAAGGGTGATGACGCTAGTCTAATTTTAATTTGTAAAAAATAAAGATATGCCTTTACCTCGCTAAACTCAAGCTTAACAGTTCAACAAGGACAAGTGCAAAGCCCTGCACTTAGGCAGACAAGGTTCTTTGGGTGAATCAGATATCTTTTATTAGACCAACTTTAAATAGCTGGAAAAACATTTCTTAGCAAGCTTTTGGGTTTAAAAACCTTTCGTTAGGCTGAGGAAGCATCTGCAGTTGGTGTGTGCTCTTCCTGGAGAGACTCAATCATAAAGAGGCTAGAGGCTGGTATGCGTGCAAACAAGGCAGCCAGTGAAGATGTGAATTGAGGAGTCAGTGGGTGAGAGACAGGCTGGGGGGTGGGGAGGATGCATGTAGCAGGTAAATAATAGGAAGGTACCTGGGGAGTCAGATGTCAGACAGGTTCTAATGTGTCATAAATCCAATGTCTATATTTAGTCCATGCTTTTTTGTATCCAGGAGGTTAATGAAGTGAAGTCCATGGGCTCATCTGTGAAAAGTGTCTTGTAAATTCCCTTTGAGAACTAGAACTGAGAGATCGGCGAGCGAGTGGTTGTCTTGTGAGAAATGTGCCCCCACCGGTAGTTGGGTTTTCTTGTCTGTAATGGATTTCCAGTGTGTGTTCATTCTGGTGCACAGTTGTTGTTTGGTCTCTCCTACGTATTTTCCATCGGGGCATTTGGTGCATTGGATGAGATATATTCCCTTTCTGGAGGTGTAACTGTAAGATCCAGGAGTGGTGATCGTTCTGTCGTGGGGTATCGTGATTGTGGGGTGGTGGAGATGTGTTGGCCGGTTTTGCATTTCTTGTCATGGCATGGTCTGGATCCATTCGGTGTGTTCTGGGCTTGAGGAAGTTTGCTTCTGGTGATGAGGTCCTTCACTGAGGAGGGAGCAATCCCCTGCACCGGTGCAGGCTGGGGGTGCCGGGCTGGGCAGCAGCTCTGCAGAAAAGGACCTGGGGGGACAGGGAACAAGAAGCTGGGCAGGAGCCAGCAGTGTGCCCTTGTGCCAAGAAGGGTAACGGCATCCTGGGCTGCATTGGTAGGAGCGTTGCCAGCAGATGGAGGGCAGTGATTCTTCCCCTCTATTCAGCACTGGGGAGGCCACATCTGGAGTCCTGTGTCCAGCTGTGGCCCCCACTGCAGAAAGGATATGAACACATTGGAGAGAGTCCAGTGGAGGGCAATGAAAATGGTTGTGGGGCTGGGGGACAGGACTGGTGAGGAGAGGCTGGGGGAACTGGGCTGATTTAGACTGCAGAAGAGAAAACCGAGGGGGATTGAATAGCAGCCTTCACCTCCCTGCAGGGGGGCTGCAAAGAGGATGGAGTTGGGCTGCTCTCAGTGGGGGCAGATGACAGGACAAGGAGCAATGGGCTCAAGCTGCAGAAAGGGAAGTTTAGGTTGGATATTAGGAGGGTGGTGAAGCACTGGAACATTTCACCCAGAGAAGTTGGGGAATCTCCATCCATGGAGGTTTTTTAAGACCTGTCTGGACAAAGCCTTGGCTGGGATGATGTAGTTGGGGCTGGTCCTGCTTTGAGCAGGGGGTTAGACTAATTGTGACCTCCTGAGGTCCCTTCAACCCTCATTGTCTGTGATTCTGTGATTCTAAGTCCAGCCTATCACAACCAATTACTTGGCATAAGAGTCAGAGACGACCGTAGGGAGGTGTAGGGCCTGGGGCAAATCAGCCTGTGCAAGGCCCCTTCAACACTGTGGGGGGCAGGGGTGCAGCTGCTCCTCCTGTGGCTCTCTGAGGCCCCCCAAAGTGTGGGTCCTGGGGTGGTTGCCCCGATTTGCCACCCCTGCAAATGTCAGCCCTGATAAGAGTGCAACGATTGACGACAGTCTTGGGGTACGGCATGTCTGTCTGGATGTCTTCTTAAAACAGACCACCACAATGTGCTACATAATATAGATAGTCATGGAAATTATATTCCATTGAATGGAGTGGCTGAGGTTCCCGGGACGGGAAGAGATAACATCCCAGGCATTTTTATAGTGTCCAGGCAGAGTGTTAGAAATCTTTTACGTGGGTTAATGTAATCCTTCACCTCTCTGTGACAGTGAGAACTTCAAATATTCAACCTCTAAAAAAAAAAACTACACACCCAAGGTCACACACACTAAGTCATCAAAAGAGCTGGGGAAGGACCAGTCATGCTGACTCTCAGTACCAGATGCATCTTTTCCTTCTACCTTATTGACATACCAATATGCATAAGAATAGTTTTTTATTTCTGCTTTGTCTCTTCAACTTGCAAACTCTGTATTGCAAGAACTGTCTTCTATGTTACTTCTACTTAATCAATCCAGTTTATTGGCATATCAGTAATGGCATTTAAACCCCAAACAAATGGTACATCTGATGCTACATGGTAAATCTGAGAGTACAAATCAGTGAATTGGGACAAAATGCATTGCTGGGGTGTTGCAATCATTCCTAAATCGGGCCTGGTAAAATGAGAAGCTCAACCCTAATTGGGTCCTAAGGCTAGAAATAAACCAAACAAAGTGGATCAGGCTCTCCTTGCTTCCCCAACACCACTGCCTGTCTCCTCTGCAAGGAGGTAAGCCCTGTAATAAATGTATTCGTTTTTTAAATGTGGTGATGTTTAATTCACAGTAGTTCTGGAGGGACATCTTGAGTCTGATGAGGGGTGTCTTGAATCTACAAAGGTGGAGAAGAACCACAGCTTTAATGTATTTCTAGATAGCATCTAGTTCTGTAGTGGGAGGCTACCTCTGTTCAACCACCTTTTTTGTTTGCTTGCTTCTTTTTTTTTCATTTTGGGCACTTCAGAGTGACTCCGTATGTGCATTTATGTGCAACTGAACTATAAGATCCTACTCCTTACAAATGGCCTCTATGGCCCCACTTGTGGGCACTGACAGACATTCAGGCCCCTCTGCTCTTACTCACAGTGCTTTATACGAAGTGCCATGAGTTAGAGCACATCCCCCCAAAACCCAAAATATGTTTATCTGTTGAGCTGGGGGGGGGTGGGGGGAGGGATAGAGCCTCTTCATGGAGGACCCCCTGTAGCAGAGGGGCTGCCCCTTTCCCCCAGCCCTACCCCCACTGTCAGCTCTGGTGCTGTCTGCAGGAAGGGAGAGGGGAGAAAGGAGGGAGAGCAATCCATGGGCTGGGGTTTGCTCTGCCTGAGCTGGAGGGAGGAGGCCTGGGGGGCTCTAATGCACCTGCCCCACTCCAGCTCAGGCCAGGCAAACCACAGCCTGGAGCTCCCTGCTTTCCCTTCCCCGCCTCCCCCAACCCCTTCCTGCAGATAGCACCGGGGCAGGGCTGGGCTACCTCAGCCCAACAACAGAAGCTCCCTAAGGCACTCCAAAGTGGAGCACCTTCATCTGATCCCTCATTAGATGAGGGTTAATTTGTCATGCAATTGGCCACTTTTAAAGTGCTTTGCAGCTGTGCATGTGTGTCATGGCAGGGCTATAGAGTGCTTTCAGGGAGCCAATTGCATGACAAAGGTAACTTCTGTCTGTGCCTATGTCTAGCAACATTCACCACCTAGATGATCTATATTCCAAGCTATGACAGCCCAGAATACTAGAACTTGGTCTCCCTTGGCCTAAGACCCTTTTTTCTCATTTCCAGAACTCCTATTCCTCCATCACTCAACAACCTAAATAATACATGACAGTTCACATTAAGCTGACTCCCTGTGCCGGTGGTGGAGCCATTTGTCAATGTGCTGCAACTCCTTTTGTTCAGCGGGTTCTTAATGAGTTTCAGGAAGGGCCTTCTGGCCCATGGAAATCAATTTGGATGCCTGTAAACACTCCTCAGCAAACAAACTGCTACTTTTAAAATGGATCCTTTTCCCTTTGTTGGATGGACCCTATCAGGTAGCCAGGATGTCTATGTGGCTCTCCCAGGTGGGGTTTGGAGCAAACGTATTTCTATACAGTATCCCCAAGCCTTGCCAAGAAAAGCATCTGCTATTCAGCACTGGGGAGGCCACATCTGGGGTCCTGTGTCCAGTTTTGGGCCCCCACTACAGAAAGGATGTGGACACATTGGAGAGAGTCCAGCGGAGGGCAACAAAAATGATTCGGGGGCTGGGGGACAGGACTGGTGAGGAGAGGTTGAGGGAAATGGGCTGATTTAGCTCAGGAGAGAAGACCGAGGGGGATTGAATAGCAGCCTTCACCTCCCTGCAGGGGGGCTGCAAAGAGGATGGAGCTGGGCTGGTCTCAGTGGGCGCAGACGACAGAAGGAGCAATGGGCTCAAGCTGCAGCAAGGGAAGTTGAGGATTGGTATTAGGAAAAACTCTAATTAGGAGGGTGTAGAAGCACTGGCACAGGTCACCCAGAGCGGTGGTGGGATCTCCATCCTTGGAGGTTTTGAAGACCCAGCTAAACAAACCCTGGCTGGGATGATGTAGTTGGGGCTGGTCCTGCTTGGAGCAGGGGGTTGGACTGATGTGACCTCCTGAGGTCCCTTCAACCCTCATTTTCTATGATCCTGTGAGTCTATTGTACAGGGTATGCTATAAACACCTACACAGAGAAGGGTAAAGCATGAGAGAATGAACTACTGCATTAGCCCATGCTCTGACAGCACTGTGCCCTGACTTCCCTATTAACTTCAGCTACCAGTGAAGATGTGATGTGTCCTAAAGAGTTAAGGAATATCCCAGGGCTAAAAAGGCATGGGAGACTGGCAGTGGGATAGAGCGGAGCGTGTTGTAGCATGCTGGTCTGCATCCCCCGCACCTCATTAGAGACCAAAGGTGAAATACTGCATCATGAACATCAGTGGCAGAGCTCCCATTGACGTCAGGCTAGCCAGGATCTGCTCCAAGCACTGTTGCCCTGTGATAAAGATGTAGTAAACATCCATGTGCTTCTCAGTCAACTTTGGAGCACACAGGTGTGCTCCAAGCAAAAGCCACCCCCACATCTGGCAGCACGTAACCCCTTGTTGGCTGATAATTGGAGGAGAAAGAAGGACTGGAGTACCTAGTTGTCCCTTGCATGGACAGAAACTGTCAGGGTATGGAGAAGCTTGCACTGCTACTGTCTTTTTGTGGATGGGAGTCACCAGAGATATCAACCCAACACCAGGCATAAATCTCTGTGAAGTCCTAAGCTTGACTGTCCTATAAAGGCCACTATATGGAAGGGTCTTTGGGCCTTTAAAAATCAATTTGGAGGAGGATCTGGATGGTCACCTTGGTCAAACTGGATGGCTAAACTGGACAATCACCTCACTGGGGTCACCTGAAACCAGCTGTCTTTCCTGCCTAGTGCAGTGGGGCTGGACTCAATGATCTTGCAAGTTCCCTTCTAGCCCCTAACATCTATGAATTGATAACAAGCCATTGAGCTGGACACAAGAGAATCATAGAAGTATAGAAAATGAGGGTTGAAGGGACCTCAGGGGGTCACATCTAGTCCAACCCCCTGCTCCAAGCAGGACCAGCCCCAACTCCATCATCCCAGACAAGGCTTAGTCTAGCCAGCCCTTAACCACCTCCGAGGATGGAGATGCCACCACCTCTCTGGGTAACCTGCTCCAGTGCTTTACTGTCCTCCTGGTGAGAAAATTCTTCCTAATATCCAACCTCAGCTTCCCTTGCTGCAGCTTGAGCCCATTGCTCCTTGTCCTGTCATCTGCCCCCACTGAGACCAGCCCAGCTCCATCTTCTTTGCAGCCCCCCTGCAGGGAGGTGAAGGCTGCTATTCAATCTCCCTCGGTCTTCTCTTCTGCAGACCAAATCAGCCCAGTTCCCTCAGTCTTTACTCATCATAAGTCCTGTCCCCCAGTCCCCAAACCATTTTCATTGCCCTCCACTGGACTCTCTCCAATGTGTCCACATCCTTTCTGTAGTGGGACCACAGCTGGACACAGGACTCCAGATGTGGCCTCCCCGGTGCCAAATAGAGGGAAGAATCACTGCCCTCCATCTGCTGGCAACGCTGCTCCCAATGCAGCCCAAGATGCCAGTAGCCTTCTCGGCACCAAGGGCACACTGCTGGCTCCTGTCCAGCTTCTTGTCCCTTGTCACCCCAGGTCCTTTTTGCAGAGCACCCTCGCAGATGACACTGAATGAAAGCGAAGTGGGGACAACAGAGTTTGGAGATAAAAAAACAGGTTGTGGCACATGTAGCTCCCTGAACTTTATAGGCTGGAGAAAATAGAAAATGACGTAATTTCAACAGCCTTCTCCCCTGTGAAAGTTCCCATGTTCGAGAGCCCCTTTCTCTTCCACCACACCTAGCCTTGCTCTAGTATCGCCTTCATTGATAAGGTGTCTGAACAAGGGAGAGGGATTGGGGCGCTCATCCCGGAGGCAATGGAGTTCATGCTAAAGACTTGAACCCAGCATCTGAGCTGTGCAGTGCTGCTATTTTCCATTTGCTTCTCTAAGGGGCACTTAGCCAAGCAAGTCAAGTCAAGAACTCCCCGGGGTTTTGGCCAGCCAGCAAAATATTGTGCCCAAATATCCACATTTTTACTGTTCTTGGGGCCTCTTTTTGTCAGCCCAACAAAAAGCACTGGCATCGAAATCAAATTGTTTTGCCCACATTCCCCTTCTCTCTGTGCTGAGTAACACTATGTCGCTTTTGGAAATAGGATTTGAGATCTTTAACCCCTTAGGTGATTTTGAAAGTTGCACCCAACATCATTCAGTGCCTTAGTTCCCCTATCCAGAAAAGAGAGATAACAAAGTTATTCTATTTTTGTAGAGAGCTTTGGGATCTAACCTCTGGATCAAAAATGATGTGTGCATTGTAAGGGTTATTCATATAACTGCCCCCCAAAGCACAATCTCTATTATTGAGTCTAACTACAGTGATGGAAAGCAGTGTGTGCAAATGGCATTGTGTGCTCATCAGCTCAGCTTATAATAAACCATCTGTGCACAGTTCACAGGCTCCAGCACCATGATTCATTAGAGCTGGATGGAAACAAAGCCTTAATTTGCCAGTGAGATTAGAACAGAAGGATTGCAGGTGCCTTGCTTATTAAAAGACCATTATGCTCTCTGCTAATGAAACTGGATTAAGCATATTACAATGGGCTGCCGGAGCACAGAGGAAATGCCAGCAGTCATTTTCAACTACCGGCACCTCTCCATTAGGGAGCAGGCAGCCTGGAGCTGCAGCAGCAGGGCAAAGTATGAGGCCGGGTGTTTAACTGTTTCCTGCAGAGAGGGCGCGTCTACATGTGCATTTACGCTGGCTTAAATTTACTGCTCAGTAAATTACTGGGCAGGAAGCAGGAATTAGCCGGCGCCTGCCCATGCAGGCATGAAAGCACATTAACGCTGTGTGTGAACTGACGTGGGACTAAAGTTAGTCCCAAGTCAGTCTCAGTCCACACACACAGTGTTACTGCGCAGTAAGGCATCTACATGGACATTACTGCGCAGTAACTAATTGGGCATAAATTTGATACGGTATGATGCAGGTATCAAATTTATGTTCAAGTCAGCCTAAGTTACCATTTTTGCTGTGCAGTATGGGTGTGCACATGTAGATGCACGCCTGTACTGCACAGTAATTTCGGTTGATGTGCACGTGTAGATGTGTCCAGAGCGGATTTACGATGGGCAGTCTCTGCCACGGATCCTCCTGCACCTAGCAGCCCACAGGGATAACATGGTTAAGGCACACCAGTTTCTGCAACCCCCGGCATGCAAAGGCGTCACGTGCAGCCACCTCGGCTCTCCCTTCCACGTGCCCAGGAAGAGGAGCAGGACAAGGCCCAAGTCTAGAGCGGGACTGGTACTCGCCCTTCTGGAGCTGGAGCAAAACACCACTCCATAACCACTCTGCCATCACATCCCCCGTAGCCTCTGTGAGTCTGAAACACGCCTGGACTCCTCGTTGCAATGATAAATGGTGGTGGCCCAAGCACAAGGAACCTTTGACTTTCAACCTTGGCCCCCACGTTGCCTGCCTTTGTGACTTGAGACAGGTCCTGTCAGTGTCTCTGCCTCAGTTTCCCTCATGCTAGGGAATGAGGATAGAGCTCTTTCTAAAAGAAATGCACTGTACAGGTGCTCTGCGTGTTATCACTGCGCAGCATCCAACAGCGGGAAGGTTTAACTGCTGCATCTGGGACCTCTGCACACATGCATTGTACATGGTTCTCCATCACCCACAGCAGGGGCACTCAATCCCAGCCTGAGGGCCAAATCCAGCCCCCAGAGCCATGCCATGTCCACAGGGATCCCCATAGGTCCAAAAATGTGGCAGAGGGGGAGTGATGGCAGCAACCGTGGGGAGCCTGCACACTGAATGGCACGCTAGTTTGGCTTGTAGAGGTGGCCCCCAGGGCCTGATCCAGGCACACAGGGGCCAAGTGGAAGCAGTGTGGGGCCCTGTCCTGGCAGGTACTTGAGGGAGGCAGTGCAAGGCCCTGATCCAGCCTGCACCAAAAGGTTGAGCCTTGATTTTTGTCATTTATACCTGTGCAAAATGAGAACCAGAGCAGGGTGCGATGCAACCAGATCTTTGCAAACCCAAGCAAAGTGGAGATCAAGAACCACCCTTCCGGTTGGCACATGTCCGAGGTGCATTGAGCACGGGTGTCCATGATGAGAAAGGTGGGAAAAACCAGGTGCACCAAACACATCCCCTTCAGAAACCTGATGCAGACCAGCGGGTCTCACTTCCCGCTCGGTTTTCTAACCCCCATCACAACGGACACTGATAAGCCCCGCGGGCGGGCTCCCGAGAGCTCTCCCAAGACGGAGCAGCAATGAAAGCAGCATTCGAGTCACACATACACGCACCCTTCAACAAAGAATTGCAGAGCGGTTCCAGCCCTGGATTTTCACTTCCAAAGTTATAGTCCGAGACCCCGTTAGAAAAATATACAGAGGAACTGAGCTCTGTATGCAACGGGTGATGCCAAGAATATGCCTTTACCGTGGACTTTCTGCAAAGTAATTGAAAACTCAGCGTCGCTCCGTGCTTCGCGCTGCCACACAAGGGTGCACTGTGCTTTGGGCATTATTGCCCACGGCCCATTATCTGGTGCATGGCAAACTCCCATGTTCTGAGCTTGCAGCAACAAGGGGGCACTTGAACCTGAACTTCTGTCCAGCCTGCTTGGTAGCAACAAAGTCTCTGTGGCCTCATCACCCCTCTTCATTATTTCTGGGGCGCTAAATTCACAAAGCAACTTGAATCCCAAGTGGCATGAGCTAGGGGGTTGCGGGAGGGGTGGAGCGAATTCTTTCTGAAGAATAAGAACCAGAAGAACAGACGAATCTCAGAAATAGGAACGGGTGTTTTGTATGCCTGCCATCAAGGTGGTTCTCAGCCCTGAGACTTTCTTAGGAGCTATTGTAAGACGTTAAAAACTGACTAATGGTGATTGAAAAGGACCGCCAGTCGCCACTGGTTTGCACGAGTGCTTAGTACAGTGCGTGGTGGATGCATGGTGCTGGATACAAAGCCCTGCATAAATTAGGATTGCAATTTCCAGATGAGACTCAGTTTAAAACACTTGCTCACTGGCTTTTTTTTGCAGTAGCACTGGATACAGCAGTCACTTTTGTTTTCTCTCCAGTGTCCCTTCTTGGAGGCTCCAGTTTGGGCAAAACCGCACGAACCTACAAAGGGCTAGATGTGCGCTCTCAGGCAGGCAGAGAGCTAGTGTCACACTAACCAGTGTCACAAAGAGGTAGTGGCAATCAGGACTCATAGTAGAGATGATATCTTTTCTTAGACCAACAAGATTTTTGCAAAAAACAATTCTTTAATTATCTTGCTGGTCTAATAAAAGATATCATCTCTTTGCCTTTTCCTCTAGACCAATACGGCTCCAACCTGGATATCTGGCAGAGAGGTAGTGTCACTATATGAGCCAGTGTCACACTCATGGCTTCTCAGTAACACGTGCTTTTTCCTGTCTCCGACTATGCAGCAATTTACATTGGACCCAGAACCGAAGAAACCTGAACGGTGGGAAATCTCGAACCCAGGTCCAAACATGCCACTAAAATGGGCATGATCAGACCTGCCGTGGGATGCTGGAGTGGATTCAAGCATCCATCTTTCCAGAGGGATCTCCCCAGATCGCTTTCCCTCCTTATTATTTTGTTGCAACTCCCAACAATACCAAAGAGATGAGGGATGGTGTTGGCAAGGCATGCAGTGACAGACAGCAATATATGGTTCAGGGGGCACTGCATGGAAGATATTTCCCCCGCTGGGAAATTTTAGGATCTGGGGCTATCCCTTCTCCCGGCATGGAGAGGCTTTAAGCTCCAGACCCACCTATCAGGTGTGGTTTGCCAGCCCTAACTTCACATGAAAGATTTGAAAAGCACTTATTGACTCTCCTAACATCCCCTCTTAGAAACAGGCCGTGCGCGCCCGCAACATGAACGTGTAGGGACTGCAGCCTAAGTCAGCTCCGTGCTGCAAAAGCAAAAAGCAAAGCTCTTGTTTTTAGGCAAGCACCTTTTGCACCACGAGATGGAGCTCACACGACAGGGAAAGCCCAGACGCCTTAACATCGGGTGAGGAGCATTTCTATATCAGACACGTATCAGAAACTACGGCCACAAGACAACCTAGATGACTATAGTGAGGTGCCCAACTCCAAACATTAGATCTGAGAAACCTCTAACTCAGCAGCTGCCTTGAGTTTTTAGCATCAAAGGTTTTCAGAGCCAGATATTGTGCCTCTGTGCTTGTCCAAAATGCCTCGTTCTTGCATGGGCTGCACACTACAGCGCCCAGCTCACACCTAAACCCCACCAGATACTCCCCACCACACCTGGACATGGGCACGGGCATGGGCGTGGGGAAACCAGGTGGCCACCCAGGGCCTGGACAGAAAGGGGGCCTGAAAATGAAGAAAAATATATATATATATATATAATTGCAACAACAACAACAAAAGTTTTAATAGTGCACATAGATGGGACTGGTATTGTTTTGCAAAAAAAACAAATTAATATTGCACATAGATGGGACGGGTATTGTTACCAATTGGGAACAAACTATTTCAAGACATCGATACCACAGAATAAAGACTTTTGCAACGAAAAAATCATTATCTCTAGCAAAGTGGGGGCCGATACTCGAAGTTCATCTGGGGCTACCAGGAGCCTAGGTACGGCACTGCTCTCCACCTCCTCTCTTGCTGGTGTTCCCCTTCACCTGGCAGATTTAAGTCTTCACTGAGCCACAGAAAATGCATGCAAGTAAGCATGACTCTCTAGCTTGAGATCCTGAAATCTGCTGAGCAGAGAGGGGCATTAAAGCTCGATCTCCTGCACCTGGCATGACTTCTCTGCTCAGGGGGCCATGATCTGCCAGCCAGCTGTGGAAGGAAAAGGGGTGACCCCATTTGGTTTGGCTTAGGAGAGGAGAGGATTGAGGGCAGTGGGTGCCCTGTGAAGGGAGATGTCTCCCTGGGGTAAGACTGAGAGGTAGGTGTTTGCAGCTCAGCGTGCTGGCTTTTGTGTCCCTTTCTGGAGCACCTGCCTTGCATCGGGAGTGTAGGTGCCTCACTCGGGGCCTGGGACTCCACTACAGGGGCCCGTTACCTATGTCCGTTCATAGACCCGGAGCTCAGGTGTGACAGTACAGACGATGGGCACCTATCCACTCCAGGGAGTACACGTGCATGCCTATACAAAGGTGCTGCCAAGTTCAATGGCACTGCTAGTTGCAATGACCCACCATGGGGTATGTTTTCCTGTCCTGACTTGTTTCACTCGGCACAACGAACCTGCTTCTTGAGACCCACAAGATCATCCTTGAGAGACCAGAGGTCATGGGTGAGCCCATCCCAACTCTGCCTTCATTGCGGACTGTGATCTGGTCTTTAGATGGTGGTTTGTATGAGATGGTTTGTATGGGATGGTTTGAACAGGGCTGATCCTGCCTTGGGCAGGGAGCTGGACTAGATGGGACCTCTGGAGGTCCCTTCCAGCTCCACTTCTCTATATGACTCTGTGACTCTCTTTTATTGCAGAAGAAGAGAAGTTTTTCACTTGCCTTCAGTGCTCAGTGACGCTCCCAAAGCCAGCGATGCTCAGGTGCCAGGGGCAGGCGAGCTGCTCTTACATGAAACACTACAAAACAGGCAGGCAACCTCTTTTCATTCTGCACTGGCTGGAATGATCTCAGCCGCAGGGGTCCCATGGAAAACACGCAGCCATAATCCAACCTGGAGTTTACTAAGTCCCAGTACTCAACATCCTGCTGAACCAACTTGATGCTGAATAGCTTTGAAAGCAAAGAACTGGATTACCTGCCTCTCCCCCCTGACTATACCTGCCATGCTGAGCTCTAACGGAGATTTTTTATGCCGTTTCGTAGCATGCATCTGCACAATATGCACCGTGTACAAGCACCTTCATTTAATAAAGGACTTCCTCCATTATTAGAAATAGGGGAGAACAGACTGTTTGTGATCCTTTCCCTATCAGGTGGAGGGTGGTATACCCTCGATTGCACTGCGTTTCCGTTACCACCAGATTTGGTTATTACCAGAGACTCTGTGTCATTAGCTTGCTCCATATGAATGGAAGTGGAGGTAACCCTGCAAGAGAAGGCAGGAGATGTAGGATGTCCATGTGATTGAGGTGCATGGGGAAAAGCAGAAAGCTGAGGTGGATGGAAGAGAGATGGGGCTCCTGCCTTGAGCCCGGGCATGCAGGTGCCACGCGGGGGGCAGGAGACCACTGCGCAGGGTCCCCTCGCAGCTTGGCAGTGGCCGAAGCGTCTTTGCTAATGAATGGGGCCCTTAGACTGGGCGAGCGATATGTTTGTTCCCTTCCTGCACATATTCAGCGGTGCAGGTTTTTCCCCAGCCCTTGGGCAGCTTTCATTTGTGATGCCTCATCATCATTCTGCTCTCCTTTCCCCCCTTTTCTTCCCTTCCCATTTGTGAGCCACCCCCAGGGCTTGGCATCCCTCCAGACCCAAGGAACTCGAGGAGAGATTTTTTCCCGGGTTTTCCCTCCCTTCTTCTCCTCTCTATTCAGCCACAGCTTGTGGACAAAATAAACCCTGGCACTCGGTCGTGGTCCTCCACCCCCCCTCCCCATCCAAGGATTTGGAGGGGGGATTAAACTCATCTCAGGCACCGACTCTCTCCTTCACCCGTGCCCCGGTGCTGTCCTGGACCGCTGCCTTGCGGGGAGATGGCATGAAAGTGCAATGCACACACCGCAGGTTACTGCGGGCCCTTGCTATGCACACGCAGCCTCCGGGGCTAGGTACAGGGGGATACTTGTGTATTGGGCCGTGGCAACATATTCATCACCTCTGAGCCACCACCTCATTTAGAGAACAAAAAAGCTCTCTAGTCCTAGTTGTATTTGAGCACTAAGCATGCTTGCAGCCAATCATTTAAGTGCTTGTGGGTTGGCTCATTTGTTAATTAATACTTGAGCAATGGGAATCGGAAGTGGCTCCGTGACGGGAGGGAGGTGGCGAGGGGTTGGCACGCCGTGCATTGCTGGGTTTCTGTTAAATGATTGCAATCCAGTGTAGACGCCTGCAGATGGTCACAACCCCTGGCCAGCTGATGTGGACTACCCCTTGGCATAACAGCTGTGCAGGAGATAGCGTTGACTGGCACCCTTCACAGCCTGGCATCCATAGGCGGCAGAGCCCTTTCCGCAGCAAGACAAGCATCAGTTTTGCCATCTGAGAGATGGGGGAAAGGCAATCGTTGAAGCAGCAGGCAAATCCATGAGCGGAGAATAGATCTCAGCTCTCCTGGCTCAGACGCTGGTGCTCTAGCCACTGCCCCGGCTTATTAGACAGATCTAAAAGGACACTGCTAGCAATGTCCTACCCTGCTCGTCCTAATTCAAACAAGCTGCCTCTATGTTGCCACCATGTTTCATTGACTGGAAAGGAGCAAATTCCATGCCAGGATCTCAAAATGCTCCACCACCAGTACGGACCGCCTTCAGCCAAGGACTTAAACCTGTGACTTGAGCTACGCGGCTTGACCTCACTGAATTTTAAGGCGATGCATGGTTTATTTTTAATAAGGGATCTAATTTATGAAGCCTCTTGACTTCCTAAGGAGGAGAAATGTATAGAAAGGAGGAGAAATCAGCACATTATCTGTGGATGGATATTTTTTTTTAAGGCATCCCTGTCTGGAGGATGGACGGCTTTGTGGTCCAGGCAGGAGACAATAGCTCTGCCCATCGCTGGAGCCGTTATGCAGCAGCGTCTCCTACGGCCTCGCTTCATCTGGCTTTAAATTAGTATCTCATGTCCCAATTAAAAGTGCCACTGCCACCCTAAAGCTACCGGAGCCCCAGCCCCAGCTGGGCCTGCCATGCACATGCAACCTGCAGAGGCTACTCCATGCTCTGCCACACTCGTCCTCTGTGACCCTGGGCAACTCACTTAGCTTCTCTGTGCTGCACTTTCTCTTCTGGAAAATGGGATTAATAACACACGTCTCTCTCTGTTTTCCTGTCCTGTTCACCATCGCTTTATGCAGGCAGCTCCAGAGGATGGGCTGACATGGTGGGGAAGGACAGGAAAAGAGCACGACACAACATCTCCATGAATTATCCCAGGTGACAAATCCCAAAGAAACTTGCTCTAAATCCCAAACACCGATAGCAAGAACAGGGCTCTCACTCTATGGATGCTGTCCAGGCCAGGAAGGGGCTGGGCAGAGAGGGAAAATGAACAAAGGACAATGCAGACTGGTCCCAAATACACACACAAGGATTGTCTAGGGGGTTTCTCAATGAGCAGCTAAATCCCCTCCTGAATGGAAACATTAAAAATGCATCTCACTCTGGCTTTAAATAGCCCCTTGTGTGAGAGACCAGCCGTCCTTGCCAGATCTCGCTCGGGTAAGCTCTGCGACTACCACCGCCGAGCCTCTCTGAATGTCCATCCACCGGTTGCATCACGGGCTGAATAGACTGGCATTACCTCATGCCTTAAGGGAAAGGCAGGAGAAAATGAACTAGCGGCCTGTTCTCTCCGTCTCGTTATTTATTTATTTTGGTGAGGGATTTCCTTTTTTTTGGGTCCAGTTTCCCCCCAGCTGAGGGTAACTTGAGGGCACCAAAAAAAAAGTGGCGGGGAGAAAGCCCTGGGAAGTCGGCGCGGGGCTCGTAGAGCGGGAGATGGGGAAACGTGAGTCGAAAGACTCAGTCCAAGTTGCAGTCTGGGAGCCTTTAACGAAGGCAGAATACTGACTAGTTGAACAAATTGAGCTTTCAGGGGGAAGCGACGGGTCGGCGTCCAAGCCGAAAATGTCATTCTTCACGATTGGAACCGGTGAATAAATTAGAGAGGAGAGATAGAAAATCCCTCCCATGAAACCTGTCCTGGTGCGGGGCCAGGACAAAGGAATAATTCACAAGGAATTGCTGTGTCTTCCCCCACTTTTAAGAAGAAAATGGGAAATATTTGGGAGACTTCAAGAGGAAGGACCCACAAGCCGAGCGATGTGCAGAGCTGGGGCGGTGGACAGGACACTTTGCTCCGTCTCCTGTCCTGTTTGCCTTCTGCCTCTGCTTCTGCATCTTGTTGGTGCATATACTTCCACTTGCTAAAACCCAGATTTCATGCAATTAAAACAGTCCGAGCTAATTTAATCCCCAACCCACATAGAAACTAGGAGTTCCCCATGATTTTTTATTAAAAAAAAAAAACATTAATGAGAAAAATCTGGGTTTAGGGTTACCCAGAGGCTTCTTTCTGCATCCTTCAGATCCTTTTCAGGTCTTCCCCACCCCCAAGACGGTTGCTAATCCCTTTGGATGCAGCAAATGGATGGCATGACATTTCTATTGAGATCTATTCCTCTCATTTCAATTCATAAATGGTGCAGATCGTCCAGCTTGCGTGATGAAACAAAGCTCAGAGGCATATCGGTTCCTGCGGGATTTTTGAGCCCTTGCTGGAAATATGAATGGAGCTGTCAGAGGAGAAGCTCTGCAGGTTGTAATACAGTAATGCATTCAGAAGCACCTAGACTGTCAAGATATTATTGAATTGCTTCTCTTTCAAAGCCACCGATCCCGACCGCTTGGTATCGTGCCAGCATTATAAGCACCGAGCCGACTTGGGAATTTCTCACACCTTCTTTTGGAGCATTTGCTGCCAGCGTTTGTTTGAGACAGGGACTTTTCTCCCCGAATCGTCGTTATTATGCACGACAGCAGCTCCTACATTGTAATCCTTTTGCAAACATAAAATTAGCTCAGGTACAGGCTAGTCTCAGTTACCTTCTAGCTGAACAGCATCTCTTATTCCCTGCTGTTTTGCAGGATTTGCACACCAAACAATCAAAATCATATTCCAGGGTACCATACCCTTAAAAAGAAAAAGCAGATCCGAAGTCCATGTGGGTGTGTATAAGTACTGCACAGGCTTGGGGAGAATCAGGGTTATCAGTTGCTTTTTTATTGTTATTGTTTGTCCGTGTGGTTTTTCCTCCCAGACAGGCAAGTTTTAGCTGTGCGACTCAGAGCAACCGTTCATCAATCATATATCCTTGCCCTGTCTGGTGCGAGGGTACCAGCCAAGCCTGGCTGGGAGATTTCCATTACAGTTTCAGTGCCTGAAAACAAACAAATGTGTACGACGCACAAAACCAGCCTTTTCTAATCTGTTTTAATGGCTCTGAAGACCAGAGCCCCGATTGTCTGCTGTGTTCTCAATAATTCGCTAATGATAATTAAAGATGCCCAACGTTTGCCAACTCTTTCAGCGCTCCATTCAGCCAGAGAAGATAAGAGCTCGAGAGGAAAGAGGAAATATAATGAACTTCATCTCGAGCTGAGGTGTTACCTACCATGAAGTGGACGGTTTTTCAAAGCAGCAGAATGACATGGTGAGATCACAGAGATGGTGCCAAAATCCAGGACGGAGATTTCAAGAGCTGGAGAGTGGATTATTTTTCTATTCTTTTTTCCCCCTCCATAGGACTGCATCCAGAAGAAGTTACTCAGACAACTGCAACCCCCTGCTGTGTGCGATCTGTGCTGGTCTTCAGCTAGGGAAAGAGGCTGTGGAGACACTGGAACATCAAAATCTGGTCCCAGTTCAGCTGGGAGAAGCCAGTGCAGTGGGTGGTTCTTAAAATGCAACCACCTTGAAATAGGGACCACAAGTACGCTGCCTTCTGCCCAGCACCATGCAGGAGATGAGCTTTTTCTCTCCATAACCTTCCTCAACTCACTATCTTCAATGCCCATGTCTTTTGACACATCCTACTGACTTCAGCACCCTGCTGGACCAGGGGAGTGAACGTGCCATCTCTGGGCACGTCTACACGTGCATTCAAGCGTGCCTAAATTTAATGTGAATTAGCTTAATGCACATTAAGTGGGTTTAGGCATGCATCTACACATGCAGGCCTTAAAGCACTTTAATGCTGCGCGTGGACCAATTTAGGACTAAAGTTAGTCCCAAGCCAGTCAACACGCACAGCATTAATGCACTTTAACACATCTACACATGCATTAATGCACTTTAATCATGCCTAGATTTGATACCTGTGGGCACGGCTACACATGTGCTTTAATACACACTAGACTATTTTACTGCTCATTAAAGTGTCATGTAAAAAACTGTGACATGACACTGATGCGCAGTAAAATCATCCACTGCACTCTAAGTGCCACCAAAAAGCATAAAAATGCACTACTGCCCATTATCACAGCCTAATGCTCATTAATTTAGTGCCTCACATTGGAGGTATTACATTTAATGAGCATTAGCAAAGACACATTAAAGCATGTGTAGACATGCCCTGCATTTGCAGGTATCAAATTTAAGTGTGATTAGCTTAAATTTGCCATTTTTAATGTGCATTATGGGTGCACACGTAAATGTGCACCCTTAACGCGCATTAAATTAGGCTAATGCACATGAACGTATCTCATTTAGAGAGCAAAAGAGGGCAAAAGAAGAAGTACTCCATCACCAAAAACTACGGGCCACTTGCCTTCCTAGCCTTGTGATGCAGGGGGCCCCTCTCCGTTGTCTCGCAAGCTTCTTGCTCCTGTGAATGACCAGCAGCACCCGAACGAGTCGCTATGCTTGCGAACGGCACACAGCACATAGTAAAATAACCACCAAGCAAAACGCTCAGGCTTGCTAAAAGCAGCAGCAAATAAAGCAATGCTCCTTCTCTGAACAACGGGTTGTTTCACAGGACTTTTTAAATGGCACACTGCGCTTGAGCTCGAGCAAGTGGATGCATCACTTCTGCTTGCCCACTAGAAGAACAGATTCATCAGATTTAAAAGGTGGTGCGGGTATCCATACCTGCCTTCTTGAGAGCACATTAGAGAATTTATACAGAAAAGGGACACCCTCCCATGGGACAAGTCCTGCACTAGTAAAAGAAAAGAAGGGAGATTGTCTCAACAAACATAATCTTTTCAGAAAAAGCAATCAGGACTCGTGGTAGAGGTGATATCTTTTATTAGACCAACTAGATTTATACAAAAAAGAAAAAAAAAATCTTTAATTGCCAGCTTTCAGAGGCAGACAGGGTCTTTTGGGTAAATCTTGTCAGATTTTGGAGGGGGTATCATCTTTTCAGAGACACTCACCACTTCTAACTGGCAGATTCGACTGATAGATATACCTCATTCAATTTTCATGTGTAACGTCCGTCCCAGAAATAGTGCAGCCAGTGCAAACTCTTCCATATATGCACATGCATTGCATGAATACATATAGCAATTTTCATCCACGGATCTTTTTCAAAGGAGTGAGAAAGCCAAGGTTGGATAATGAAATGATATAAAGATTTGTTCCAGTACATGTTGGTGAAGAAAACAGACACTAAGACTATATGGTAACTATATTAGTACTGGATACATATGGGGACAGGTTATTGGGTGCTGGTTTTTATTTTGGCATTCAGAGTTTAGCAGGAAAGTATGGACCTTAACGGTGGGGCTGGATGTGGAGTACGCATGAAACTGAAAACCAAGACGAATCAGAAAGGAGAATTTTCCTGTCAGTTGGCCACATAATTACTTTTTCCCCTAAGGGGAAAACTGGCCCTCGTTAGAAAGTTATCGTGTTTTCTATTCCTGCAATTTTAACGTGTTTCACGATATTCGGTGTTGTTTTTTTTCTTAATGCCCCAGTTCCTGGAGTCGTATAACTATGCTTGAATTTCAATTCTCGTTCAAAGAGGTGAGTTGCTAACCTCTGTGGTTGCAGAGAAAAGCTAGAAAAACAAGACCCAAGCATGACCTAGAGGCTCAGAAAGCTGAAGGTAAAGAAAAAAAGATACCTTTTAAATCTCACAACTCTTCCAGAGCCCCGAATCACAATTTTTGAAAGATCGGGGTCGGCAACACTGGGTTTATTAAGACGAGTCTTTTTTTATGTTAATTTTAAGTCTTGTTCATTGTAAATCTCACTACTTGCAATGTTCAGTTAGAGCTTCATGAGCCAAAAAGTCATATTGACTGATTGAAAAAACTCCAACCCCCCCCCAAGAAAAACTCTACTTATTTAATTTGAGGGGGAAAATATTGAAACAACAACTTTAAACTTAAAAAGAAGTCAGAGTTTGGTTGCCATAAATATGAAGGTACAGCCCAAACCAAAGCAGGAAAACTCACGTTCTGCAAACAGCACCCTCTGTAAAGGTCCAACTCAGTTAAATCTTAGCACGATTCATTTAAAATCTTGTGAAGTTCATTATGTAAGATCTCAAAAATTCCCAGAAAGCTCTGTCCTGGGCTTAAACGGTTCTGTAATCGCGTCCCTTACCTGCCCGGCGTGCAAAACCCTGTCTGGTGTACAGCGGCCGAAGCATGAAGTCGTTCCTAGATTCGTCGTATTTTATTTGCAGCCTGGGATGTGAACGTGTCCATGTTGAGTCTCTGTGGCTTTGCTGTTTGCACGGTCAGTCACACCCGTGCAAAGTGAGCATGAAAAGCAACCCGGTGAGTACAGGAGTGCTTTTACACCCACCTTGCACTTATTTTGTCCAGGTGGAAATGACTTCCCCCAAGGCAGGGGAAAAGCAGGCCCGTCAATCTTTGCTGGCAGTATGTTGAGCCTGAAACTGTAACAGCCCCTGCACTGATGAGACAAGCCATGAGGTGGCATTATTCCCCCTCGTTAGTCGTTAACGATCTGCAGAAGTGCAGTCCTGATTTTACTCCACAGCAGATGTGCTAGTTTGTTTTCCAGAGATGTGCCATCAAGATGTATTAAGAGTATAATATAGGGCCGGATCCTGTTCCTTTGGATTAGAGCGTGCTGAGTGAATATGGTGGCTCTTTTGCCTGTGTAGGGTAAGGACGGGCACAAACATCCAGATTTATGTTGCCTAAGATGTAGAAAACATGCAAGCAGACATGCTAGGCACCGCTGCCATCCTGGCACCGACACGCTCGTGAAAATGCCTGGGCCTGGCAGGGAAAGCTGCAAAAGATTTGGGGGTGCACTTTGGATCCACATCTGCTTTCAGACTGCACATTTGGAGAAACTTTTTCGCCGGCGAGGGTCCTGAGCTGCCCGTTTCAGATCTGGATTTGAACCCGGAGAGCAGACAACCAGCTGCACCAGTCCTACTCCCTATGTGGCCTTGCCCAAAGCTTAGAGGGCAGCTGGATTGAGGGATCTGGGTCTGGTCCTCTTTATTGTCTTGTAATAGCATACTGCCCAGCATCTGCATCGTGATTCGGTTCGGTTCACGCCCACCTTTGTACGTAAGCCAGGGCGATGAGCATGGGATAGACAGAGAGACGAATGAGTCGAAGGGTGCTCTAGGCCAGTGACTCCCAGCCAGGGTGCATGGCATTGTGCATTGCCCTGGTATCTGGAGTCCTGTGTCCAGTCGTGGGCCCCCCACTACAGACACGTTGGAGAGAGTCCAGTGGAGGGCAATGAAAATGGTTGTGGGGCTGGGGGACAGGACTGGTGAGGAGAGGCTGAGGGAAATGGGCTGATTGAGTCTGCAGAAGAGAAGACTGAGGGGGATTGAATAGCAGCCTTCACCTCCCTGCAGCGGGGCTGCAAAGAGGATGGAGCTGGGCTGGTCTCAGTGGGCGCAGACGACAGAAGGAGCAATGGGCTCAAGCTGCAGCAAGGGAAGTTGAGGTTGGATACCGGCAGTCCTTGACTTACAATGTTTCAAGTTACAACGTTTTGCACTTACAACGTTTCTAAATTGACACCCTGCTTCCACTTCCCGATGTCAGCTTCGACTTTACAACGTTTGATCTGATGCCACGCCAGCGAACAAGTTTGCTGCGTCGCCCGTCTCCCTGGAGAACGTCTGTCCAAACTTCCTTGGACACTTTCTTTAAGAAAGCAGATGAGACTCCAAAAAACCCTGCAACTGAGACTCCCGAGAAGACTCCAGCCAAGAGCCCTTCAAACAGTCCAGCAAAGTCACCTCGAAGAAGTCCTTCCACATCAACAGGATTGCTGTTTACAATACAAACACATTCATGTAGCCATATGACTCGTCTATAATTGATTGAGTACAAAATCCTGGGTTATTTCTGGTGAAAATAGGGTATCAGGCTTTGGTTCAGGAACCAATCCCCCATTGATAACATTGTTTTCTATGGGGAAATCGGTTCCAAGTTGCAACATTTCAATTTAAAATGTGGTTTTCAGGAATCAATTGTGTCATAAGTCTGAGGACTGTTGGTATTAGGAAAAACTGTCTCACCAGGAGGGTGAAGCACTGGGACAGGCTCCCCAGAGAGGTGCTGGGATCTCCATCCTTGGAGGTTTTGAGACCCAGGTAGACAAACCCTGGCTGGGATGATGTAGTTGGGGCTGGTCCTGCTTGGAGCAGGGGTTGGACTTGATGTCACCTCCTGAGCTCCCTTCCACCCTCATTTTCTATGATTGTATGATATCACAGCATATTAACACTGTTTGGTGTGCAAACGCTATTCACAAGATAAACCCAGAGATTTCAAATAGGAATCCAAGCCTTCTGACCCGTTGTGGCCTTTCTGAGTGCTTGGCTACAGAAGAATTGCTCTGTTCTCCTTCTGTAATCCACAATTGAGTGAAAACTAAGAATGAAGCTTTGCTAAGAGGTGCCTTGAGTCTATCAGGGTTAACAGTCACTGTCCTAGGCACTACACATTAGATTTACACAGTTTAATTCACCTGACTTGAGACCAACTAGCACAAGTATACTGATCTCCTCCGTGGCATCCTTCACGCATCATTAGCAGGCTTGATGCCATTCATTTTTGCCATGGAAGTCAATTTTATTTCATAGCTGATAACATTTGCAGCTGGCAGAAAACCTGGTGGAGTGATGGATGAATAACGACGGGGGAGACGCCGTCATACAAAGCGATCTAGATTGTTTGGTGAGCCAGGCAAAGTCAAACAAAGCGCACTACAATGCAGCCAAATACCAAGTTACACACTTAGAAACAAAGCACGCCAGACCCACAAAACAGGAGACTGCATCCTGGACGGCTGTCACTCCAGGAAGAATTGAAGGGCCAGAACGAACAAGCAATTCAATCTGGGCTCCCAGGAAGATGCCGTGTTGGTGCAAAGAAAAAAATGTACCTTTGCCTACAGCTTTGGGAGGGATATGGGAATACTACGCCAAGTGCTGGCTCACGTGATGTGAGAAGGCTGAAAAATCAAAGAGGTGCAGAAAGAGCTGCAAAAAGATCTAAGGAGATGAAGAACGTGCCTTGCAGCAAGACGCATCAAAAGCTCAATCTGTTTAGCTTATCAAACAGAAAACAGCGATTGGACTTCATAGGGAGAAACTCCCAGGCATCAACGAGCTCTTTAATACATCTGAGAGAGGCCTAACAAGAACCAAAAGGCAGACTGCAAAGCCAAAACACATTCAAATTGGAAAGCAGACACAAGCTTTGAGCAGTCAGGGTGAGTGACCAGTGGTTTAGATGTCACCACATCAAGCCTGGATTTCTTTTTAGGAGATCTGCCATGGTCAGATGCAATGCCTTAGTCCCAACGCGGGGCTAAGTAGGTGCAATCTCCTGTCCTGTGCTATGCCGGTGGTCCAACGAGATGATCTAGTGGCTCTTTCTGGCTTTAAACATCTATAAAGCTATGACTCTCCAAGCCATCAAACATACTCTGATATTCATGTGGATCTCGAGGCAGGCAGTTCTCCTGCTTTCAGAGTAAACAGTCTCACTTAATTGTTTTTATGTCCTGATTGCAAATGCCACCCTCAAATCTGCACGATTTCACGGTACGGAGGGGAAGCGCACCTAGAGCTAACAACATGATCCCAACCTCTGGCTTTCATGTCTTTGGCGTTTGCCCACATCTGCCCGGGTTCCCAGGTCGGGCGAGGGAGCGCCGAAATGGGCCCACATGAGAAAAGTTCGGACACAAATTAGCGGAAGCGCTGCAACCTCTTTAAAGGACGTCGCCGGGGGTTGATGGAAGTTGGGGCGGGGATGTGGGGCAGCTTTGACTTTGCCTGACCCGTCTGGCTCATTTGATAGCAGATCGCTAATGGCAGATGAAGGCGGAGAGGCCAAATATCCTGGAGGTAGAAATGCAAAGTCAAGTCTAACCAACATCCATCTCAGGTCCCATTAATCATCAGCTTTTGACGGAGAGCGCCCCGCCGCCGCTCCGCATGGGGCACGGCCTCTTTCCCCGGACCGGTTCCCGTTCCTCCAGCCTATGTACAAGCAAGCCCCCTGCGTGCCGCTGCCAGGACCGATCGCCTTGCATTTCCCCGACATGGTTATTAATCACTCTCCCCTGGACAGGGCACTGACCTGTCTGGAGATGAAACTTTCCAGTCCCTTTCTGGGCTCCCCAGGTAGGACACGGGATTTGTTTCATCTTGGTGCAAGCAAGGAACGGAGCATGTTGGGGGGAGCGAATTAACCCCAACTTCAGGTTTATAAAGGTGTCCCTGCTCCGTTTAATTAAATCTGTCTTAAAAACTCCTAATCCCAAACTAAAGACTTAATAATGTTCAGGAACCTCTTTTTCCTCACAATATATTGCTATAATCTGCTGATGGCTTAATATTGAAATAAACAGGCTGCTCCTCTACCTGACCTGGCGGGTCCGAAACCCCCATGCCCAGGAGCAATCTCCTTTGCAAGGTGAGTCTGCAAGCGTCTCACGTCTCGCTCCGGTGGCTGGTTGAAACAAAGGACAAAGCCCTGCTCTTTGCACCGGATACTTTTTGCCAAAACCTCTCTCTCCAACACAATAAATAAGTGAAATCATAGAATCACAGAAGAAGGGTGGGAAGGGACCTTGTCGATCTTCAAGTCCGACCCCCTGCCTGGGCAGGAGGAAAACTGGGCTCAAGTGACCCCGGATGGGTCTCAAATGGGAGCACGAGGGGCTGTTCTCTTAGCTGAAGCTGTAGACACCTATGTTTTCAGGCTGAAAATTGCATCTGAAGCCCCTTGAAACATTATATGCTTCTTGAGAGGTGGACCTGAGTTACAGAATACAAATCCACACCTGTCTTGCCCTGTTTGGATCCAGGTTTTACATTCAGACTACAAAAAAGAGCCTCTGGTTTGGATCCGGATTTGACGTCCCAACTCGTCTTTGAGTTTTGAGAGCACCGGGATGCAAGGACTCGATGCGGGCACGATGAGCAAACTCCGCTCGGGGACCAGGTGTCCCTCTTCTTGGTCAAAGGCCTTGTGTTGGGATTCATCTTACCTTTCGTGGATTTGCTTCCTCCAGACCCAATCAGCTTAGTATCGACTGAGTCGCGCGGAGGATGTTGCATAGCAGACAGTCAAGCAGGGGGGGTGTGGGAGAGAAGAGGTCTATACAAATGCAAAGAAAATGAATGGGAGATAGCGTTTCATCCGGCAGCCGGCGGGGACAGGTCAAGGCTCATCATGGAGGTGAAGGAGGGAGGCCAGGCTATAGGGAGTCCTCCACAGAGAAGCAGGGCTCGAGGGGGTCATCTCGCCCGACCCCCTGCCTAAGGAAGGATCAAGCCATCCTATACAAATCCATTATTTAACCTATTCACACGGCTACACAGTCCACCTTGACACAACCACAAGACACAGCACTCAGATAAAGTAGGGGGATCACGGTGGCCAACGTCCTGTTGGCGGTAGGTCTCTCCCAACGCCTCCTCGAAGGCCTCGTGTGCTATCCAGGCCTCGAAAGAGAGAACAAAAATTGGTGTAGGAGACTCAGACACAACAACAGCTCCATCCAAACAGAATATGAAGGAGATGGAAATGCTTTCTGCAATTTCTTTCCTAAGAGGATTATTTCGGCAGGGCCTAGCTGGCGTCGGCACCGGAGGAAGGCGCCAGTGACCGTGCCGGCCAGCCTTACCCTCCTGTCGGAGGGTTTCATTAAGAGCGAGGTTCCCCGTTGCTCTCGCAGCGGCCTGCACGTGCTCGCTAAATACCCTGCATCCACTCGGAAGGTATTTGCTGATACAGAAATTTCCCCCCTCGTCCCTTCAGGATCTGGGGCCGCAGGGCAGGCCACCATCCTGCTGGGAAAATTTCATTACGTTGCTTCTGGGACAGAGGACTCAAGCTGAAATTGTATTACGGGAGAAGCAGGAACACGTGGACGGCCCTGCTATCCACAGGCTAGCGGCGTGGGTAGGCTGCAAGGGGCAAAGCGAACAGTGATGGAGCCCCTCGCCCCCGGGGACGCCCACCCGGCCAGGTCTGGACGCGACTCAGGCGTGTAGCAGGAATTTAACCCTGACGGCCTGGATGGGATCCGCCGCCTCCGCTTCCCTGCTTGCCAAAGAGGTGATGCAAGGCTAAAGCAAAATATTGCTCCATGCCTCTCAGGGCAGAGGAAGTCCAGGAAACAGAAGTCCAAATGAAAGGTCCAAGAAGCCTGCCCGGGGTCACGGGTCCCCTGTCCAGAGCGTGCATTGACCTGCACCTTGCTTTAGGGCCTGCCGTCAGCACATGCCAGTGGGCTGGCAGAGGCCGGGGGGATCCTCCATCCTGTGTGACCAGCAAGGTGAGGCCATGCTCTGACCCCAAATGAGCCCAATTTTCCCTGTTTTCCTAAACTTTGCACGTGTCAACATGCCCTAGAAACCTCGCACACCTGGCCCACAGGGTCCTGGCATTTCCCCCCTGCTACATCTCCTCTCGCTCTTCTCCAAAATGAAGGCAATATTAAGCACAGCTTTTGCTTGGACCTACATAGCACGGGGACCCCCCACAGGCCCCATCTCCCTTTGAGACTGGAGACACCTCCACCTTGACCCTTCCTGGGAGATGCATTGATTCCCAACATTTTCCTTCCAAAAACCATATGGCCGAAGAAGATGATCCCCTGTCCTCTTTCCGAGCTGCCACGAGGACCCAAGGCAGACACGGGAACCCCCCTTTCTTGGGCAGTTTGTGATAACGAGTTTGCTGGAGAACAGGACGGCCTTTGGGGCGGATGCATTTTGCTGCGGGAGAAATGGAGAACGGCTGTGACATGGTCGTCTCCTTCACCCTAGGGGAGGGAATAAATTAATTTGGAGGATGGAGCTGGGCTGTTCTCAGTGGGGGCAGACGACAGAAGGAGCAATGGGCTCAAGTTGCAGGTTGGATATTAGGAAAAACTTTCTCACTAGGAGGATAGTAAAGCACTGCAACAGGTTACCCAGAGAGGTGGTGCAGTCTCCATCCTTGGAGGGTTTGAAGACCCATCTACACAAAGCCTTGGCTGGGATGATGGCGTTGGGGCTGGTCCTGCTTTGGACTAGATGTGACCTCTGGAGATCCCTTCCAGCCCTCATTGTCTGTAATTCTATAATTTAAGAGGTTCAAATGTCATTTTAAAGAGAAAGAAATTCCCTCAACGCAAATTAGTGGTGGAGGCAGGTCAGGCTCCCATCTCAGAAGAGGGCTGGCCCCTCACCTGGATGCGATTTACCTGTCGTACCCACCTGGGCACTGTTAGGAGAGGGTCTCCTAAGTGAAGTGCATCTTCACAACAGGCAGGGGAGTGTTATTCCCTCCACACACATGCAATTTAGGGAGATGAACAGATCTATAGCAAAGCCAGGGACTGAATTTGGCTTGCTGGATGCCCTTTCATTGTTTTACCCGCAGTACTCTCGTTCCCCCACGAGACCCTGGCACACAACCAGCAGGATGAGAGGGCTCTGCCCAGGTGCTTTTTGCATGGGATACAACAAAAGCATCCAAACCAAAGCAAAAGACGGTGGTGCCTGGCTCGAAAGGGGTGCAATACTTTTAAAAGCATACAAATGCAGCTCAGCTCAGTCTCTGTATGCATGCTAACAGTGTGTGTTAGCAGGATTTGCTTGGTAATATACTTTACTAGCCCAACTGTATAGCTGAGAGAGATGTTGGACCAGCTTTTGGGCACACGATGCCCTTCCTTTAGGCATTTCTATGTCCCAAGGCTTGCTCCCAGCTATACAGTTTGTTCAATACAGGATATTACAAAACAAATCCTGCTTTCACGTGTTTCCCAGACCATCAGGGCTATAATAATACTATGACAGTCCTGTATTCATACTGAGAGACGCTGGACTCAATATCCTTTCAAAGGGAACGAGAGGTGCTCTAGTACTTGGAGATCCTGCTTTTTACCTAGGGGCTCCCATATGCCCTGGGTTTTGACACTTTGGGAAGGGGAGAATCAGAAACCCTGAATTTAGTTTAACTCCATCATGTGTTTTCTGGACACCTGAGTGCTTAGCAGTTTAATAACAGCTAGAGCAGGTCAAGATGGATTTTAACTTTTTGGAGAAAATGAATTTTGTAATTAAAAAAAAAATTAGAATTTTTCTGGTGAAAAACTGGAAACCTTTGAAAATCAAAAATGGTTTTATGTACCCTTCCTCTCCCCCCTTGCATTTGCTGTATTATGCATTTCCAAACTACTATTGGGGGAAAACAGTCTTTGTCTTTTTTTATTATTATTATTTCATGGGGTTTTTTTAATGGCATTTTGAAAAAAAAAAAAACCTAAATGCTTTCTATTAAAAATAGTTACTTCTTTAAAAAAATCTCCATTTTTTTTATCATCTCTAGTAACAATGCTTTGCTCATCTTCAGCACCTTCTCATGAATAACCAAAGTGGTTCTCACGCTTGAATGAAAATTGAGAATCAGATGTGGGTGAATGTATCATAAAAACCATATAATAATCACTTTCATTCTGATTAAAAGCAAATTCATTTGTATGATCCCTCTGCCTTTTATTTGATATTTCTGCATTTCTCCAATTCTCTGATTGCAAGGATGTGCAGGGAAGAAAAAACTCTGTAACTGCTTGTGAGAATGTGTATTTAGACCATTATTCAGGCTGGAAGTGCCACAAAGAAATAAGTATTTGTGGTACTTCCAGAAGTCCTGTGAAATATGAATTTTTATTTCTACCTAGGAGAACTTTTACAATCTCCGCTCTCGCCTAGGCCTGATGAGGGGTGAGCGTGCCCAAAAGCTTGCAAATACATACAGTCATTTGTTTGCAAATGTCTAGTTGGTCTAATAAAAAGATACTGCCTCTTCCATGAGTTTTGATACCTTTTGGACACTGAAGCACTCCTCCTACTCCTTCCTAGGATGCTATGATACAAGGTCTCCGCCTGCCTATAAATCATCCAGGTTTTCATATAAGGAGACTAAAATACTGGCTTCAGTGACCATGCACACAGAGCACATGGCAAATGATGGGCTAAATTAGCCATCACACTCCTAGCAAAAAATAAATACTCAAAGCAAGATTTGTCAAATGTGGCTTGTGCAAAGCCCACAAACTGCCAGTCATTTGCATTGTGTGTTGGATGGCTCCAAGGATCCTTCTCCAAACCCCTGTCTAGGCAATGGAGAGAGTTTGATGCTACCCAAGGGACATTGAGCATGGAGGTGCCTGCAACCAGGCAGGCATGGGTGGTATCTGAGCACCTGCCCCTCTTCAAAGCCTAACTCAAAACTACCCATTGGATGCTCTCAGCCTCCTGGGATCCAGCAGACTCAAGGGAGAGGCATCCACCTCAACTCAAGGAGATTGAATTCAGACCAAACAGCAGCACTTTCACATGGAAGCATAGCCTTAGGGTTACAGCACTCACCCAAGAAGTAGGAAACCTGGGCTCTGCACTTTCCTCAACCTGAACGGACTCCGACCCATATGTTCCTTGCATTGGAAAACTGAAGCACCCAGCCACGAAATAGCTGGAGTGAAACCTGCCCCACTCAGCAGCTGAGTGTGCCCTGCTCACACCCTGCCCATCTACACCAACAGGCAGGCTCAAAGCCCATCTAGAAGGTTGCTCTGGGCTGGTCCCTAGCAGCAGCTCTCGAGCATGCCAGACCCAAGGGTTCAAGAGCAAACCCCATGCGAGTACCAGAGTCTCAAGGGCTCTCCTTGGAGGGAAAAAGAAATCACTTCCAAAAATGAGGCCAGGTTTTATATGGGCACGCAGTGAAAAAGCCTGTCCTAATAGAGATTGAATACAAGACATACTTTCATGTCAGTGTATATCGTATGTGTATGTTGTATCATACATGATTCTGTACACGGGTACCTAGGCACAAACACACACACACACGTTATGTGTATGTGTATAGTGTACACATATGTGTATAGTGTATCATACATGTTTCTGTACACACTTACCTATGCACAAATGCACATACATCATACACATGTGTGTTGTATCATACATGTTTCTGTACACACTAGTGTACAGAACCAGTGTTACCAGTGATTGCTTACAAATGCACACATATGTATACACAAACACGCACATGTATGTGTATGTTGTACACATGTGTATGTTGTATCATGTTTCTGTACACACGTGCCTATGCACAAATACACACACGTGTATGTTGTAGATATGCATGCCATACACAGATGTGCATATTGTTGCATACATGTTTTGTACACACTTATCTATGCACACCTATATATGCTGTGCATATGTCATATCATACATGTTTCTGTGCACACCAGTGCACAGAACCAGTGTTACCAGTGATTGCTTACAAACACACACATGTGCAAAACCACACACACGTGTTGTACACATGTGTATGCTGTATCATATGTTTCTGCACATGTGTACATATGCAAATACACGTGTATGTTGTACATATGTGTATGTGTATGTCATACACACGTGTATGTTGTACATATGTGTATGTATGTCGTACACTCGTGCATGTTGTACACATGTATGTGTATGCTGTACACATGTGTATGTTGTAGCGTACATGCTTCTGTACACACGTACCTATGCACAAATAAACACACCTATTTGTGTTGTGTTTGTATGCATATGTATGTGTCTGTATAGATATAGACACATCGGATAGCCATTGGTTCACGTCTTTATTGCTGTCATTGATAACACACAAGCATATCCATAGAAAGCTGCACACGCTGTAGAATTTAACTAGTGGACAGAAAAGCATTGCTGAGACCCACCCTCTTTGCAGAGAGAGCTGTAATCTGCTTTCTGTGCACAAATAGCCGCATCAAGGCAGATGGAGGTGCCAGTTGTGTGAAGCGCAGGTGATTTGGCATAAGCCGAACACCGCCGGGTTTGCGGGGGGAGGCCCTTTACCAGCAAACTGTCCATTCACTTTCTGCAGAGCAGAAAGCAAAAGGAGAGGAATTTGTGAAGTCGGTAGTCCATATGGTTGGTAGTGAGTTAATCTGTGTCTAAGCAGCAGGTAGCATGAGCCAGGCTGTCTGTTGGGGTTGTTAGTAACCTTGGGGCAGATCACGGAACAGCAGGGAAGAGGATCAACTCAGCCTACAAATACAGTGAGGAATGTGGCAGGAAATTATTTTTGAAAACACACTCTGAAGCATAATAGCAACGATCAGACCATCAGACTCTGCACGTGGAAGCTATCCGGGCAGAGGACATACGGCCTGTGAGTGAGTGCGTATGTCCTTGTCAATAGACAAGCTATATATTGGTATATAGATTGTGTGTGTGTATATGTAATACACACATATGTCTATATATGCACACATTTAGATGCACATATGTATATATGCATGCACATATATATGTATATAGACACACACATACACACAGATGCATGCACACACACATATATACACACACGTACACTCACCTGCAAACACACACTTCAATTGGGTGTTGTCCCACATGAGACAAAGTGCATTTCATTCATTTGTCTCCCAAACAGGTTTGCAGAGGCTTCACAGAAGAAATGAAAGAGCATTTGTGGAGCAGGGAAGCACAGGGAAAGTAAGAGGTGCAGGCAACGAGGGAGAAAAGGCTTGTTTGTTGGATGAGAAGGAGAAAAGAGATGACGTGTTGATGAGAAGGAGAGATACAGGCATAAGGGGACAGAGGAGAAAGCTGTGCATATGTCTATATGGCAATACATATCACATGTGTATGTTGTATCATACATAGGGTTGGGTATTTGACCAGTCAAGTAAAATTCAGTCAATTGACTGGTCATATATCGGCCAAGAGCTGTAAAAAATTGCCAATAAGTCCAAGTAATACACAGGAAAAGCACATATTTTCCATTAAGAAATGTGTCAAAAGCAATCAAAAATCATATTTCTGTCAAGAAAACTACCGATAAATGTAGCATGTTTGTAATATTGCTATAATCTTTGACCAGTCAAAAATATGCAGTTAATCGCTCGGTTAATTGACAATATTTGACCAGTCCGTTGATCAGCTCGCCAACCCTAATCATGCATGTATCTGTGCACACCTACTTACGCACACACATGCACACATACACAGGTATGTGTCTATACATATACACGCGATGGGAGTGCAAGAGACACAGCCATGGTGAGCAGGAGGAGGGGAGCAGAGATGTGCCTGAGCTGTGCAGGACTGAATTTGGGGGAAGACGTTAAAAACAAAGCCTGAACACGAGGCCTTCCCAAACTGAATCTATCCAGAGTTTCCTCGAAGCACAGGTTTGAGATTCCAACTTTTTGTCACAATTCAAGATGAAAAAGACAATATTGCACAATCATTTTCCACGGGAATGAAATTCTGATTTTTCCTCAGCTCTGGGAATCGGATACAGACAACAACCAGGCATTGCATTATCCACCATTACAATCCCCCTGCCTCCAGGGTAAAACATGGCAGTGGTTCAAGAGCTCACAGTAACACTGTATATGCTAAGTGGAGGTGATAATACTTCTCTGCCTCTCATCTAAGTGAGTCCATTAACCTTTCTGAGCTGCTCAGATACTTTAGCTACATAAGGATGGAAGTAGGACCTGCTTTACATATCAACCAAACCCAACCGTCCCAGCTGCACGGTGCACACCACCCCTCTGCTGCTCCTTGAGGCACTCTTCAACACAACTCGAAGCAAAAAACCCTAATGTCATAATTAGCCGTCCATTTGGGGGGGTTTCCTGCATCTGAATACAGAGCCACAAATTACGGATGGTTGATTGCATTTTTGTACCATTTTCATTCATACTGCAGTGTGTGTGTGTGCACGTGTGTCTGTATGTATGCACTTTTGTACTGTTTTCTTTTATAATATATATAATGCTGCTGCTAAGAGAATATGGCTGCAAAGAGGTCTCCAAGCCTGTGTGCCACTGCTCGATGCCTCCTGATGCCAGGCAGTCTCACATGAGCCTCTGGCCCGTTTGTCAGCCACGCTGAGTACTCCACAGAGAGCTACTAGGATGTGCAGGTGCTCCACAACCATTTTCTTTTATATTATATTGCAGGTGTGTAAATTAGATATATCTATCTCTATATCCATATATAGATATAGAGACATATCTATCTTTATATCTATATATAGATATATCTATATAGATACTTATACTTATCTACTTATACTATCTACTTATCTATATAGATACTATATCTATATAGATACTATATATCTATATAGAGATAGATCGATAATATATATAATTGTATATAGATATGCATTTTTGTACCATTTTCTTTTATAATATATAATTATTATAATTATATATAATTATTTATATATACATGTACCCTTTTCTTTTATATTATACTTTCTGTCTGCATATTATATTATATTATATTATATTATATTATATTATATTATATGTGCACACACACACATATACAGGGTTATATACCCTGTGTGTGTGTGTGTGTGTGTGTGTGTATCTATCTTTCTATATATATAAACACAGGGTTATTTAGGTTGTAGCCGGGTTAGTGTAAAGACATAGGCAGACAAGGTTCTTTGGGTGAATCTGAAATCTTTTATTAGACCAACTTAAATAGTTGGAAAAAACATTTTTAAGCAAGCTTTCAGGTTCAAAAAACCTTCATCAGGCTGAGGAAGTTTCAGCAGTTGGTGTGTGTTCTTCCTGGATGGAACGATGATATATATATATATATATATATATATATATATATATATATATATGGGCGCATTTTTGTACCATTTTCTTTCATTATATACATAGATCTATCTATCTGTTTCTATATCTATATCAATAGATAGATAGATAGATAGATAGATAGATAGATAGATAGATAGATAGATAGATAGACATAATGAAAGAAAATGTATATATACTGGGGAGGGGGGAAGAGGGTAGGTGTCCATGCATGTGTGTAAAGGGTCTGCTTGCTTAATTTTTTTCTCAGAAAATCAGAGACACACAAACCAATTTATTTTTGGCAATAACCCTGCATCTCATGAGATCCTGCAGGACAAAGTGGTCTGGACATGGCTAAACAATGCACCGGCAGAGAAATGGGCCATGCACAGCTGAAGGAAAGCAAACTTTGCAATCTCCTCTACATTTCCACTAGCGGTTATAAAAATCCAGTGTTGGTAATGCTACTACTTAGTAGACCTGTGCAAAGCGGCTGGTATTTGCTTTGGATTCGGATTCAGCCAATTCAGGGGACAGTGCTTCGATTTGGTGATTCGAATCACTGTCCCAAATCGATTTGGCTGAATCTGATTTGGAGATTTGGCTGCTTCCGAATCAGCCAGGCCCGTCCCTGCCGGGCCGGCAATGACTGCCCTGCTCACCCCGGCTCTTGTTAAAAAAAAAGCCCTGATTCAGCGGGTGCTGCCAGGTGTGTGTGTGGGGGGGGCGATCCCCGCTGCCCCCCGCTGCCTTGCACCACGTGGGGGCTCTGCACGAGCCCCCGAAGCCCCGAGGCTGATGCAGGAGCGGTGAGTCCCGGGGCTTTTCTCTGTTTTTTTTTTCTTAAAGGGCCAGAGCCATGGTGGGTGGGGCACCCATGGGGGGGGCTGGGGGAGCTGGCAGGGGTGCCCCTCATGGTCCTCTTCCCCCTCCCCTGCCCCTAGTACTTACCAGCTCAGAGTCAGCTCCAGCTCCATGCTGCAGCCGCCAGGGACTGCCCAAATCTTTGAAGCTTTCCGAATCTTTTCCAATGCCATTTTTTTCCAAAGATTCGGAGAGCTTTGAATCAATTTGGACCTTCTAACTGGTCCCCTGATTTGATTCGGAGATTCAGCCACCAAATTGGCCAAATCTCCTCCGAATCAAGTCACCACCAAAGCCCTGCTGCTTAGAGAGCATACACAATGTATTGCAAAGACACACTCATTCTTGTCCATATTCAGTTAATTCCCTTCTGGGTGCAGGGTTTGCCTTGCTTGTTCAACACTTCCTGCCTCAAGTGACATGAACCTGTTCCTTGCCCATAACCAACAACGAGAATGAGCGAACAGGATAGACGCTGGCAGGGGACTAAGGGGGATTGAATAGCAGCCTTTATCGCCCTGCAGGGGGGCTGCAAAGAGGATGGAGCCGGGCTGGTCTCAGTGGGGGCAGATGGCAGAAGAAGCAATGGGCTCAAGTTGCAACAAGATTGGATATTAGAAAAAACTTTCTCACTAGGAGGGTGAAGCACTGGGCAGGCTCCCCACAGAGGTGGTGCAGTCTCCATCCTTGGAGGTTTTGAAGACCCGGGTAGACAAAGCCTTGGCTGAGATGATGTAGTTGGGGCTGGTCCAGTCTGAGCAGGGGGTTGGACTGGATGCAACCTCCTGAGGTCCCTTCAACCTGAATTTTCTGTGATCCTATGATCAGCAGAGACCTTGTCCTGCCCGGGCCCCTCAGCTGACCAGCTGGCCTGTCCTGAGCTGGTTTGGAGGAGACTCTGTTCCCATCATCCCGATAAAGGAAGGTGAGGTGTCATCTCTCCATTGACCCTAATACTTCCTGGGCCCGTGCTGTTGGGACTGACACACACTGCTCGGCTCTTTAAAGGAATAATGAAAATTGGCATGTTGCAGTCGTGCTGCGATGGTGTTTCTGTCTGATAGCTGGTCTGCCTAGTATCAGCTTAGGTTAAACCAACTTCTTTCCCAGGGCTGGGGAAGGAGGTTTTATGCCCAATAGTTTGTCCAAGCACCCATTCAGTTGGTCCAATAAAAGATATTACCAAACAAACCTCACTTGTTACCAGAAGTGACTTTTTTTTAATGCTAATTATAGAGCATAAACACCGGTGGTCCCTGCCCAAGGCTGGGTTATGCTGTTGTTACAACGCTTTTGTAACTCTGCTAATGCCGTTAATATAAGCTCCTATTAATTGTGCCTTCAACTTAATTCCAGAGCTCAGTGCTGCTAGATTGCCATAACGAGGCAGCCGGCTGTAATTATAATGTGCTTAACCTGCATTTATAAAGCACATTAATTCTTATGACTTTTTTTTTTAATTTAGCACAGGATTGACAGCCATTGACTTGATCCACAGAACAGACACACCATGCCCTGCCCTGTCAGTGCGTTTCATCACTGCTCTAGAGGGACCAAGGGGGAGAGAAATGGAAATTCAGGCTTCCTGAGTTTCCATGCTCTCCAGCTTTGCTGCTGTCTTTTCAGATACGGACACCAGTTCACTAGGAACTGGGGGATCCATCTACTTCCCCACCTCACACAACTGGTCAGGGAGTCGATGGAGGGTAACAACTTACCATGACTGCCAGAAACGTGCCCACATTTGAACCACTCAGCTCATGGTGGAGGGACAGATATAAGCTTGCTTCTACCAGGAGCCCTTAATGAGCAATAGCGTGCTGAAGGTGGCATGTATAACAGAGACAAAGCCCAGAAATGCCTCTAACAAGGCATGATTTGGATGCCAACCTAAACTCATCCATCAAGTGAGAAACGCTCCCTTATTTCAGGGATGCATTTAGTAGCCGTGTTGGTCTGAGACAAAAAGAAATGCAAAACTTTAGAACTGTTAGTTTAGAGACGATCCCTTGTACTAGATTTTATTAAATGCTCCCTGAGTTACGTGGTGTGCTATAGTCTTAAGACCCATCTACTAGGAGATCGAGATGTGTTTCTCACAACATTACCATGCTGCACCATTGCATTACAACAAAAGGCTCCCATAGCACATGCCAACTGCAGATGGGTGAACCTGCAGGTTTGGATGCCTTTGGATAAAGCAACATTTCAGCAAATTTCCATCCAGCCAATTCCATCTGGGAAGGGGAAGGAGGAAAAGGGCACTGCTACCTGAATATCGGAGCGCTTAAAGTTAATCGGAGATTGAAGGGGGTGTTGTGTCAAAACTGGATCACTCAGACTTAGGGCTAAGTGGGCAGTAACCTCAAAAACAGACTAGGATGCTTGCTTCTCAAGCCTACATTGAAAGGCCCAGAGAAGCTGTGCTGAAAATCAAGATTGCATTGCAAAAAAGATGGACGGGAGATGACAGCTCATTCACTGCCTTAGCTCTCAGCTCACATGGGTCACTATTTCTGAATGCACAAAGGACCCGGAGGCACAGAGGTCTCCAAACACAGAGACCCTGACCCTCTTCTGATGTGCTGGGTAAGTTGGGGGGTGCAGACCTGCGTGCTAGGGAGTGCAGCAGAGGGGTGAGCGGTAGGACCCATGGGACCGACTGCAACCTCGGGCGACCGGAGTTGTGGCAGCAGCACGGGTCCCTGCATGTGGTCTTCCTTTCCACCTTCGTGAGACACCCTCTTGCAGCCACGGCATCTGCATATGCAGCTCTCAGTGCAAACCCATGCCATTTGTATCATGTTGAAATCTGCATTTTCTTTTGCAGCATTTTTCTTTTAACGCTTCCACCCCAAGGGGTATTTCTTTGCTACGTGCCTTTAGAGTCATGCCTTATAAAACTTACATCCATAGTTTAATCTCTCTTGGGTTCTCTCTTACCTTTCTCTCTCCACTACACACACACAAATATATACATATATACACACATATATATACACATAAAAACATATAAATACATATACACACACATATACATATGCATACACATACATGTCTATATGTGCATATCTATACCTACATGTGTGTGTATAAATTAGTTACATATCTACAAACAGGAGATTTTACCACCTTCAACTCTCCTATGAAATATGAACCTTCATTTCTACCCAGGAGAACTTTTACAACCTTTTCTCCGATGCTTGAAGAAGGGTGCTTGTACCCGAAAGTTTGCCATTAAAGACATTTTGTTTGCAAAAAAACTAGTTGGTCTAATAAAAGATATCACCTCTACCACACGTTCTGATTCGTTTGACATACTACTGCATTTCACAGTAGTAGCTCTGGTCCATATTTTCAGTTCAAATGTCTTTTAAGGGAGAATGGCTTTATGGACAACACGGAAAGCATCACAGAAAAGATCTGTTTCTGCTGCTTATTTTGATTGTTTCATTGATGAAAACCCAAAAAATGTCAAAGAAAGTTTTCAGCCCAAATGAAAAACAACCCCCACCCCACCACCAAAAAAAACCAAACCCCAATTCTGTTGTCTGATTTTTTTTTCAAGGGAAGAAATCCAAAAACTTTCTAGCCTGCTCTAATCAAACGGAGGGATGGGAGGATACACCCATACCGTTCAGCAGGAATAGCTGGATGATCATTTCTTATTATTATTCTTTATTGCCACTTTTTGCTACTGAACTTTTCTTCGGTGAACTTTTCCTCTATGGCAGGACAGACAGGCATTTTCTAGAAAACCGCGAGGGCGACGGATCTGCCTATTTCCTGCAAAAAGCGGTTTATGGCCTCTTTTATTAAGCGACTTATGTGCGCACCCATGCGCACACACACACACACATATACCCCAGCGACTGCCTGGGCTTTATAGATTCATAACCTCCGTTTAATCTCTGTTTAACTAAATCCAAACAGGGAAGCCCTCTGTCCTCAAATGCTGCTCTCCCTTTATCCCAACAGGCGGGCTCCAGGCTTTTCTATACACCCGCTTATTGCTGTACAAATCTTTGCCTTTCTCTCGGAGCCATTCTCTTTATTCAGGATGGCTCATTAGGCTTTATTCTCGGCAGGGAGCTGACATCCAATTAACTAGCTGACAGTCTTGTAGTGACTCCCACTAGTCCAATAAGGCTCTGTTTACAAACACAGGCTGTTGTGCCCGTAAAGGACTGGAGGTTAAAGTCTCCCTGCTGGGCCAGTTTGTTCAAAATCAGAAGCGCCCGTTCAACAATGCCTTTGTATGTTAAACATCGGACATATTGCCTGCAGCTGGATGCAAGTCATCCTAATGGCTCGGCTCCTGTCTGGCGGGAAAGGGACCGCTGGGGTCTCCGCTGGCCGCCCTGAAAGGAGGAGCGGGAGACTCGATGGCTGCTTTAGTCCGACTAGGGACAGATGGATACGGGGGAATTAGCAGCAAGGGGAGCTCAGCGTGCTCTGGGGGACGACGCGGAGGCTCACACGTATGGTGACTGGAAAAACTCTGGGCTACAAATCATAGTTTTGGGTGGGAAGGGACCACAGGAGGTCACATCTAGTGCAACCCCCTGCTCCAAGCAGGACCAGCCCCAACTGCATCCCGCAGCCAAGGCTTTGTCTACCTGGGGCTTCAAAACCTCCAAGGATGGAGATCCTACAGCCTCTCCAGTGCTTCACCACCCTCCTAGTGAGACAGTTTTTCCTAATATCCAACCTTGCTGCAACGTGAGCCCATTGCTCCTTATCCTGTATCTGCCCCCACTGGGACCAGCCCAGCTCCGTCCTCTTTGCAGCCCCCCTTCAGGGAGGTGAAGGCTGCTATCAAATCCCCCTCAGTCTTCTCTTCTGCAGACTCAATCAGCCCATTCCCTCCGCCTCTCCTCACACAACAGTCAAGTGCCCCAACCCCGAAACATTTTGGGGTAATGTGACTCATTGCAATGCAGTTTTGACCCCTGAGTGCATTGTGCTCTCACTTTGCTGGGTATATCTCACTCATGCATCCCCCGGTCTTCACATTAGGTTAGTGCTCTTTCCATATCTGCATTGCAACCGATGACTGGCTGCCACCTGATTTGAAATCAAATAAACCCATAGGTAATAGATTTGAATTAACTGTTGGTTTAAACTGGTTTACACATCAACCACCTGGTGCTGTAGCAAGAATAAGTCCTCTCCACTTGGGGTATTGGGTTCGTGTCTCAGGCTGGATCTACATCAGTGCCCCAAGCCCAAATGCTCCTGAATTTTCAGAACATTTTAGGTTGAAACCAAGCTCCAAACTCAATCCTGGTTTGAAACCATTGACTAAATTCCTTCAAGACAAGGCAACCTGATCTTGCTTTTGCAGTGGACCCAGTGTGAATGATGAACTCTCTGCAAAACACAAAAGCAGCTGTTTTTTTCCCCAGTCAGGGATGCTAGTGCTGTGTTGAGATGTTCAAGGCTGCTTTCCTAGCTAAAAAATGGAAGGGAAACGTGCCATGAGGACATAAGAGCACTTTGCACCATGATGCTTCTGCAGTCTTCAGTCAAGATGAGGTCCACGTGGAGCAAACCCACAATGTAAGTCATGTTTCCCACTTGCAAAAAACCCCAACCATCATCAGATTTTGCAAGTGGAGGATGGAGGCTGGTGGTAGCGGAGATAAAATCATGCACCACGGTTACAGAGGTGAGCTATTAATCTGCCATTTGGCTTCAAAGCACCTGAAAGGATTTCCCCCCATTAAATATGCATGTATTACCATAACTAAATACGTGCCATCTGCTCCCCTGGGCTGCTGTGCAACGTGGTCAGCCTCACCTGGCTGACTGGGAGCAGAAGTGGGTCCTGAGATGGGACCAGGAGGAAGTGATGTGAGATCAGAGGGAAGCACAGAGGCCATGTGTGAGGTTATATCTACTGCTACAAACCGTACCCAGAGTGCTATTCCCCTCCGGTGGCTTAGCTTGCAGGGGAAGATACAGGCTCACTTAGAGGTTTCACAGCATGTGGGACTTTCCTATGTGCATTCAAACCATTCACCCATCAAACCCAGCACCTTGTCTCTGGCAGCGGCCGACACCAAAGCATGCACTGGAAAATGCCAATAAATACAGCAGCTCTGCCTTTATGTGCGTGCAAGAGAAAGAAACTCCCCTTCAAGCCCCCTCATTTCTGCAGCCTGGCCGTGGGGTCTGCGGGGAGCTTCCAGGCAGGCAGGAGACCACCGTGCCGTCACCAGAAGGCACTGCAGAGCTTCAGGGAGAGAGAGAAGTAGTATATGCTTCGGACAGCTTGTACATCCTCCATCTGTAGCGTGCCCAAGGGACAGATTCATGCCACTGTGATTAAAACAGATGCTTGTGAGAGACAGATTGGACTCTGGGTAGCTCTGAAAGTTTCTGTAGCCAGTACCTGCCAGCATTTCTCCTTGCAGAAAACTTGACAGTGGGAGAAAGAGGGAACTCTTGGTCCTGTAGGGTCAATGGAGTGGGCGTAATGGGGTTTTAGTATGCTTCGATTTGCCAAGGGAACCACAGGGTTCACTTTTTTGCAAACAAACAAACAAACAAACAAAAGTGGTATTTTCAGGGTTTTCTAAGGACCCGTGTTACCCAAGCACCCATGGGAGATCTGAATCGTGACTCTTGACTGTGACTGTGACTTCATCCTCTCCCAGAGAGGGCCACACGACTATGCCAGGCAGTCCTTGCTCAGTCCTATACCTGACCTGTACCTGGACTGCTCTTACCTTCTCCCAAGTCCAAAATAGTTCCAATTTCTCCCTTTTTGGAACCTGCTACACAGCCTTTTGGTGTAGGGAGGTATTGGAAGATGGTGAGGTCTTCATTATGTCCCTGCTCCTGTGCACTGAATGGAAAACTTGCCATTGACTCCAACAGGCCCTCTTCTGCTGTGGGTGATGGATATGTGAGAGTCATATAGAAGAGGGGTGATGGGTGGATCCATCTCTGATGGCTTCTGCTGATATAATTATATTTTTATTATGTATCTAGAGTAGCAGCTTCTAAGCTAAGGGTTGTGATGTCACTTTGAGTTGCTGCACTTGCAAAGGGGGCATGAAACCCCCCAAAATTAAATTGTAGCTCTCAGGCGCACACAAAGCTCTTCCTAATTGTCCCATCCTGACCCTGCTTTTCCTTTTCAAACTCATTACAGGCCAAGCAATGGCAGGCCCATGTTTCCTTGCTTAGAAACAAGTCGCCATCTATATGCACCTTACTTCCTAACAGGCCAAGCAATGGCACACCCATGCTTCCTTGCTTAGATAGAAATCACCATCTAAATGCACCTTATTTCATATCAGGCCAAGCAATGGCACACCCATGCTTCCTTGCTTAGATAGAAATCACCATCCAAACGCACCTTATTTCGTATCAGGCCAAGCAATGGCACACCCATGCTTCCTTGCTTAGATAGAAATCACCATCCAAACGCACCTTATTTCATATCAGGCCAAGCAATGGCACACCCATGCTTCCTTGCTTAGATAGAAATCACCATCCAAATGCACCTTATTTCCTATCAGGCCAAGCAATGGCACACCCATGCTTCTTTGCTTAGAAAAAATCACCATCCAAATGCACCTTATTCCCTATCAGGCCAAACAATGGCACGCCCATGCTTCCTCGCTTAGATAGAAATCACCATCCAAATGCACCTTATTCCCTATCACCTGCCAGGCCTAGGGACCTTTGTGATTTGTGTGCATGACAGCTCCAGCGACAGACAGACACCTGGTCCCTGCCCCATAAAACCCTCTCCCCTCTGCCCTGAGTGCACCCATCCATCAGTGCAGACGAAGCCGCCGCCGCCGGGCCTGACATGTTTCCTAACACGTGCGGCATGCAGCTCGCTAAATGCGCCTCTAATTAATTCCAGAGTCAGCACCGAGAGGCTGCAGATCCCCTTAGAGATTGCCGGCCCCTTTCTTTACGGACTTGCCGGTTCCCCCCTGCGGAAAGCCCGCTGGTAAAGCGGTGACATCTGTGCCGCCGCTCTCCGGGTGCAATTTCAGGTAGGCCATGTGTTGCACCTTGAACCGCCGTCTCATTTCAGTTCCCACCGTGGAGACCAATTAAGCGGGGAGTGTGTGAGGAGCCGGCTGAGTGTCGCGTGCTGCCCATAACCACAAGGACTTAAAGGCCGCAAATCTGTTATTACCAAGCTGTTCCTGCCAGCAGCAGGCTGCTGCCGAACAAAAAGAATAGATTAGGATCAATCGAGGCTCCCTCAGGCTTGTCAGTGGGACTTTGAACCACACCTTCCACCCAAAAAACTTTCCCCTTCACCTCCTTCCGAACACCTAGCCGGCTCGGAGCTAACAAGGTGTCTGCTGAGTGGAGAGCTGCTGAACCATATGTTCGTAATTAGTTAACTTTGGGCTTTGTCGCTAGAGGCACCAACCGCTCAATCAGCAACAGCCCTTCCTGGGGTTAGGGGGTCCGACCGGGCACCTCCTCTCCCCTGCACGCAGGCGGCCAGCCATGTTTCATTCCAGCTGCGGCATTGTGAGATGAATTAACTTTATCCTCAATTTAAAAAGCCAGCATGAAATCAAAAGAGACGCGGGGGGAGGAAAAAAAAAATAAAGAAAACCAAGGGGAAAGGAGGGTGGGAGGAGGGGTGGGAAATCCCAGTCCACTTGAAAAGTCTGGTGAATGGAAGCTGCTGCTGATGGCCTGGCTTAACCCATTGCAGCAAGGCTTTAGCTCCTGGCGTAATCCACCTCTGATCACCCAGCTCTGTGGTTTGAGGTCTCTTGTTACACACCGAAGGGGGCACCTGACGGTATAATTGTTTTTTTTTTTGAGCCAGTCGTAGTCGAGCTGCCAGGCACTGCGAAATTAGTGCTAGCAGCATCAGAGGTTGGAAGCACGGTCTCAAGGTAAGGTCTCCTGAATATACCATCCATCTGCCTTGCATTTGTGTTCCCGACTACTGTGAGATTTGGTTGGCTAAATAATGCAAACAGCCTGCTCTCCGGGGGGTTGTGCATTTAGCATGGCAGAGCTTATGCTTGAGACGTGAAGCTTAATTTTTTTTTTGTTGGAGTGTTATTTTGCCTATCAGGGCAAAAGCACAGGTATCATATGGGTTCACAAAAGGAACAATACCTGCCTGTCTCTTCTTAACTGAGCAAAAGCACCAAGTCACCAGATGCTTAAGGACAGGCCAGATATAGGTTTACCCTCAAGAGTCACTCCCTTGACCTCACTGGACACATTCAGGTTGTCACCACTGCATGCTGAAGTGCTCCTCATAAACAGGGAGCATTTCTTAAACCTAGGCCCATGCTTGCAATCGCTTCATTAGTGACAAGGAGCAATGGGCTCAAGTTGCAGCAAGGGAGGTTTAAATTGGATATTAGAAAAAACTCTCCCGAGGAGGGTGGTGAAGCACTGGACCAGGTCACCCAGAGAGGCGGTGCAGTCTCCATCCTTGGAGGTGTTGAAGACCCGCTAGACAAAGCCTTGGCTGGGATGATGTAGTTGGGGCTGGTCTTGCTTGGAGCAGGGGGTTGGATTAGATGTGAGGTCCCTACAACCCTCATTTCCTATGATCTCTGATTTAGATGATGTTAAGAGAATAGGTTTCTGCAAAGATCTTGGAAGCAGCATGGTTTTCACAGGTAAGACAAAGGTAGTGAGGGGATGCCAGCAAGCAACCCTGTCTTTCCAAGTCACCCCGTGCACTGACCAAAATGCAGCAGCACAAACTAACCCATCTGCATCCCCTTCTGCCAGCCACTCTGGCAGTCTGTGCAGCCGTCTCTGGTCCTCAAAGCTTTGGCTAGCGTGTCACAGCAAACCCTGCCAGCCTGCTATACCTAGCCCCAGCACTGAGGAAAGCCTTTTGGCCTGAGGCTTTTCCCTGATCTCTCTGATTTCACTCTTTCCCTTTGCCAAAGCAATGGCGGTGACGTCCCTTGTGCTGAACTTGCTGAGAGAGGCCACGTGCTGGGAGTCTGGAGACCTCGGGACCCTTCTGATCTCTGCCACCGGCTGCCCGTTGACCCCGGGCAGATGTCTTCACCTTCCCACCTGTTGATCTCACGTGCTTGGTTTCCATCGCAGCAGTGCCTCGTTACCTTGTCCAGGGGCTTATCCTCACGCCTCCCCGGTAAGGGACATAGGTTCCCACCGTATGGGTCAATCATGGAAGTAGACAGATCCAAAGAAAGGATTTGGGCAAAGTCCAAAGTCCAAAACAGTGATGCTGCTGAGCCCTGGAAATGCACCTCACTGCAAATGTACCAGAAGTTGGATGTGCCCAGAACTGCCCCAGTCTGGACACGCACGGGCAGGGCTCTCCATCCCACTGCAGCTCAAACACCCCCGAGTCATGCCCTGTAGCCCCTTGCTTCTTGGCTGCAATGAGTCCTAAATGACTTGCCCAGGGGGCTGCAGGGAGTCTGTGGCAGGGCAGGGGCTGACCCCAGGTCTCTCGTGAAGCAAGCTAGATTCCTGCCTGCTGGGAAAGCCTTTCCCTCTGAAGGGTCTCCGTGCCTCTCTCTACTTTCCTGCTCTGTCTCTGCCTTCTCCATTCAGGTTGCGGGCTCTTCAGGGCAGAGACTGTCTTATTAAGTAGGTGCGTCTACATGTTCATTAATGCACCTTAGTCACTGCACATTTAATTTAACACATAGACTCAGACCTAGGCCACCCCCCCTGCTCCAGGCAGGATCATCCCTGTATGCACTATTTCATCCAGACAAGGTTCCTTGAGTAAATTTGATATCTTTTATTAGACCAACCCATTTCATCCAAGTGTTTGTCTAACGTGCTCTTAAAATGATGCAAGGATGGAGACGCCACAGTCTCTCTCAGTGATCTGTTGCAGTCCTTACCCACCCTCAGCATTAGATTTTCCTAATATCCAACTGCAAATTTCCTCATTGCAATTTAAGACCATTATTACTTTTTACCCTATCTTCTGCAGCCAGAGGCAGCAGTCTATTATCATCCTTTTTATAGCCACCCTTCAGGTAGTTGAAGACTGTTATCAAATTCCTCCTCCATCTTCTCTTCTCTGGACTAAGTAATCCCAGTTCTTCCAATCTTTCCCATCAATCATGTTTTCTCGACCTCTAATCATTGCTGCTTCTCTCCACGGGACTCTTTCCAATTTATCTACACTCCCCTTAACGTGCGGTGACCAAAACATGAGTGGTTTCTTCACGCACGTGAGTTTTATCCTTCACCTCCATGGATAGCTCATGTGCTAAGTTACACACGTATTAATGCACCTTAGTCACTGCACATTTAATTTAGCACGTAGACTCAGATCTAGAGTCTGGAGTTTGGAGGATGGGGCTCTGCAGTGGGACGAGCTGGTTTGGGGCAATACGGCTCGTGGCCCATCTCCCACCAGACGCAGACCTGGTTCAGGACTGGAATAAATCTGGCAGGGACACAAAATCTCAACTCATTTACCGTGCAACTCTTTAGGTCAGTGAACTGACACCAATTTTGTCTGGGATCCAACAAGTTTGGGAAGAAACCGGTGTATCCGAATGTGTTGAATTATTTTAAACAGAATTTAGTTTATTTGAAACGCAACATCGACTTTTCCGATGAACCAATTTGTTTTTCCACAGACTGTCCCTACAGATTTTAAACAAACAACAGCAAATATGTTGACATTTTTTCTATATTTTTGTATCATCTCTTTGGGCCGGTCACATCAGTCACGTTGCTCGCTGTTTTTTTCCAAGAAGGAACTGTTTCAGTTTTGAATTTTTGAGTTCAATAGAAGAGGGAAAATCCATTTGTTCATATTTCCAGATTTTTAAAACAATAATGTTGACTTTTTAAAAAAAGGATTGGACGATGATGATAAATTATTAAATGAAACATAACATATGCAAATGAAACTAAAAATGAATGTTAAGTACCGTTCTATTTTGAAAATCCCTCTGGGTTTCTTTCTACATGGGACTGGGTCCAATAGACCGCATCTTTCCCCATCTATCATCTTTCTACCGAGATAGAAAAATGCTATTCCTGACCACTTTTCTCTGTGAAGGAGCAAAGGTTTGAATGCCGGTGTTGCAGCGAAGTTGTCCTGCTCAGGCAATGACTTCCTGCCCACTTCAATCCCACCCCAGGAATCGGGTAGGGTGCTATTCTTCTTCTGGCTCCCTCAACTCTACTGTCACGTTGCTACCCGATGTAAACCAGCTCTCTCGCTCCTTCCCAAAAGAAGCGGTATAAAGTGATCCTCGCCTACAGAGCTCAGAAAAGCCTTTGACGTGCAATATGGGTCTTAACCAAGATACGCTACAGGGGGAAACACAGAGGAAACACAGATAAATTTGGGATGTCTTCAGGAATTGGTGACTCCTATCTATCCAGTTCAGAAGACACCTCATCATGGATGTATTTGTGAGTAACACGCCCAAAGGACAATATAGCACAAGCAGATGTGGGAGGTGACTGATAGCAAGACTGTGCCAGAAGGTCATAGTCATTGCCAGCTGGAGACCTTTAGTAAAGTATATAGAAATGGCAGCTGAGATCCTCAAATGAAACCACAGAAGTCTAGCTGAAGTGTCAGGTTATTCTATTTTGGATCCTCTTTCTTCACTTAGCGTCACGGTAACACCTTTCCTAATGGTGTTTTTAGAGCCTGAGCAGGAAGATGCAATAAAAACACAGACCCAGGTTTCAGTTAAGATCTTGTAGAAAGAGGGTGAAGCTACACGTGTGCTTCAGTGTGCATTAGCCTATTTTAATATGCATTAAAGTGTCACAAAAAATGTGATCTTAAGCTAATGCACATTAAAATAGGCTAATGCACATTTTCCCAGTGCCTCACAATACTAGATGTAATGTGCATTATCTAAAGCACATTAATTGAACGTGTAGATGCACCCAGTGTGTCCAAAGTTAAAGTCCAAATTTACTTAAATCCTAAATTAGGTACCTAATAAAAAGAACGTAGGTGTCTAATCTTAGGCCTCCATTTTGGAAAATGTAGATATAAACTGTGCCGTAGCTGGGTTAGATTGAACGCCTTTGCAAAGAGGAAACGTGGAATTAATACAAGCATTAGCAAAACCTGTTGTTTCCTCACAACTATTGCAAAAGTAAGGTGCACTTCTTGGGACTGCAGCCCAAGGGGTCCTGTGATAACATAGGAATCTCAACTTGTAAATGTGAGCATCAGAACCACGGTACTAAAAGGCAATAAATGTGGGTTTATTGATAAAAGTTTAGCATTATAAATCCAACTTCATAAATTTGGGAGTTGGACTCAAGACAGTTTAACGCTTGGGGCTGCCAGGTCTGCTTTTCACACCAGAAATCAGACTCTACAATGACATGGCTCCAATCAGACAATCGCGATATATCACATGATCTGTGGCTCCAATCAGAACTAATGACCGGTCCTCACATTTTGAAAACAAGAAAATCTCCTATGCGGTGCTCAGAAGCAAGCTACAGGTCAAGAAATATTCATAGAAATGGTCTGATGAACACTTTGACACACTAAATGAACCGATGACAACTGGCTCTTGCTCCCAGGCAGTTCTCAAACAGGAAAATAGGCAAGAATTGTCAAATAACTTATTCCCTCTGTTCTTATACTCCATATATCCCACAACAAAATAATAAGCCATAAAAATTCCCAAAGCGCAGGCACGTTTGACCTGCTCAGGGAAACTAAACCTTGTCTCGGAGTCATTTCGTATGACCAAAGGGTGTAACTTCGGACATCCTTGCCTCTCCCCATAACTTAGCCCCAATTTAAAAACCTAAGAATAAAATCTCCCTGCTTGACTCAGATCAGTGGCTCTCGACCCTTTTCGACTCCTGGCCCCCATCAGAAAATGCCAGCTCTTCGCTTTCACTTGTTCCTAGACAGTGGGAAAAAAATAAAGCAACTTTCCAGTTGCACACAAGTCAGAAAGGCCACCGCAGATGTGAATGAATCCAGCCTTTTTTGAAATGTCTGGGTTTGTTTTGTGAATCACGTGAAGGTTTTTGCTCAACAGTGTGTGGCACCCCATAGCACCCTTAAAGGGATCTCATGGCACCCCAGGGTGCTGTGGCCCCTGGTTGATAACCACTAATGCAGATAAACTGCTTTCTGACCTGCCTCGTGGAGGAGAGAGGGTGTGACGGCTGGAAGCCCTCTCGTGTTCAGACACTGCACGATTCTGCATTACGAGCTGGCATCCCGAAAAGCACGAAAGCTGACATGAAGTCTGAGTATCTCTAGCTGTCCATCCCATGTGCTTTAAAGAAAAGAAATGAGAGTTTCCAGTGCTAGCTGATCTGCAAAGGGGACCAGAAGGGAAAAACGCTGGGATTCAATGCCTCGATCTTCCACAGTGCTTTACATCAGTAGATCTCAAAGCTCTTTACTAAAGGGGTCTGTATTATGATCCTCCTTTTACAAGGGGAAAACTGAAGCACGGGGAGGTGAACCTAAAGCCTTCCGGAAACCCAGTGGAAGGACCAGGAACAGAACTGGCAACTCCTCGGTCCCCATCTGCATGACACTGATTGCAGATCTGCAGCGGTTTGCTTGTAAGGGTCTTGCTACCCGTTATATTGTGAGCTGCACAGATGTTGAGTGCCTTAATGCTAGCTTGCAGTCACATCTGCCACTTGAGTGGCACATCTGTGGCCACGCTTTAATGGAAGAGTTATGTAGATAACTCGGTTATGTAGATCAGAGACATTCCTGCCCTGGAGTGGCATAACTTTGAGCAGCATAATGAGTGCTTTAAGCCACTTAAACTGTTACTGTTTGGAAAATCCACGGGTTAAGAGCTCCGGGAACCACCCAAAATTAACACATAACAAGGCCTAAGTTTGTTTCTTTTAAAGACCAGAATTTCCTCTAGAAAGGAAAGAGGGAATCCAATCTGGCAAATTTACCCCCATTGCCCCATGTACACATTCACATCTCCTACACCTGCCTTGCAGACCGAAGATGGGATTAACCATCTTCCCCTGGATGCAAACTCCCTGGAAGTGGGAGGACAGGCGGGCTGAAAGCAGAACCTGTATCTGCAGCTCAGAAAGACAGACATTTAGGGCTGGAAGGGACCTCATGAGATCATCAGACCTACCTCAAATCCAGAACGAGCTTCCGAGTCAGAGCCTCCGCAAAGGGCAGTGGTGTAGACCACAACCCAAACGGTGCTGTTGGTATGCATTGCACGTCCCCCTGGGTTGGTTGTTTGGATGGACAGATGGAAGGAGCACCTCCCTCCAGGAATGGGAGCCATGGACCTGTAAGCCCAGGCCCCAAAGTTTCTTCTGTGCAGAGGATGCAAGTCCACGACACTTCCTTGAGGAGGCAGGATGGAATAAAAACCTGCCACTTTAGCAACCAGGAGCACCCCTGGGATGTTATAAACAGGACCTGAAAGCCCTCCAGAAAAGGCTTTACCTCCCCAAGGGACTGTACTTTACACTGTGGGAGATGGGCCTGGGCCACAGGTTTGGCATCACGGGCCCCTGAGTTCGGGCCATTTGGATGCAGAGAGCTCACTGAGTTAAACAAGGGAGAAGCGGAGCCAGGTTTCAAAATCTCAAAACAAAGTAGTTCTCCTCCAGCCAGCTCGAGAGAAAAGCTTTAAAACTGCCTGCTATTTTCATCTAGGAAACCCTGATCATGTCAGTTAAGCGTCCACTTTCTGTATTCAACATGAACTCAAAGAAAGAGAAGCTGGACGGTGCATTTATAGGGCCACATCTGGTTGCTAAAGTACTTCCTTAATGACTTTTTGCTGTTTTAACTCAACCTCTGAATAGCACATAAAAAAGCCCAGGCATCTTTCACCACCCCTGACAACCACATCCTTCACCTCCATACCCCTGACACACTTTTAACCATCCTTGGGCTTTTTCATGCTTTATTGATTAGCGGAGGCAACGGCTGGGCCAGTCAGCACTATAGTACCGCCCTGGCATCTATGTACTCGGATCAGTAAACTCTGCCAAATCTCCCAACTGCCAGCCAAGAATAGATGTGCCCAGCTTCTGCACCCAAGGAGAGGTGGAGGGAAGCCAATCTGACTGCCAGCTCCAGAGAGCCAGCCAAAGGGGAGAGCAGTATTAACAGCAATCTCCCTGGCAGAGGGTCCTCTTGGAAAGCCTGGCTGTAATACAAGCCTTGGGAGGAAAACATGGATTTTAGGGGATCTACTACATAGAGTACTCGATCTTGCAGCTGGAAAGGACCATTCAAATAGCCTTGTCTGACTTCTCTACCGCAGGCCAGAAAATGTTGCCTTCGAGCAACAGAGACTGCCTGGATTGTCTGCTACAGAGCATCTCGACAGCAAAAGCTGCTTAAAAAACACGTGGCTCTGTTACTGGGCCAGCGTGTTATAATGGAGATCTCAACTGCTCAGCTGCAGCACGGCTACTTGTTCTGCCAGGTGTGTCGCTATCTCTATACAGATGTGTAGAAGAACGTCTTAAACACAGGCAGGGTGTTGGTGTGGTTGGAAAGGGATTTGAAATAGGCCCCTTCGAGCAAGTCAGGGTTGGTATTCAAACTCTGATTCAACAGCTCCCAACTCCTGGCAGATGAGATTTCTGCAATAAATAATAATAATGTTAATAATAAGGATAATGATGTTGAGAAGAAGAAGAGAAAGAAGCAGCAGCAGCAATTCAAGGTTTGTATTCAAACTCTGATTCGACGCTTCCCAACTCCTGGGAGATGAGATTTCTGCAATAGATAATAAAAATGTCAATAATAATGATGATGATGATGAGAAGAAGAAGAGAAAGAAAAAGCAACAGCAAGTCAAGGTTGGTTTTCAAACTCTGATTCGACACTTCCCAACTCCTGGGAGATGAGATTTCTGCAATAAATAATAAAAATGTCAATAATAATGATGATGATGATGATGTTGAGAAAAGGAAGAGAAAAAAGCAGAACAGCATTGATGCCTCGTGCCAGTTATATATCCTAGTGCATGTATGAAACACGGCAAGCCATGCATGCTCACAGAGAGAGAACTTGCCAGGAGTCCTCGCCATCCATATAAGAGGTCCTTTGTGAATGACTGGGATGGTTTGTCCCATTTCTACATTTTAAAGACCTTCGCAACTGGCTCGAGTATATCCCCATCCACAGATGGCACTACCAGTCATCTTCTTGAGGTGCCAAGAAGGTACCCACAACCGCATGAGAGAAATGAAGGTGATATGATGCTGCATATATCCCCTCATGGGATAGCAACATCAGTGCATATCCACAGCCCTGGCTGTAGGAGTCCCAGCTGTGCGAGGTTATAGTTATGCTAAGCTACATTGCTGAAAAGCGGTATGGGAGAAAGGGGCCTCGTGACTGCTGGATGACCCTGTAAGAGAAAAAGCAGGGAAAAACCCACACTAATGAGCAGAAAAGAAGACACTGTATGAATATGGCAAAATTAGAACTGACTAATGAGACTGCAGGTTTGTAAACTCGATGAGCAAAACAAATACAGATGAACATCTCAAGGGAGGGAGAGAGAAGAGAGTCAAGACTCACTTTTTTGTAGAGGCCTAGGACAGCTCGAACGCTGTATGGTGTCTCTGTCTGTCAAGGACAAGCTTCATGAAGTTGGACTGACTGTTAATGAGACCACCTGACGACAATAAACCTTTTCTGAGCTTTCGCCACCAGACACATATCCAAGTTGTGTTTTCTGCATTGCCTTTGGGGTCTGGAAGACGACTTGCTAGTGCCGGCTTTCCAGAATATACAGACTCCAGCAGTCTGCATATCAAAAGTGACGGCAACCAGATACCACCCAAGAAAACACAGCTCAGAACATGCCTCTGACCCACGCCGGTGCTTGGTTGGGTCTGGTTGGTTGCTGTATCCCAATCCAGTTTGGTTTTAGCACCGGTGTCTGCCTGCATTTGTAGCATAGGGTGATGGCATCAATCAGCTTTTAATGATGCATCAGCTGCTGATGGACCACACTGTTATGCCATTCAACCTACAACTACAACCACGGTGATGATGATGCACCATCTGGCATCTTGGAGGAAATATATATATATATATGGTATCAATAGGATTCGAATATTTCCACTTTCTTTGGCAAGTTCAAGATACCCATCGGTATTGTTTTCTGGAGGACCCCTGCTTTATAATAGAGCCAACTTCTAATTTAGTCGGTGAGGTCGTGATACCCCCACCATAAGATGCAAATGCACCGTGAACAATTAATGATATACCTATACTTGTCATGCCCCAGTTCTTGCCATAACTGATCATATTTGCCAGTTTTTTCTAGCACCCGTCGCCTGAACAGTCACATCAAATGGAAAGCAAAGATCCCAGATGAGGCACTGTCCCTTCCTGTATTTTATGACAGTCATATCTGGTTTTCTGGCATATCTTTTGTGAACAATAATGAATGAAAAATCCCATTGTATTTTTATGCAGTTAGTGCCTACAGCTTTGTCTGGCCGGCAGTGGGAATACTTTACGGACTTCACTTCTTACAGAGCACCCTATGTGCAATACTATCATATCCTGTTTTATACTTGTCTCTGCCCAGTTTGTTACAGCTACGGTATTGTGCCAAGTCGGCCACACATCCTACATCCTGCATTCGCACCTTTTCAACCATCGACATCATCGATGATATTGTTGATGATATAATTTTAGACCCAAGAGACCACAACCACCGACTGTGAAGATCAGTGCCTATTTCTCCTAGGGGCTACATCGTCATCATACCCACACACATCCATATACACATACACAGGATATCCAAGCCCCAAAGAACTTACAATTTACATAAGCAAAGCAGACAAAAAAAAAGAGAAAGAAGGCTGCATTTTTCTTAATTTACAGATGGGCAACAGAATGAGATAAAGGGCTGTGCCCAGAGTCAGATACACTAAGTCAGGGACAGGAGTGAGACGTGAACCCCCAGCTCCCGAATCCCAGGTCTGCACCCGCAGCCCAAAACTGTGCCAAAGATGTGTTTTCCATCAGTTTGGAGGAAAAACACAGAGCAGTTGTTCTCACAAAAGCTCGCTGCAGGAGGAGTGGAGATGTCTTCTAATCAGGGAGTGGACCTGGAATCAAAGGTCTCCTCCATCATGACAGTAGGAAAGGGTATGAAAGCCAGAGTCTGGTTCTCCAGCTCCCTCTTGCAGCGGCCAGCTCCAGCTGCCGCCAAGGTATAAGAAATCCAAAGCAGGTACAGATGGGATAAGCTGCCCATGGGGCAAGTTTGTCCCTAACCCGAAACAATCAAAGTCGAGGACAGTTCCTGAAGCAAGTGGTATTGCATTCCTTTGCAAAATGCTTGGATTTTCTCTTGTTCTCATTAGCCAAACCCTCCCATGCTGTGCCTTCTTCATGAACATCTTGCAGCAGTGAGTTCCCACAGGCCGACTGTGCATCATAGGGCAAGGTATGGAAACTCCAGGCAGTTTTAAATGTTGCCTTCGCAGGATGAGCTATGTGCTAGTATCACAAGACAGGGCATTACTGATTCACCTCCCAATCAGTAGTCATGATTTGGATGATAAGCTCCTCTGGAATGGGAAGAGATCTTCTCTGTGCCTTGTACAGCACCAAGCACGCGGTTACATCAAGTGGAAAGAAACTCAGATCTTCTGATGGCAAAACCACACATTCCTCCTGATGCTTGAGGTGTGGGAGGCTCGTCAGAAAGTCATAGATTGTAAAGCCGGAAGGGACCTTGGAAGATCATCGGATCCAGCCCTGATGCTAACAAATGAATTGTAACAGGTTAATTAACTGCTAACAAATGAATTGTAACAGATTAATTAACTGCTAACAAATTCATTGTTAGCAGTACAGGATCTAGGACACACAGCTCTGTCTCCACCAAGAAGAGGGCAAGGTTGTAGGTGCATATGAGTCAAGTTTTATCTGCATGGATATAGTCATCTGTAATACCATAATTTCAACATTTTAGGTTCAATCTGAGGCTTTGCAGCACTCTTTTGTCAGGCACGTGCTGTGACATTCAACTTCCAGATGAATCACGTTATAACAAACCTACTCCCAAAAATCTGCTCTATGTGGAGAGGATGCTATCAAGGGCTACATCTAAAAAAAAACCTGTTGCAACTTCCCAAGAGCCTTCCACAAAATACAGATTCCCTACGAACCTGGGAGAAACTCAAGTCATATGAAGTTAATTCCTAATCCCCAGCTGTTATTTAAACTACTCGGTATTCTTACTTCTTTTTAACTTATAAATAGGTTTGTAAAGCCCTCGGCCTACCAGGAGGGTGCTTTGCAGGTGTTATTCTCTGCTGCAGGTGATAGCCAGTGACTCAGGAAGGGTGCTTGGTGTCTGAAAACACCTCACCCAGTGAACAGCAGGTCCAGTAAAAGATATCAATATTTTTTTTTAAAAGCTCACTTCTCCAATAGATGACATACCAGAGCAGATACACAAGTGTGTCGCTGCCCACAATAAAGTGCACCGGACAAATCGCTTAAAAAAAACCACCATTTTTTTCTAAGCTTAGCAGCCCTCTGCCAATCGTGCCAAACCACCGCACATGCAAAAGGACATGCAGCACACTAAGAACTGGACAGGAATGGACACGCACACCCAGCCTCAGCGGAGACAGATCTCGTTGTTAAATCCAACTATATCTCATGTCTTCATTGCAAACCTGGAGCATGCATGTAAGGAGTTATAAAGAATTTGTCCTGGGAGGTCTCATCGAAGGGCGCACACCACCCCCCATGCTCCGACAGGCAGCGTCACAGATGCAATGGGACCTGACATGGAAGGCCAGCAACACGATTTTACAGATTGAGACTTTTCCTGGGTTGGCTTCCCAACATTTCACAAGCAGCCAGACAATTGCTTTATGTCAGAGAGGGAAAGAAGGATCACAGACATGCTGGGAGCTTGGCTTAGCTTGCATCAATGCAAATAAATAAGCCTGTGTAGATTCAATGCAAACTGCCAACGATCCCAAAAAATGTCCTCCTGTTTTTATGCACCAGTGAGTGAGTCCCTTATGTGATACAGCCAGAAAAAAAAAGACAAATCTGATCCTAGCATGCAGCAGGTGAGCTATTTGCAGTAAAGCTAAGGCAACACTCCTGGTATTATATTGGGGAAAGACCTCATACGAAATGCTGTGCACAGAGCTGGTAACCCAGCAAGAAAGATGGATTCAGACCAGAACGGACTCAGAGATGGACTCCCGGGAAGATCAGAGGACTGGGAAGCCTTTCTTCTCACCGGCGATGAGAAGAGCTTGGTTTGTGTGGCCTAGCAAAAAAGAGAGGGGATACAATTCCTGTCCACGAATCCACGAATCCATCACAGGGTCAACCTAAAAGCTAAAGCACAGTGTTGCCATAAGATCCCCTGGGTATCAACCGGCCTTGACGAGAACGGTGGCTGGAAATTAAAAGAAATTTTCAATTATGGGAGGAGTGAGTTTCTGGGCCAGTGCACCACCAGGGAGAGTGGGACAAACCGCCTCCCTAGTTCTTAAAATGCCGCTTGAGAGCTTTTGCCCAGGACGATGAGACGGCTGCTGCCGGCAGAGACGGCAAGCAAAGGGACCAACAAGGATGGCAGGTTTCTGCCTTCAGAAACATCCACAGTCCCTTTAGAGAGGATGATGCTCCTTTGTCAGGCTGATGTAGCCCCCTGCAATCAGTGATGCTGCCTGTCGGCCCAAGGGGGATCTGTCTGAGGGCTGGGACTTGTTCGGATCAATATGTTCACCAAAATGCTAGCCCATCTGGACTGGAGCTGGGCAGTGACTAGCAGCCATTGCAAAGAGGGAACATGAGAAAAAAAATGTTAGGTAAAGCAAGCTCCAGTGCACTTTAAATTCAAATAGGAGCGAGACTTGGCTCTGAGATCTATCATCTTCAACAGGTCTGAGGACCAAGCACTGCCCCTGTTACCATCTTCTTAGCTCCTCAATAAAATAACTCGTTAGCGGGCCTGATCTTGACCTTGTGTTTGTACTGCACACACCGTCCCTACCAGACCTTGACACTTTTCTTTCCGGTGTTTTCAAAAAAAAATCAATCTCCCATTTTGGAAGATTTCCCTTGATGCTTAAATTAACAATCCACCCTTGCATTGAGTTTATCTGACATCCCTAGGCTGTGTGTGCTGGAGGGCTCTGATCCATGGGCTTTCCACCCTTAAACTCAAGTCACATGAAGTTAACCTCAAATCTCCAGCTGTTATTGAAACTTCCCAGTCTTCTTCTTTCTTCTTAACACAGAAATAGGTTTGTAAAGCCCTTGTCTGACCAGGAAGGTACTTTCCACCCTTAAGTCTTAAAACACTTTACAAAGTAGGCGGGGAATCTGTAGTAGAGAGAGGGAGAGTGATTTAGCCGTGGTCTCCTAGCCAAGCTCAGAAACCCTGACTCCCGGCCCCGAGCTGTGTAGACAGGGCTGTATAACGGCGTCGGGGTAGGTTTTGTTTTCAATTGCTAGGAAGGAAGGAAGGAAGGAGTTTCTGAAGGCTGATACGACAAACTTAGAGGCTTGTATTTATCATTATTAGTGTTGACTTGTGCTCTAAATAATGAACCGCTGCTTTTTTCCTGCTCATGAAGAAAAATAATGCAATTCTTCGTTATCTACATGTGCGTGCAAAGCCTTACGGCTCCTTGCACTCACTCGCATGGTGCTGGGTGCATTTCTTGAGGAAATGAAGACAGCCGGATGCTTGCAAATACTTCTGCCTTTCCTTGCATGCACAGGGGAGTGCCTTTTGTCTTGCCTGGGCTCGCTGCTGGGACTCGAGCCTTGCAGAGAGCCCGTAGAGGGCAGCATATTTTACATCCCTCACCTCCACTTGTTTCTGGAGGATTTCGCCTTTCTGCTTCTGTACTGCATGATGCTGTGTTGATGAATGCCTGGGGGACTGGTGGATGATAACAGGAGCACAGGAGAGGGATAAGAAGAAGGGAGATGACAAGAGACTATGCCTGTTTTAGTTTCCTTTTCGATAAATCCGTATCTCCACCCTTTACCCATACACACACACACACATATATAGATAGATAACTCTATCTATCTATCTATCTATCTATCTATCTATCTATCTATCTATCTACAAAGGCAACAAGAGATAAATGCAAGCTATCACAGTGGTGGGGCTGTTCCTGTGCCACCACGAAACAAGAGGCCAAAACCAAAGGGGATCGTAGTAGATAACGTGACCATTTGGGACAGAGTTAAATGCTCTCCAGATCTATACTACAACAACTTAAAAGACAGAAATCCATGCATTTTCCCTGACAATACACAACTCAACAGCTCCAGATCTAAAGTACCCTGCAATTTTGGGTTGCACTTGTGTGCGTGTGCACATAGTCGTTAGGGGCTGGACGGGACCTTGCAGGTGGTGGGGTCCAGCCCTCCCTGCACGTGGGCAGGAGAGGATCTTTGGGTGAATCTGGTCTCTTTTCTTAGACGAACCCGAAGGGCTACGCGCCTACACATCCAGCTCTGTTTGTCCAGGCAGATGCATCTCCCTCTAGACAGGCATCTATCTCCGGACAGATGAGGGATGCACAGGGGTGGGGATGCAAGAGGCATGAAGAAGAAGTGGGGAAGCTCATCCCTCCTCCTCCTGCTGCCTCCAGCTGTGTGCCCATGCCCCTTGGAGGCATGCCATGTGCCACCCTGGCTCTCAGGGGGCCAGGGGCAGAGCCCAGCCTGCCCAGGAGAGGGGGAAGGCTGGGCTGGGGGCTGGCATCCCTCTGCCCTGGCAGGGTGCCCGGGTGCAGGCTGCAGCATGCTGGCTGGTGGGCAGGGGGCTGGGCATCCCCAGGCTCTGCCTCCTTCCCCACCCCCCAAAAAACCTGGAGGTGGGCGCAAGGAGATGACGTCGGCTCCCTAACCTTTCAACTCCCCCAAAGTCCCTTGTTTTGAGTGTGGGTTTTTTGGGAAGCCCAACATGGCCGCTGTCTCGAGCTGTCTCAGGCCCCAGCTGGGGGCATTTGCAGGGCTGGCCCCTCTGCCAGGCGGCCGGGGGGTGCTCCGGGGCCGGGGGCAGGCGGGCAGGGCACGCCCGGCGGCGGGGACACCCGTGCACCTTGCACTGCAATGCAGTGCACTGCACGGGGCTTGCACAGCCGCGGGCTGCGGGCACGGGCTGCGCGCGGGGCGTCGCGGCACCCCGCCGCCGGGCTGCCCCGCCGCGCACCCCGCTGCAGGCGCCGCCCGGCCCGGGGCGAGCGGGCAAGGAGGGCCGGGCTCTCGCGGGAGGCTTGCAACCGGGGTTAGCCCTGAGGATCTGCAACCAGGGGGTTGTTCCTGAAGGTTTGCAGCTAGGGAGTTATTCCTGGAGGTTTGCAACTAGGGGGTTATCCCTGAAGATGTGCAGCCAGGGGGATCCCTGGAGGTTTGCAATTAGAGGGTTATCCCTGAAGATCTGCAACCAGGGGGGTTGTTTCTGGAGGTTTGCAACCAAGGGGGTATCCCTGAAGATGTGCAACCAAGGGGTTGTTCCTGGAGGTCTGCAGCTAGGGGGTTGTTCCTGAAGACGTGCAACCAAGGGGTTGTTCCTGGAGGTTTGCAATTAGGGGGTTATCCCTGAAGATGTGCAGCCAGGGGGTTCTCCCTGGAGGTTTGCAATTAGGGGGTTATTCCTGAAGATCTGCAACCCGGAGGGTTGTTCCTGGAGGTTTGCAACCAAGGGGTTATCCCTGAAGATCTGCAACCAGAGGGTTATCCCTGGACGTTTGCAACTAGGGGGTTATTCCTGAAGATGTGCAACCAGGGGGATTGTTCCTGGAGGTTTGCAACTAGGGGGTTATTCATGGAGGTTTGCAACCAAGGGGTTATCCATGAAGATGTGCAACCAGATTATCTCTGGACGTTTGCAATTAGGGGGTTATTCCTGAAGATTTGCAACCAGGGGGGTTGTTCCTGGAGGTTTGCAACTAGGGGGTTATGCCCGAAGATTTGCAACCAGGGGGGTTGTTCCTGGAGGTTTGCAACCAAGGGGTTATCCCTGAAGATGTGCAACTCAGGGGTTGTTCCTGAAGATGTGCAACCCTGGGGTTCTCCCTGGAGGTTTGCAACCAAGGGGTTATGCCCGAAGATTTGCAACCAGGAGAAGATCTGCAAGCAGAGGGGTTTACTCCTGGAGGTCTGCAGCCCCCTCTGCCATTGCCCAGCCGGGCTCAGGGGCACCCCCAGCCTGCCCTGCTCGGCGAGGTGCCTCCCCCGTGCCCGCCGCTGCCCGGAAGACTGCACTGCCCTGGATCAGTGCTCTTATTACGATGTCTGTCCTGGGTGGGGGGGTCCCTCCTCCTCCTCCCCGGGGCGAGCTGGTCTGGCAGCAAGCTCGCCTTTGCTTGCACGTCACAAGTTTGACAGCTTTGCACCAAATCAGATCGCGGGGCTGGCAGAGAGGTCCGAGGCGTCACCGGGAGCTCCTTTAGATTAGGACAAGCCTCCCCGGGCTGCCCCCCCTTCAGAGCCGGGGAGAGCTCGCCGGGGCTTTAAGGCACCGGTGCTGCTCGGACCTGCCGTGCAAGCTCGCCCCTGCGATGGTGAGTGCCCCGCGGAGCGAGGGGGTGCCCGGGGCGGCAGCACCAGGCTGCAGGAGCCGGTGCCCGGGCAATGGGTGGATGCACAGCCGCTGCAGGAGGCGGCCAGGACGGTGCTGCTCCTCGCCATCACCCGCAAGGGCTGCCCGCCCCGGGGAGGGAGGTGGGGAGAGCCCCCGCCCGGCTGCGAGATGCGGCTGGGCACACCTGCATGCCCCTGGCCCGGCATCCATCCATCCCTGCATCCCACCTGCGAGCGGGGCCGGGGAGGGGACCGGCGCCGGGGATGCTCGGTGCGTGATGCCCCCGCTCTCCCCTGCCCAGAGCACCGCGCTGCCCCGCCCGGAGCCGCCCCTCGCAGGGGGCCAGGCGGGCTCCTGCTCCTGCTCCTGCTGCCGCTCCAGCTCCAGCTCCAGCGCCTGCCCGTCAGCCGCCAGTGTTGATGTCTCCAAGGAGACCCGGGTTTCTTTCTGGGCTGCCGGTCTCCCGGACAACAGCGGCGAGGGACAGCCCGGCGGTAAGTCGGGATGCAGCCCCCGGCCCCGGCCCCGGCGGCTGCGGGACCAGGGAGCAGGTGCCTGCAGCTGGGGGCACCCCGGGGAGGGCAGGGGTGCGGGGTGCACCGGCTGGCACGATGCCTGGAGGGGGCAAGTGCCCCTGCTGCTCCCCCTGCAAGGGGTGCAATGCCAGGCTGGGGGGGTTGCTTGATCCCCCCTGCAAGGGGTGCAATGCCATGTGGGGGGCGTGTTGTTTGATCCCCCCGGAAGGGATGTAATGCCAGGCTTTGGGGGAGTTGCTTGAACCCCTCTGGAAGGGGTGCAATGCCATGTGGGGGGGGGGTGTTGTTTGATCCCCCCTGGAAGGGGTGCAGTGCCAGGCTGGGGGGGGGGGGGAGTTGCTTGAACCCCTCTGGAAGGGGTGCAATGCCATGTGGGGGGGGGTGTTGTTTGATCCCCCCTGGAAGAGGTGCAGTGCCAGGCTGGGGGGGAGGTTGCTTGAACCCCTCTGGAAGGGGTGCAATGCCATGTGGGGGGGTGTTGTTTGATCCCCCCTGGAAGGGGTGCAGTGCCAGGCTGGGGGGGGGGGAGTTGCTTGAACCCCTCTGGAAGGGGTGCAATGCCAGGCTTGGGGGGGGTGTTGTTTGAACCCCCCTGGAAGGGGTGCAATGCCAGGCTGGGGGGGGGGGGGGGTTGCTTGATCCCTCCTGGAAGGGATGCAATGCCAGGCTGGGGGGGGGTGGTGCTTGATCCCTCCTGGAAGGGGTGCAATTCCAGGCTTGGTTGGGGGGGGAGGTTGCTTGATCCCCTCTGGAAGGAGTGCAATTCCACGCTGGGAGGGGTGTTGCTTGATCTCCCCTGGAAGGGGCGCAATGCCAAGCTGGGGCGTGCTGCTTGATCCCTGGGAAATTTGGGGGTTGGGCAGGAGGGGCACAGCTTGTGAGCCAAAACAGCTGGGACTGTCCATGCTGGAGGCTTCAACACAGAGAGGAACGGGGGAAACCTGGTTGGACCCAGCTCACCATCCAGGGCAGCATCGTGCGGAGGGTGGATGCATTAGGCTGACTAGGGTCTAAGGGAGCCGGGAGGGACAGGCTGGGCACAGCTGGAAAGCGGCTGCTGTGAACATGCCACCTGGTAGGTCTCTGACCAGCCTGCCCTGATCCTCCTCAAGGCAGCCCGGCAGTCTGGATGTTAGCCTCTACTAGAGATGGGGAAAGGGAGATGGCTCAGGGTCATGGTGGAGAAGCAGTAGTGTCCAGACGGGAACCCAGGTGTCTGGACTCCCTGCCCGGCCCCTCTGCCTCGTAGGGTCTCTGCCAGGCTTACGTCGAAACATCCTTTCCTACTGACAGATCCAAGTGTCTGCCAGACAAAGAGGTCTTGGCCCCAACCAAGGGTGATTTCCAGATGTATTATTCAATGTTTCAAATGGCTGACACCTCGTTGCTGTGTAGCAAAACCCTTGCCTGCAGGAGCAAACCACAGGGTTTGAAATGCCCTCGATGATGGTTTCTGTATTGGTGTGGAAACTCAGGTTCCTGCGTTCATTGCTTTGATTTCTGTTCCCCCTCCCAGACCCGTTCTGTGATTTGGATTTTGCTGGTCAGGATGACGTGTGGCCAGGAGACCAGCTGTCCTCCCAGCTCTACAGAAACAAGCAGGTAACCTGTCCTATAATGCCCCCCTTCCCCGGGGCAGCACACCCCTTGCTTACAGGAGACAGGCCCCTGTGTCTGCTCCCGGACTGCATTTATACTCGCAGCAGGTTTGGGATTGACGTATCCATCAGCCTGCATTTCTCTTTGGCACAGGTGTGGAAAATGCTGGTAACACCAAGTCATTTTTTTTCCCTGCTCTCTCTCCATCTTCCTGAAATATTTGAATGGCTGCTCTCGACCTTTTGTAGACTCAGGGCACCCCTCGTTAGACTCGAGGCCTGCCTCGTCAGCACCAAGACCTCCCTCGGGAAATGCCGGCTCGGGGCATTGCATGCCTTTTTTGAGTGCAGAAAAATCACAGAGCAGTTTGTCTGCTGCAAATAACTTAGGAAGCCTGCAGCAGGCCAGCATGGTTTTGCCTCTCTGGTTTCCTATTGGAAATCTCTCGGTTGATCTTGTGAATTGGGTGGAAGTGTTCGCTGATCCTGGCTGAGGATCAGTGTCTTAGGAATGATACAAGGAATAATTCCCAAGGGATCATTGCACTGTCCGTGTCTCCAGCCCATCTACTTTACACCATCTCTGTCCAAAGAGATCTGAGGCATCGCTGGGAAATGCCTTAGGGTCTGATATTGTGCATATTTAAGCGTGTGACCCAGATGCCCCAGGTATCTCACATAGCAAAAGCTAATCACATTGGGGAAGAAACAGTCGCATTTCCTGTTTCTTTTTGGTTGATTCTTATAGGCAGTAAAATGGGCATTGGGTATGCCAGATAAGTATTTCCCCTTATAGCTCCTTATACCTGGCTCCATAATTCAAGGTGATCCTGACCCAAAATAAAATCTCGGCCCCACTGAAGTCAAGGGATGTTCGCCCATTGGTTTGATCAGTGCTAGGATTTTTCTCTAAAGTCAAGCATCTTCCCTCAACCTTTCCCTTTGTCTGTCTATTCAGCTTGTGAGCAACATGTGTCAGTGCCTGCCTCCTACCTGGCGTATGCACTGGATACTGGCTCTCAATGGGCCTCTGTATGAAACTCTAGTACAAAGAGTGACACTGGGATCTGCATTTTATTAACTGCACCCTCAGCCTCTCCTTTCTCCTCCGGCTGGGTCCAGGGCAGAGAGGCCGGGATCCAGAGGGAAGCTGAGGCTCTCTGGCATGCAGCAGAAGAACTGGCAGTCATGCATCATGACCGAGATAATCTGTGTATTTAAAGGGCTGTTTGCAGTTCATTCCCCTGCACACCTCTATTATGCTTCTGCGGTTACAGGTTTTCAGAGTAATCTTCTCAAGCACTTGGTAAAGAATAAGAGAAGTCAAAAGTGAGAACTGAACAGTCATGCCACGAAGAGGTGCCGGGACAAGGGGTTCTGGGGATTGTGTTCACAAAGCAAACACAAAAATCATCAAATCCTGGCAGGCCAATCCGAGCAGGGCAGTGGCTATTTGATTACAGAGTCAACACACCCCAGATGTGTGTATTCATTCGTCTCTGTATTTTGCAGCTTCAAGATACCTTGCTGCAGAAGGAAGAGGAACTTGCTAGGTTACATGAAGAAAATAACAACCTCCGACAATACCTGAATTCAGCTTTGATTAAGTGCTTGGAAGAGAAGGCCAAGGTATGGTGTTCACACCCGCTGTGAAAGCATGTGTAGAGAAAATGGAAATGCAGCACGCAGGTGAAATGCTTAATAGGTAAACGGGGTAACGGCCACAGGTAGATATAAAAACCTCTCCAACACTTGCAAAATGTCCAGAAGGGTGGTCATGTTCTAATGTGATCGTTGTTTCATGGTTTGCCTGGCTGTCGTAGACAGGACTAAGTCATGTTCCTGAGTTATGTTAAACCCTGAACTTAGAATCGTAGGAAATGAGGGTTGAAGGGACCTCGGGAGGTCACGTCAAGTCCAACCCCTGCTCCAAGCAGGACCAGCCCCATCTACATCATCCCAGACAAGCCTTTCTCGAGTTCGGCCTTAAAATCCTCCAAGGATGGAGACTCCACAACCCCTGTGGGTAACCTGCTCCTGCTTTTCACCACCCTCCTAATAGAGTTTTTCTTAATATCCAACCTCAACTTCCCTTGTTGCAGCTTGAGCCCATTGCTCCTTCTGTCATCTGCCCCCACTGAGACCAGCCCAGCTCCATCCTCTTTGCAGCCCCCCTGCAGGGAGGTGAAGCTGCTATTCAATCCCCCTCGGTCTTCTCTTCTGCAGACTCAATCAGCCCATTTCCCTCAGCCTCTCCTCACCAGTCCTGTCCCCCAGCCTCCCAACCATTTTTATTGGACTCCCCAATGTGCCCACATCCTTTCTGCAGCGGGGGCCCACAGCTGGACACAGGACTCCAGATGTGGCCTCCCCGGTGCTGAACAGAGGGGAAGAATCACTGCCCTCAATCTGCTGGCATCGCTCCTGCCAATGCACCCAGGATGCCGGTCGCCTTCTTGGCACCAAGGGCACACTGCTGGCTCCTGTCCAGCTTCTTGTCCCCTGTCCCCCCAGGTCCTTTTCTGCAGAGCTGCTGCCCAGCCCGTCACCCCCAGCCTGCACCGGTGCAGGGGGTTGCCCCCTCCTCAGTGCAGGACTTTGCACTTGTCCTTGTTGAACCGCATGGGATTTCTTTTGGCCCAATCCTCCAATGTGTCCAGGTCTCTCTGAATCCCAACCCTACCCTCCTGCACATCTACTGCTCCCCCCATTTGGGGTCATCTGCCGATTTGATTAGCGTGTACTCCATCCCATCTTTCAGATCATTAATAAAGATATTGAACTTTATCACCTCTAGTCCATGAGTCAAACAGGCTGAAAATTATTTGGGCCAAAACTTCCTTTGGAAAAACTGCAGATTCAGCAAAGCATAAATCTCAGCCAATTCCATCTGAGCGTTGCTGTTTTTTTGGGTTGAAATATTTCTTTATTAATTAACTAAACACAAAACGTTTCATTTAACTATTTTCAAAATTGCACATTTCCATTTTTTTCTTGAAACTTATTGCTTCACCATTTTCATAAACTTTATTTTTTTTAAATGCTCCCCCCACCCCTCCTTTTTTTTTTTAAATAAAAAGGCTCAAATCCAAAATGATTTTTTTTCCTTGGGTCATACAACATCTCTGTCTGTCCTGGATCAAGGTTTGTTTTGGGGGTTGATTGGTTGGTTTTCCCCCCACACTTGCCAGAGGACCAAAAACCCAATGATTTGCTCACTACGGTTTCCTAGAAGAAGAGTTCAGAAGTAATGATCTTCCTCTCCCCCAACACCTCTATCTGCTGATCAGTCCTTCCAGTGGCAGCAAGGATGTCTCTTTTTCCATCTCTGGAAGGCAAAGAAGCCTCTGTTCAGAGAGGAGACCCTGTTCCCAGCTCTGCCACAGACTATCCCGGGGACCTTAGTCAAGTCACTCAGCCCCCTCATGATGATTGAAGGTGGGCTATGCCCTGAGCCCTGACTCCATGCTTCCTCCAGCAACCCTGGCCCTCATGGGCACAGGAGCTGGGCTCCTTGCTGCCCCTCTAGGGCACGAGGGCGGGAGCTGGGGGTCTCTCGTGGGCAATCCCTATAATTTGTTGTAGGGAAAAGGAGCTGTTGGCTTCTCCCGTCCTTTCCCCTCTATAGGGGGAGACCCCTGAGGATGCCTGGCGATCTATGCTACCCCATCTGTTTCCATACAACCCAGGGTCATCCTAGGTGTCTTTCCCAACCTGTTGTCCAGACACTGCGGCAGGATTTGCTCTGAGCTCCCACGTGAAGACACAATCTCGGCTCCAGCCTTACCGTGCTCTGGTCTCTCAAGGCCGCAAGTTATTCCCAAAGGGAGCAATGCCCCCAGACGATCACAGCGGCACCTGCCTTGTCATGGAGAACGAGCTCTGGGTATAATTAGTCTTGAAACAAGCCTGATTAGTTTGTAACCTGCCTTGTCCTCCCATTCTCTTGTCTAGAAACTGCTCTCAGGCAGCAGCCAGAGGGACCATGCCATCTTCAGAGGCGGCAAGAGGAAGGTCAGGGAGAACGATTGCTTTGCCCCTCCAGAGTCTCCTCCGCTAGCAAAAGCCAGGAGAAACCTCTTCAGCGAGTTCACCGCTTGCGAAGAGTCCCCCCACCCTGCGGTGGACAGCTGGGTGCTACAGACCCTTGGATTAAAAGACATCGACACCATTGATGAGTCGGTATCAGCTAACTACAGTGCCCTGGCCAGCGAGCTGGGAAAGGACCCGTACTGCCCGCAGCCCGTGGAGGCCATGGATTACGACAGTGCAGAGGACCCAACAGCTCTGTACGGCTGCGAGCCTTTGACCCGCACCCCCAGCACGGCCAGCCCCTGCAAGGAGGTTACACCCTATCTCCCCCCTCTCTCCTCAGCCCCTTGCGCATCCTCCTCCGGGCATGGTGACGTGCCTTTCCCCGCCTACGGATTGCCCTATTTCTCCCAGGATGTGTCACGCAACAAAACCGAAGTGGCCTTTACCACGTCCGTGAGCCCCCACCGCAACGTGAAGACGCACACCTTCCAGCAAGGCCAGGCCTTCGTGCGCCGTGACGATGACGGGGGCTGGAAGTTCACGTGGGTGCCCAAGCAGTCCGAGTGACTGCACCGGCCGCTGGGGATGGGTTTACAGACACTGAGCCATCGCGACCAGCCCCGCTGGCGCTGGAGAGGGGCTGGGAGAACAGAAGCACTGCCCCTCCTACGGGCTTTTCTCTCGCTGCACCCCTCAGCTCGTTTCACCCCCCCGGCACGCTCCTGAGTGTGGCCAGAGCGGCTCCAGATTGCACTGGGAAGTGTCTAAACTCTCTGCCCGGGCTCTGACACATAAACAGTTCCTCCTAATCTGTTCTTTGCATCTGCAAACCCATCACTGCCATGCATCCCAACCCTCCTGCCACACTAGCCAACTCCTGCCATCTCGGAGCTGCTGGGCAGGATTGCACCCAGCCTCGCCTGCCTTGGACCCCTGGGAACCATCCCCTCCTGGACCTGATTGCATAGAGGTGGGACAGGAAGGGAACGTGGTCTCTGCTGTTGCCCTTTTGTGCCAGAGCTGGTTGGGACCAGGGATGGAGAAGAGGGGATAGTCGTGCTGGTGCTGGGTGCCTGGAAGTCCCCGTGGCTGCATATCTTGCCAAGCACCAAGGGGTCCACTAGCACATGCTCTAGCCCCTCGTTCTCATCCCTGCAATCACGTGCTTGTGAACACGGAGGGCACCTTATGAACCAGGAGGAACTCAGCCAACCTTGCAGGTTTTCTGCTCCAAATCAGCAACTCCTAGTGTTCCCTGCACTTTGTTTGTTGAAGCTGTTTTCACTGCGGGACCCACTGAGGCAAAACTGCTCCATCGCTTTCTCGCTGTCTCTGGATTTACAGGTGACGGGCCGGGTGCTCGGCTGTTGTCAAGCAATGTAACTCTACCACTGCCGGCCGAGGGGATGACCCGGTATATTGTTGGGAGAAATTACAGCTTGCAGAGAGATGAATTCAGAGCCACCTTTGCTAAGACAACAGATGAATCCCCTTGTGCTTGCAATAGTCTCTGTGATCATCAGCCCTCAGGCTGGGACTGACTTGCTCCCGGGCGCACTTGTTGGAGGTCTCAGTATTTTGCAGTTGGATACTGGACACCTTTGCTCACAAAAGCCACGTTTAGTTTTATCGGCAGAGCCGGTGCCTCCCTCTGGGCTACCCCAGACACTCACAGGTTGCACGTGACTTTTTTTTCCTGCTCCAGAAAACACTGTCTGGATCCGAAGCAGCATCAGCCTGAGGTTTTGTTTCCCAGAGACCCCTACTTATTGCAAAAGCTAGTCGGCTTTCGGCTTTTCTTTTGTTCTCTCCTCTCCGTGGGAGATGTTTCCTCTGACGTTGGGGACAGTGTCCTCTAGTGGTTGAAGCCATTACCTGGGACTGAGGATTTTCTCTAGGCCCTTACCTATCTCCCAGGGGTGTTCCAGGGGTAAATGCATTACTGCCTGCAAAACTGCTTTAAAATCCTGGGACAGAGGGTGCTAGAGAAGCTGACGGCACTGTTTGCAATAGTTAGAACAAGATGAAGTCGGCTGATATGAAGTAAACTTACAGACATCCAATGTTTTGCTTAACCTTTGCTTGCTAATTGACTTCAGCTCATCTTTTGGTGTTCAAGTCTTAATCGAATTGAAAACCAAGGGACAGACCCGGTGATTCCTACTCTCCCAAGGAGGTCTATTTGCATCTGTGACCACGATTTGAGGAAAGATTCTTTATGAAAGGGTCCTTCCGGTTGCTTATTTTCCTATAAAGCCTAGGTCTAATTTTATTTTACATAGTTAAGGATTAAAATCCATTTTTTCTACTCCAAGCATCCTCTTGTGCCTTAGACTCTCAGTATTGGAGCTTCTGCGTCAGGAGCTAAACTAATTCTTTGTACAATATTTAAATAAACTGATCTGTATTTGTATGTAACTTATTCTGGAGGGTTAGGGTAGGCGTTCTGTGCACAGAACAAGAGTTTAAATGCATTTAGCAGAGGCAGTAGTTTAACCCAGTGCAATAATGCATGCGAATTAAAACCAAACCAATGGATGTTTGGCCAGTTTCAGGTGGAGCAGAATCAAAACCACTGGTAGCAAATTTTCTGCTTTGCTATATTTTAAATGAAAGCAGGATGAGGTTCCCTCTGATACAAACAGCTCCTTCATTTTTTCTAGACAAGATGTTAACTAGCTCCAGTCTGCTCTCTAGAAAGCTGTGGAAGATGCGTGCATATAGGATGGTTTTCTCTGTTTGCTAAGGTTATTGCTCTAATATTGATCAGTACAGAGGGTAGAAAGCACGTTGTTTAATTAACTTTCCTTAACACGAGAGCGTGATGGGAGTGTGATGTCTGGGTGTGTGCGTGTGTGTTGTCTGAACATGGTGAGCAGCATGCTACAGAGGATTAGACCAGGTGTCCAGGAGAGTCTCTGCCTCCCTATGCAACTGCACCTTTATTATGTGTTAAAACTATAAAACGAGAGCATAGGAGGCAGTCCTATTTACATATCGTAGTGCCATACAACTGACAGCATTACGGTCTTTACCTTTAGTCCAGTAACTGGTCTTTAAACCAAATGAATATTAAATAAATGAGTGGTTAGGTCATTCTCCCTGTTTGATACCCTCTTCTCTAGGTTTTTGGGTTTTTTTTCAAAACAAAGACTACATCTTTTTCTTGTTCTTTGCTAGACATCACTAGGATGACATTCAGCATATGCAGGATGCTAGCACCAAGCCTAGGCTGTTAAGTCCCAGGTAACGCCTCAAAATAGGGATAGATGGGCACATCTACATGAGCACTTTAATGTGCATTAGCCTATTTTAATGTGCATTAAAGCACCACTAAGGGTGCCTGTACACGAGCATGGAGGCTGCTGTGATGCACTGTAATTACAGTGCATCGGAGCAGACTTGATTAATTAAGTCTGCTGAAGCATGCTAATTAGTGCACTCCAGCCAGCCTCTGCATCTTGTGTATCGGCGTCGCCACACGTCAAAATGACAACGGAGGCACTTTAACTAAAGCTCGTTCAACAGGCTTTAGATAAAGTGCCCCTGCCACCATCTTAAAGCGTGGAGACACTGATACATGAGACACTCCAGGTGCTTTAATTAAGACTCTCAAGCTGCTCTAATTAAAGTGACCTCCCTCCAACTCCCAGAGCCCATGTAAAAATGCCCTCACAATGAAGGTACTAGATGTAATATGCATTAACTAAAGCACATGAATGCATGTGTAGATGCGCCCAATGAGACTTAAATGATACCTATGCCATCCTTCTGCACAGCACTTAAATAAATTACAGACCTGAGAAAACTAATCAAGTGGCTAATTTAGCCACAGGTAGCCTTTTTTTCCTGCATTTCCTCAATTTTATTCAGCACAATATTGTTTCATCCCATACGTTCATCACAAATAGTTGCTTCTTTTATTTTTTTTCTTTTAGTTTGCTTCAATTAATTGTGTTCGGCCAGAAAAGGCACATGAAATCATTCCCATTCCTTTCTTTTGGCAAATCTTCATGAATGTCCCTTTGAAATTTGCTTTTTGAGACATTTCTACTGATTAAACCTAATGACATGGATGCTTATGGCACTGAAAGAGCACAGTTATTTGAGTGAATGTCTGTGGAAGATTTTTCTGTGCAATATTTATTTAGTTATAATAATAATAAAAACCCAATAAGCCCCATTTCCCAAGAACAAGAACAATAGCAAACCGTTTTCCTTAATACGCTGTCTCTGTAAGGAGAGTCTGCAAGGCCTAATGAATATCTGTCTTTCTGTGTTCCTCTAGAAAATAATGTTTCTCCCGGGCCCAGTACTGGTCACATTGAGTGAAGTAGTGAAGCACCAAATGAATTAACTGGGAACAAGTGAATATTAAGCAGTGCCTTGAGGTGAAGTATTGTTGTTCCTGTAATGAAGCTGTACATAACTGAAAACCCCTCCGCCATCCTTCCTGAAAGGAAGTTTGGCAGATCCTCGTTACCTCTGAAAACCAGGAACTTATACTGGCAGCTAAATATGATCTTACAGGCCTGTCTTGAGGCCCTCGCTTTTTGAAACTTTAGAAGCCAGGCTTCATTTCAAGCTGGTTCTTTCTCTTTCCTGAGCTTCTCCATCATTCAACAGTCTCCATTTAGCATACTGTCTTTGGTCAATAGCTAGAAGGTAGGAAGGATCTTGACTGGGACCGTAGGGATCTTGGGTTCAGTCATGGTGTGTCCATGGTCAAGTTACTTCATCCATCCTATGCTTCAGTTTTCTGGTCATTCCTGGGTTAAAAGTTGTTTAATTAACCCATTCATGACCGTGCCAGGCCCAGTTGCTGCAGTGACTGAAGTCATTAGGAACAGACTCTGATCGGGCTGTTCTCCCTCACGGCCATGCTTAGGGAGGCAGGAGGTGGGTGTGAGCAAAGACCGCCACAAGGTCCAACCCATGGGCCAGTGCTTTCAGCTAATTAAGTCATTAGCGGAGTGGAGTGGGGATCGGGAGTTGTGGCACCTGATGTTGGCTCAACTAGCTCACGTGGTCTCTGTGCCTTGGCTTTCCCCAGCTCCAGCATCAATCTGCATCAGCAATGCGATGCTATCTGCTCTACCCCATGGGGAAACCTCACGGCAAGCCCATGGCCTGCAGGACATAAAGCCTATGCACCACTGTTTAAATTTTGGGAATACAGCGTGCTTCAGCTGGACAGACATTGCCCAGAAACACTGGCTCACCCTTTATGCAGGGGCAAGTTTCACCCCCTGTAAATCCCCATCTTGAATGAACAGATTTGCTTCGTTATTTTTATCCAAAGGGCCTTGTTTTTTTGTCCTTTGTGGCGATGCGAAGACAACGCATGCCATCGCACACAAAAAGCATTCGGTGTCTCTAGAAACGGGCAATAATATCAGCGGCAATTAATATAACGCTTCTTGGTTGGATGTTGTGATGTGTGCGTGTGCGTGTCAGTGGGTGCAAAAACTCCTAATGATGTGTCAGAGCCAAGATGATTGGTGCCAGTCAGTTATATCTAATAAAGCTGGAAATAACACCTCAGTGCTGTAAACGTCTGTCCTCTCGGTCACGCTTCAGCTCCTTCATATGCAGCTCCACTGACCAAACATTTAGGGTGCTGGATGAGTTGGTAAGTCAGACTTTCTCCCCGCTGGTCATCCACATACCTCTCTAGGGCTATCCAATCTAGGATTATGCCTGCTTTTAGTCATGCTCGTGTTTCCACATCTTAAGCAAAAGTCCTGGAGCCCTCAATACGTGCTCCCCCAGAGGACGTGGACTTTGTGCTCTCATACAATGTGCTCATGAAAAATTGTGCTTGCCCACATGAAGAGGCTTCGCATAAAGAGGAACATTTTTATCAGGCCCTGCCTTCCTAATGAACCCAAGGTCTCAAAAGGGCTCTCACTGAATTAAATCAGAGTTTCCCTGATGCCTTGGATGAAAGCAGGAGCAGGCCTTTCCATATTAAATGTGGGTGCCCAGTGAGGGCAGGATTGGACCACGTGTAAGCTGATGAAGGGTGAATTGGTGGAGTCTTATCTCAGTGATTCTCAACCGAGGAAGCATGGCAGTCTGGGGGTTTTCAAGGATCCCACACTATTTTCAGTTTGGTGTGCAAACACCTACACACAATTCCCAAAATAGCCCCAGAGATTTCCAATAGGAATCCAGGGTGTCAGAAACATCCTGCTCTGCTGACAATGAGCATGATGATCATCATCATTATTAGAAACATCTTGCCCTGCTGCAGGAGCAATTTGCAATAAAAGAACCGCTCTACCAATTTTCTGTAGTAAAAAATAATGTAAAAAAAAATCAAATTTGGCATTTTCAGAGGGCTGCCTTGAGTCCAGGGAAGGATCTAGAGTTTTGAAAAGTGGGGTGTATGTGGTGGTGAGGTGCATCATCACATATAACCCAGCACATAGCTTTCTCCAGTTAAAAAGAAACTAGAAGTTTTACTAATGTGTGAGGAGCCTAAGGCTGCATCATTCAGCTTAAGATTGAAGCAAAAACAAATAGCACTTGGTGAGTTAAAGACAGTTTGCAGGACTGTGAAATAGGAGCTTCATGACCAGGAGCAATCAACACACAGCAGAATGGCTGAAGAAAAGCTAGGTTGCTTGGTGGAGCATCGAGACCACTGAAAAGAAGAGAGTGTCGTTAGCACCCGTGGAGTGAAGAGTTTAGAAGATCAGGTAGATGACAATGAGCCATGAAGTCAAGCGCTGCCTGAATAGAAATGCTGCTGTCACTGCTGGGCAGCTGGTTTGAAACTTTGCATGGAGCAGGAGTGAAGCAGGGGTATAAGTGCAGCAGTGCAGCCCCCTGGATTTTCCCCTGCTTGAGACTGAGGGAGACCTCAAAACTAGCAAGGTGGAGAACCACTGCTCTATCCAGTCCCCGCTGGGAAAACACCCCCTTTGCAAAACTGCAGCTGCTCCCACACAGGGACTGACAGAGCAAGGAGCAATGGGCTCAAGTTGCAGCGAGGGAAGTTGAGGTTGGATATTAGGAAAAACTTTCTCCCTAGCAGGGTGGTGAAGCACTGGGACAGGTCACCTGAAGAGGTGGTGCAGTCTCCATCCTTGGAGGTTTTTAAGACCTGGGTATACCAAGCCTTGGCTGGGATGATGCAGTTGGGGCTGGTCCTGCTTTGAGCAAGGGGTTGGACTAGATGTGAGCTCCTGAGGTCCTTTGCAGCCCTCGTTTTCTGTGATTCGAGGATCGTGCAGGCTGTGCAGTGACTGCTTCATGGGGACTTGCAGGAACCTCTCACAGGTGCCTGGAGAGCAGGGCCTGGGTGCATCCTTTGGACAGTATATTACCCATCTGATCTATCCCAGGCTGCACCTACCAGGGACTCCCCCAATACCTGCTGGTCTCCCTTGGCCAGTTTACAGATGGCCACCAGATCTCCCTTGGCCTTCTCTTGTCATCTTCAAATTTGAACAGGGTGCTTTTTACCCCCTCGTCCAAGTTGCTGATGAAGATGTTGAACAGTGCAGGCCCGAGGACCGAGCCCTGGGGGACCTCACTGCCCACAGCCCTCCAGGTCGAAAATGCCCCGTCCACCACCACTCTCTGGGTGCGGCCCTCCAGCCAACTAGTGACCCATCTGACTGTGTAGGTGTCGACGCCACAGTCCCCAAGTTTTTTAACAAGAATGGGGTGAGAGATGGTGTCGAAGGCCTTCCTAAAGTCCAGAAAAACTACATCCACCACAACACCTGCGTCCAAGGATTTTGTGATCTGGTTGTAGAAAGCCACCAGGTTGGTGTGACAGGATCCGCCTCGAATGAACCCATGCCAGTTGCCCCTGAGCATGATCTCCCCTGCTCACCCCTCGCGGACATGTGCCAGGTTAACTCTCTCAAAAAGCTTACCCAGGGCCAAGGTAAGACTAACTGACCTATAGTTTCCTGGGTCCTCCTTCCTCCCTTTTTTGAAAATGGGGACCACATTGGCCCTTTTCTAGTCCTCCGGCACCTCGCCAGAGCACCACGAGTGCTTATACAGCCATGCCAGGGGTCCCACAATGACCTCTGCTAATTCCCTCAGCACCCTGGGGTGGAGGTCGTCAGGACCAGCTGATTTAAATACGTCCAGCCCCTCCAGAAGTTCCCTGACTAGATCCTCAGTGACCCTGGGCCTGGGTGCACCTCCCCTGGGACCTACAGGGGTCCCGGTGGGGGCGGGGGTGAGGGTGATCCGGTCCCTGCTCAGAAAAATAGAGACAAAGAAATTGTTAAATAGGTTAGCTTTGCTGTCTGGTGCGACAACATCAACCTAGTTTGTTTGCTTTTTCTCTCTAAAACACCTATGTTTTAAAGGAGAATCCAAAGAATAAATTTACAAGCAGTCAAAATTCATCATGCACCCCAGGGCATTATTATTTTCATCGGTTACTGTGAACATGAATGGGGGGAGGTATAAATGGCTTCACCTTCTCATTTAAAAGCTTAGAAAGGAGAGATTGAGTCCAGACTGCCAATCTTTAGTAAGTCAATTATGCTTGACACCAAAATTAGAGCCGTGTTACTTATTAACGCTCTCTCCTGGTGGTGGGCAGGTTTATGAGTAACCAGGCACCTTCTGGGACCAGAGGGAGATGCTCTTTTCTGGGGAATGTGTGCTGGTTTATTGTTTATCACAGAGACACTTAATGAGCCCTCTGCTGTAACCTCCCCTGACCTCTGGAAGACATTTCTGAGCCTCCGAAGAGACAGTTCGGTAACGCTGTGGATGGCTGCCAGACGCATGCCATCCAGCCACAAGCCTTGAGCAGGCGGTGAATCATTTACAGCGAGCTGCAGCTCACCTCTGACTCCATCCCCTAAATCACGTCCTGGTGTCTTCGCTGTGCATTGCTGAATGTTTTAGCAATACACATCCCAAGGTGGGGTTTGCAACCCACAATACATCAGCTCCATGCCTGTGCCTGAGACCCAGAAACCAACTTTTCAACTGCTAAGAAACCCAGGAGGGCTTGGGGGCTGGAGTCAGCCAGGCATCTTGGACCATCCCGTGCACAAGAGAAGTGCTCGTTCGTAAAGCAACAGAGACTCCAGCTGTTGCTTTTGATCCAAATGTTAGGTGAAGAACACACTCGGCAACATCATTGCCTTGGTGAAAATGAAAATACCACCAGCTTGGACAGACGGGGCATCTTCCATCTGATGATCCCATAGTGCTTGTGAAGCATCCCGCTTTAACACCCTCGCTGGCAGGTTAATCTATGTTACTACCCTTATTGGCAAGAAAGGAAACTGAGGCAAGGCTTGTGACTCAACCAAAGTCATCAACACCGCTAGCTTAGGCCTCCCACTTGCTGGTCATGCGACTTCAAGACACGGTGGTCTTCCCCAAGGGCATGGGCGGGCAGCTTGGAGGACCGGGCCCATCCCCGTCCCTGTCCCCATTGCAGTGTGAAGTGCAAGGCTCGTTGCTCTGGCCAAGGTGCTGAAATCAGGAGCGCTCCTCATTTCTGAACTCTTGCACGCGTTGGAAAACTCGACGTCAGGAGGAGACTCATGGCTGCTAATTGGAACGACAGCTGACGGGGCATGAAAAGATGCACCGTCCTTCCTTGTTGCTCCTCCTTGGATCGCTCAAGTGTATTTTAACAAACGAATTCCTGTTTGTGCAGGAGCAGGACACCGTGCCCTGGTGCCCTTGCTGTACCTCTGACAAGTCACAGGGTGTCTGTGATGATTTGGGCACTTGGTACCTTTGTGAAGGTTGCTCCTTATGCTGTTAAAAGCAGGGGATGCAGTGGGGATGATGGAGTTGGGGCTGGTCCTGCTTTGAGCAGCGGGTTGATCTAGACCTGACCTCCTGAGGTCCCTTCTAACTCGACAAGTCTATACCTATCTGGGGTGGTCCAGACAGAGCTCTTGAGCAGGAGTTGGACTAGATGGGACCTCTGGATGGCCCAGATTTTCTATTATTCTATGATTCAACCCATGAGATGTCAAAGGAAAACAGAGAGGCAGCAAGCCAAGTGGACGTGCATCACTCAGGGTCAGATTTTGTCTTGCAGAACATCCCCTTGCTGCTGCACAAATGTAGCGTAGGCAATAGGAGCAATAGGAGTCCTCCTCCTCCCTAGGGTGTAGATGCAGGATGTGAATACTGCCAGAGAAATTTGCCTTGGATTTTATCTTTACTATGTCTTAAGGCCTGATGCTCACCCAGCTCTCCCAAGCTGGCTTCTCCCAGCACAGAAGAGCACAGCATTAGGCCACCAAGGAACAGGGGAGTCTATGTGCATGGAGCTATTATCACAGCTGTTATAACTGACTTATTGTTACAGCTGCTTCATTAGCTGGAGCATTTTGAATCTCTAACCATGGAGCGGACACACGACCAGTGAAACATCGGGGCGCTTGCTCCTGTATAGTTGATCCTCACCCTCCAAGGAGTACCTTTCCCTGAGTGAAGCTCATGAGTGAACCTCTGTGTCTGCTGGGGCTGCAGATGTTATTTTTCTTAGATTATGTTTCTAGTCTTCCCTGGAAGAACCAGAGAAGCAGTCAGGAGGCAGTGGAAATGTCTTAGCGGAAAGCACCGTACGTTATCCAAGATACACGTGAATGAAGAGCTGTTCCCTATTTGCTGCTCTTTATTCCCTATAAAGAGGCTGCCCTGAGATCACAGCTGCCCTGTGATCTGTGATGGTGAAACATTCCCCACTCCCCACCTCTGTAATCTTTGAAGCATTTTGCACATTTGACTTCCCAACCTCCCTTTACCTTATCCGGCTCTTGCTCCAGTGAGCATGGCAATGTCACTGGGCCCCGTGGCCTGAAGAAGGGTGTTTGCACCCAAAAGCTTGCAATGAAGATTTTTTTCCACTTATTTTAGCTGGTCTACTAAAATATATTGGATTTACCCAAATAACCTTGTTTGCCTATGTCCTTAGACCAACACGGTGCAACCAACACCCCTTTCGTTATTTGGAGAATTGATTTAATAGATTTCATAGACATTAGGGCTGGAAGGGACCTCGGAAGATCATCGAGTCCAGCCCCCTTGAGAGTCTGCACCCAGGGGTACCAGCCACGATTGTACTAAGCATAATACCAGGAGCTCCCAAAGGGTGTAAAACCTAACAAAGAAGGCTGGACCTCAAATGTCTTGGTAGGTTTGTAGTCAGACTCTGCTCTCATGTGCACTGGGAAGAATCTGGAGTCATGCTCCAGATTCAGGAGAAATCCTCCAGTTACGCTGTCATAAAGACTCTGAATCTCAAAATGTTTTGCTGTATCTTCTCCAGATTTCTTGGGTCTGGAATTGCATGAGAACTAGATGCTAAAATCGTGAACAGGATGGAACAAGCTCTTTACCAATGTTTTAGTGTAGCAGGTGGGCTCACAAAGGCTTGCAGCAGATGCACACACCAGGACGGAGGAGACTGCAGGCTTGCAGGGACTACAGCCAGCTGCAGGCAGTCAGGAGTGATTGCAGGCTGCCTAGGAGAATGGGACCAGCTGCAGAGGATGATTGCAGCCCACAGGAAGTTAAAGACTCCTAGGGAGAGGATGGAGACCAAGAGGGAGAGGGTGCTTGGCTAGTGGTGGCAAAACTGAGCCAAAGACTGTCCCCGGGTCTGGAGAAAGATCCAGGCCTGCAAGTCTGGAGGCAGTAGCTTCGTAAGACCAGGAGAGGTAATTCGTGCAAAAGAAAGGATGAAGTTTGCATTGAGGGAGCAGCATACCTGAGGGAGAAGGCAACACCTTCTCAGGGCCTGGGGAGAAACCCCAGGACTGAGTTTCCCTGTATGGACTGTGTTTATGGGTGTGTTTGGAGGACTGTTTTAGGATGACTCCTGTGTGAGAAGGGTGCCTGGGAAGAAACATATGTTGTGGGAGACTTAAGTTGACTGTTTGAGCTAAGTATTAACCCCAAACCTGCTACATTTTAGCTTTTCCCCAATATTTCTGAAAATTAGATACCTGAAAGCTAGCTAATGTCTATACCAACCACAAAACTGGTCCAGTAAAAGATATACACCCCACAAGAATGCTTGCCTCTCATCTCTCCTGGACCATCACAACAACAACATCTCCTCAACACAACTACAAAATGATGGAAAAGCCGTGTCTGACTTCCAGGAAACTTCAAAGAGTTTCTGTCTAGAGTCAAAGTTTTGAGCAGAGATTCATCATGCTCCTTTATCATCCCTGCTGCTCTGCTTTTCCCTGGGATGCAAGGGATCCCAAGTGAGACACAGCTCTACACCTGCCCCTCCAGCAGGACGTGAGCCGATGCTCATCCAATTCAGGGAGGTGTAAGTCCAGGGCAGCTCCAGTTGCAGGAACTGCAGTCCAGGAAAGTCCTCATTAATCCCACTGTACATGAGATCCGAATTGGGCCCAACGGTGGTTGCGGATGGGTACTTGTGTGTGGAATTGCCCCTTGCCTATTCGGGAGTAGAACGAACTAGCACAGTACAAACAGGAGTGTCGGTCACTAGGGATCCTGGTAAGCCTACATCCACATTAAAATATAAATATATTTCCATTAAAATATAAATATACATATATACACACATCTACATATGTACACATGTATATATACATTTGTGGTATATATCATTTGTTTCATTTGTGGTGTTTCATTGTAATCATGGAAAAATGTGGATTTGGGGTTACTATTTTTAAACTGAAAATTGGAGATTTTTTCTTGTCAAAGAAAACTCTGTTGATCACTTCTGGCCTCCCAGTCACCGTGAGCATTACACGCACCACAATACTCTTTTTTGATAGTTAATGCCAGGGTCATGACTTAACGCCATATCTGCCTACCCACATTCCCCTGGACGTTTCGTATTGAATCAGCATGCTTCTCCCCTCCCCGCAGCATGCATCTACATCAGGTGGGTCAAGCATGCTGCCCATGGGCTAGATCCAATCTGTGGGACAGTATGGTTAGGGCCATGGGTCATTGGACTGACCCCACACACCAGCCCCAGCCATGCACACAGCCCAGGGGACCTGGGTGTCAACTGCACATGGTGCCCTGGTCCGACTCCTCGTGCTGCCTGCAGTGCTGGCTCCAGACCGTGCACCATGGGCAATGCAGCCTGGCCCACAAACCAGTGCAGCAACCCCCCCAGGCAAATAAGTTTGGCACCCCTGATCTACACTGGTTGCTGCATTCGTGCGGCAGTGAAGTTTGCATATAAGTGGCCAGATTTTACTTTCACTTGCAGAGGCACAAACCCTAGGTCGAACGGTCATAAACTACTACAAGATCATTTCAGACTGGACATAAGGAAGAACTTCTTTACTGTCCGAGCCCCCAAGGTCTGGAACAGCCTGCCACCGGAGGTGGTTCAAGCGCCTGCATTGAATACCTTCAAGAGCAAAGTGGATGCTCATCTTGCTGGGATCCTATGACCCCAGCTGACTTCCTGTCCTTTGGGCAGGGGGCTGGACTCGATGATCTTCCGAGGTCCCTTCCAGCCCTAATGTCTATGAAATCTATGAAATCTACATACCCCCAGCAGGCAGCCAGGGCCAATGGCCAACCCTAGGTGCCCTTAAACACGCAGCTCCCCTGCGAGGGAGCACAAAGGCAAAGCAGCTTTATCAATAGATGGGCATAAAACCCCAACTTGGTTTGTGTTCATCCAGCGTGATGGATCTTTTCCTTCTAATTACGCGGCCAGGTTGCACAGTCTCCATGACTGATGTGCATCTTGCCTTTGCAGAGGTGCATCGTTCTCTCTCCACCATCGGTTTCCACTTGGCCCATGTGCTGTTACTCAAAAGCAAATGCTTGCAAACCCCAGTGGCTGCAAACAAGCCTGTGCAGCATCTTTCAGTCCCTTCCACCTCCCACGTGGCCTCCACTGGTGCAAGTTAAAGGGATGCTCACAGATGCAAGCCACCGAGCCTATCTCGCCTGCCTTCCCAGGCTGTTCCTGCACCCAAAAAAAATACCCCTGGCCTGGTGCATGCGTGGGCATTTCTCTGAAGAACCCATCCCAGAGGATGGTGTGAGTGAAGGCCACATCATGCAACGTTCAGCTCCCCAAAAAGGCTTCGTAGCAGGGAAAATGGACCCAGCTGCCTGCATTGTGCATGCAGGATCTATACACACCTTTATCAAACCAGGGGGTATTGAGGCAGCACACACGTGTAGCCGGGTACGTGCTCATGCCAGCCTCCCGCATGCACAGCACATCTCAGGTCTTGGCTTGCTTTGCCCTGCAGTCAGCACTGGCACCGGCAGGAAGAAGGGGCCAAAACACATCCCTTTGCCCTAGATCTGAGAGCACTTTGAGGAGAGTGGAGGTCATTGGCCTCATGTTGAGGCCTTGAGGCAAAGAGATTATTTGCTGGTTCAAACACACCTGTTTGTTGGCTCCCATATGGACCAGCACCAGAAATTGCCTTGAGGATCCCTAGAGCTGAAAGCATGAGCTGCTACTGGCTTCCCTGGCATGGGAAAGCCCCATCAATCAGGGTCCAGTGGGGATGCACAACACCTGGAGCAGCAAGGTATGTCTCCCAGTGCAAAACCACATCCCAGTCCTGCGTACTCAGGTTCTCACTGCACTATCCTAGCACCCCCCTCTGCCCAGAGCAGCACGCCCTTGGGTGCAATAATCCCAGAGGAGAGCACTGGAGGGCAGATTTTGTGGTGATATGGAGAGTGGAACAGGAAAAGCCCTACATTTACCCTGGACCCTTCAGCATATGGCTGGGCCAGGTCCAGTCTCCCTCCTGAAGACACTGGGAACTGCCTGCCCATATCAGAGAAGGGGCTAATGACTAAGTGGAAGCTATTTTGAGACAAAAGCAGCCCAATTTGGGGCTTCCCTGGAGTCCAGTACTAAAGGTGCAGGCTGCAGCAGGAGGAGGAGCAGGAGGACAGAGCCCCGGTGCCCACAGGAGCGATATGCATTTATTCCTGCCTTAAGCATTGCATTTCCAAGCCCCAGCGGGTCCCTTTGGCCTCAGCCGCTCCTCTCGGCGTGGAGGCACGCAGCAGCCTGTGACACGCTGTGCTGTTTTGCTCCGCTGGCCGGGCCGCGCTTGCCAGCGTTTGTTGAGAAATAACAGGAGGTCAGACACAGGGTCAGGAAAAAATACCCCTGGCCTGGCGCACAGAACAAGGCATTGTCTTTGTGGCAATGAATGCAGACCAGCTGAGGGGGGGATTAATGAAATCCCTGGCTGGCACTCTCTGCAGCCCAGCGGCGGCTGCACTGAACAAAGCCAGCGCACTGGCCACTAGCCCGTGAGACTGGCAACCCCGGCATGTCCCCGGCAGCTGCAAGGCCCAGCAGGCACCTGTGCGGGGAAGGGAATTGCAGCGCTCACTAGAGAGCCATCCTCCGTGGCCCTAATCTGAAGGGGGAAACTCAGCAGCAGCTGATGTGCTCATGCAGAGCTGGTGTGGGCATTGAACAGCAGCTGAAGTGGGCATGCAGAGAAGCAGGGTGGCACTGCCCAGTGATTTTTTTTCTCTTGATAACATTGGACTTGCATTGATTGACCTGCTAACCGATGCCATCATCACCCTCCGGACCCCTCTGGTCCTGCCTTCGTGATCTTCAGCTCCTGGGTTGCTCCGTCTTCGCTGGGCTACTTCCATCCCCTTTGTCTTTCCATATGTTCACACCTGCTCTCATGGGCATCATGAATCCTGCGGTCACCACTGCCTGGTGTCCAACATCCTTTCTTTTTCTTTCCAAGATCCTGAACAAAGCAGCTCTCTCTTTCCAGACTTTATAGCAGAAATCATAAAATCAGAGAAAATGAGGGTTGGAAGGGACCTCAGGAAGTCATATGTAGTCCAAACCCCTGCTCAAAGCAGCACTACCCCCACCTATATCCCTAATTAATGCCTTGAACATGGTCGGTCCAGCTCTTTGTCAGCAAGCATGACCATCTCCAGTGAGCAAGGGGCCTGGTCCTCCCCTCAGAGAGCAGCACGACCGGTTGGGAAACGGATCCCATCGTAGTGGAAATGCTGACTGCTCAGTGGAAAAAAACCAAACCAAGCTCCAAAAAACATCCTTTCTTTCTCATTTTTTGAGAACTCAAAACCTGAGGTTGAAAAAAGGATGCAATTTAAAAAGTAGCTGAAAGTGATGGAGAAGTGAAAAAACATTTCATTTCTGGATTTTTGGTTGTCAAGACAAAAATTAACTTTTTGCACAAAGCTGATCTGCTCCAAGCAAACGGCTGAGCTCTCTCCTCTCATCTAAGAGGCTCCAGGAAGAGCTGTCGGTGCCGTGAGCTCTTTCCTTCTGAGCATCCCTGGTGGACCTCACCCCTCTCCCATTTGTCTTGCATGCATTTCTGCTGTCGATGCCTCATATCTTCGGGTAGTCCTTTACCACGTATAGCGCTCACAGCTATTCCCTTTGACCCTGTTCCTCTGAGACATCTTCATCACCCTTGGGCAGTGTCCCATCCATCCATCTCCTCTTTTGGCCCTTCTATAGTTCATGATCCATTCAATGCTAATCTACACCAAGCTCCTTACTCCCAATGAGACCCATCCTATTGCTAGGGGCTCCTTGTGCATTGCATGTTATCCCACATTATTTCCAGCTAGATCCTGGAACCGAACCCAGCATCCTTGCTCTTGCCATTGCTCTGGGCATTTCAAATGCTGCCATAAAATGCCATTCATTGCAGGTGGTTCTGCATTAACCCTGGCTGTGTGTGCCTTCCCTGCCAAGAGGACAGGTCAGACCCTACCGTTGTTTAAAGTATAACCGCGTGCACCAAGCCCGACGCACGGCAGGACGGGTGGGGGTCCTGCTTTCCAGCATAAACACGTGCAGATCAAAAAGGCCCAACGAATTCCTCTCCTCTCAGATGTTCAAATGAGGATTCTTTCTCATTTAATGTTTAATGTGAGGACATATAATGGGTTATCTTTTGTTCCAGTGCATTAACACGGATGATAGACACTAACTGCTCAGATGCCTCTTAATTGGTTTCGGGATGAGATGTGTTCCCAGCTGGCAGCCCCGCTGCTGGAAAGAATCTGCTCACGGGGAAGCTATTCTGTTTGATTTGCTTTTAAGGAGGGCCATTAGCTAAATATTAAAGTTAAAGTTTGAGTCCAGCACTTAGCTGGTGGTTGACCTTCTCTCTGGCATCCCGCTGTTATGGGCTAGATCCACTGTTTTCTAAGGGAGTGTGCACAAGAAAAGTGCTGTAGGACTGGATTTTGAGGGACCGTCCCTGAAAGAGATCCTTGCCACAGATACTTGGCTCAGAGAGGGTTTGCACTGTGCTCTTATAAATCTTGTTGATGGAGAAGGAACAACCTCTTGTGCAATTCATGTAAGAAAGGGATCATGGAAGTCATTGCTTGGTCCAAATGGGGATCATAGAAGTCATTGCTAGGTCCAAATGGGATCATGGAAGTCATTGCTATGTCTAAATGGGGATCATGGAAGTCATTGCTAGGTCCAAATGGGATCATGGAAGTCATTGCTAGGTCCAAATGGGATCATGGAAGTCATTGCTATGTCTAAATGGGGATCATGGAAGTCATTGCTAGGTCCAAATGGGATCATGGAAGTCATTGCTAGGTCCAAATGGGGATCATAGAAGTCATTGCTAGGTCCAAATGGGATCATGGAAGTCATTGCTATGTCTAAATGGGGATCATGGAAGTCATTGCTAGGTCCAAATGGGATCATGGAAGTCATTGCTAGGTCCAAATGGGGATCATGGAAGTCAATGCTAAGTCCAATGGGATCATGGAAGTCAATGCTAAGTCCAAATGGGATCATGGAAGTCATTGCTAGGTCCAATTGCGATCATGGAAGTCATTGCTAGGTCCAAATGGGATCATGGAAGTCATTGCTATGTCTAAATGGGGATCATGGAAGTCATTGCTAGGTCCAAATGGGATCATGGAAGTCATTGCTAGGTCCAAATGGGGATCATGGAAGTCAATGCTAAGTCCAATGGGATCATGGAAGTCAATGCTAAGTCCAAATGGGATCATGGAAGTCATTGCTAGGTCCAATTGCGATCATGGAAGTCATTGCTAGGTCCAAATGGGATCATGGAAGTCATTGCTATGTCTAAATGGGGATCATGGAAGTCATTGCTAGGTCCAAATGGGATCATGGAAGTCATTGCTATGTCTAAATGGGATCATGGAAGTCATTGCTAGCTCTAAATGGGGATCATGGAAGTCATTGCTAGGTCCAAATGGGATCATGGAAGTCATTGCTAGGTCAGTAGCCTTGGCATTGTTCAAAGTCCTTGCAACAGAGTCAAAATGCGGCAGAGACGGCGCTTCAGCCTTGTACTACTTTTCTCTTGACAGTTTGGAAAGCTGGGCTAGAGCTAATGGGGTGAAGTTCAAAGCAGGCAGATGCAAGGTGCTACATCTTGGGAAGAATAATTAAAAACACAACGACAAGATGAGTGACACTTGGCTGGATGGGGGTCTTGGTAGACCACAGACTCAATTTGAGTCTGCAGTGGGATGCAGCTGCACAACAGGTGGATATGCTTTTGGGATGCTTCAGGAGGGACATTAGGTGCAGGCACAAGAGATGACAGTGCTTCAGCACTGGTTAGTCCCTATGTAGAGTAGTGTGTGCAGGTTTTCTTTATGTCCTTTTAAAAAATGTGGAGCCCAGTTAGAGAGGATCTGCAAAAATGATCAAGGGCTTGGAAAGCAAGTCACAAGAGAAGAGGCTGATCAGCTTGTGGAAGAAGCTCTTAAAAGGGGACATGACAGCAGTCTGCAAATATCTGAAGGGCTGCCCTAAAGAAGAGGAAAAGCACCTTTTCTCTCTTGCTGCAAAGAGTAGGATGCAGACCAGTGGCCTGAAGTTGCATCAAAGTAGGTTTAGATTGGAGATCAGGAAAAATATCTTCACTGTCAGAGCAGGGAGGTGGTGGAATAGACCCCGAGGGGAGATGTGGGCTCTCCATCGCTGGCGGTGTTCAAGAAGAGGCTGGACAAGCATGGATCAGGGTTGCTATGCTACGCTAATCGCCCTCGTTTCTGGGTTTTGCTGGTTGCTGCATGGGGCCAGGAAGGATTTTTTTCTCTTCCTGTTGCTACATGTGTCAGGGATTTTTTCCACCTTCTCAGAAGCTGCAGCCCAGGCTGGGGTTTTGACTGGGTTGTGCCAAAGCCACAGGCTCCTGGCCAGAGGGTCTTGCCCCCCTGCTTAGGGTCCGACTGATCACATTTGAGGTCAGGAAGTAATTTTCCCCGCCATAGCCAGGTAAATGTTATTATTTTGTCACATTTTCCTTCATAAAATGGCATATTAAGCAGATGGAAGTGGTGAATTTGGAGACAGGAGCTGGCAATCATCTTTATGCCTTGCAACATGAATCATTCTGGAGGCTGTGATATTCAGCTGCCTTTCCTTTTGCTGGTTCTGCCTCTTAACCTCCATAGTCCTGCCTGAATAGAGAAGTCAAGTCTCTCGCCGCCACAAAAAAACCCTTGTCAGGGTTTTTCTAGGCTGGTTAGGACAAGTTATTGCAAGTTAACCAGCCCAAACTTCTAGACTCAACACTAGATTATTTGGTTCAAGATCTGGAGAAGCACCTGACATTTGGGTTTGAAACTTTAGCAAAGGACAATATTCCAAAATACCCGTCTTTCATATCTACTCCAATCCATCTGGTCAAAGAAAATCAGAGGAAAATTATAGCACTTAAAAAAAAAAATCTTGATCTGAATCTCACCAAAATGAAATGTAAAAATAGCCATAAAAAACCATCATTCCGGTTCAGGGGAGAGTTTGCAGTTTCAGACTGTATTAGCATTTCTCTTTGCAATGGAAACCAAAAATGGTGAAGTGCTCAGTGACAATGAACAATTTCAAACATTCGTTTTGGGTGGATCATTGTGAAATGGTAAATGGAAATGTGTTTCGTTACAGGAAATGGGATGTTTGTTTGGATGCTTTAGCAACTCCTTTTCCACTCCAAAATGCAATGTCTTCTCAGTCAACCCAAGCTGGGCCAGCGTGCCCCTTTCAACACACTCCCTTGGTTCAACTGAGACTTTTCCCTACCAGCTCATCCTCAAACCAACTGGAAATAAAGGGAATTAACTTTAGGATGGGAATGCCCTACTGCTGGCCCCAGAGAGAGAAAGTCCACCTTCCTACCAAAGGAGCAGGTGCTCATCACGAAGGAGGAGATTGCTCTCTGCTACCATGGGACTTTGAGCCTATGCTATATTGGAGGAAAAAGATGGGGCGCTGATGATGAATTATGCACTGATGCTCAGCCGTTCCTTCATAGCTATCACCCATCCCGGAGACACGTTGCTCATCGGCTCCAAACCAGCCGTCTACCACGTACCGATCACCTCCGTGGGATTTGCCTGCTCGAAGAAATGGCTTGCAACACCCTTTGGGAGAAGGAGGCGGCGGTGGCCATGGTAGGTGCAGATAAGACTAGCTAACTTGGGGCCAGGGGCTTTTGTTTTCTTTCCTCCTCTCCCAGAGAGAGGAGTGTGCCTGCACCGGCACGGTATGTTCCCGCTGAACAATGTCAGACACACGCCAAACTGGAGCCAGGCCAGCCCCAGCCACCTCAATGAGCTCATGCTTGAAGGCAGAAGGAGTGCACAAAGGCTGGGGCTGGGTTATCACAGCCCTCCACGGCGAGGCCAAAGCAGCGATTTGTCATCATTAGGTCAGTGCGCTATTCTTCTTTATTTCTGCGTTCCCCGGAAAATAAAGGAGCACTCACTGGGGAATAAAATGAGGGAAAGAACAACCTGAATACTTGAGAGCAGCTAAACGAATGGAGAAGATGATGGATGAGCATCACGGCTGGCATGCCTCCAACGTGCCCCTTGTGAGCACCGCCCTGGAATATATGAAGGGTTTCACTTTGCAGATTTATGAGGGGTGGTTTCGACTGCCCGGCCTTCATCGACTCCCTTCTGCTCCACAGGATAGCCAAGGGATACTCTTTGCATATGAGTGACACAAAGGCCGCAGGGAATTTCTGAGGTCCCGAGTTTGTACAACTTTCTGCATTGAGGTCCCAGGTCCGTACGACACCGGCTTTAAGCATCCAAGCGGGGTTGGATGAAGGTCTGTGTAGTGAGGGGAGCTTTTAAATGCTACCCTCCTGTAGGTAACACACGTGCCCTTTCTGTCTTGCACGCTCGGGGTGGCTTTGGATGGGAAATGCAGGAGCAAGGGAGGGAAGAAAGGAGCGGGGGAAAGCAGGATGCAAGGTGGAAGAGCAGAAGGCAGCATGGCTCATATTTTCCTGGCATCTTTAATCCGGATTGCCAGCTGACATATAAATGGTGTCCAGCCAGAGCAAAGTGCGTGGAGCCCAACTGGACAGGTCAGCGGAGGGCTTTTTACGGCTTGCTGGAGCCCTTGGTCACTCCTGTATCTTATATTTGGGTTGGTTTTGGGGTGCAACATGACTCAGGCTATTAGGATCTGGCCCTGAAAGAAACAGGAAAGAAAAGCTGAGCCTGGGCTTAACAGCAGCTCCACCGAGTGACGAGCGCAGGGGCCGGAGATAACGATGCGCCCTCACATCTCTGTGTGCACGGACCCTTAAAACAACAGAGACTTGGACCCTTCTGCTCTGCACGGGGCAGCGGGGAAGGACAACACCGGGGTTAATGTGAAACAGAGGAAGCCGAAGAGAGCGGCAGGGGGCCAGCTCATTGCAATCTCCTGAATTTGATCATTTACAGTAACCGGCTTTGATTAGCAGCTTCTGTGTTGATGTGAGGCCTGGACGGGGTTGGTTCAGAGATGATGTGCATGGGGGTGTGAAGCAGCATCCTTCCAGAAAGCCGGCCCCAGACTGCATGGCTTTTTGTGAGCATTCAGAGCTAGACTCACTCCTCAAACCCCTTCCAGTCTGCAGTGGCTTCCCCTAACTTTGCAAGTGAAGCCTGGACTCAGCCCTCGTCGAGCTCAGAGACTGTCCAAGGCCCTTTGAATAGCTTTCATTCACACCTGAACAGCAGACACCCACAGCAGGCGATCCAGGCTGACCTGGACAGGCTCACGAAATGGCTGGACGAGAACCTGATGGTGTTCAACGCCGATAAATGCAAGGTTCTCCGCCTTGGGAGGAAAAACCCGCAGCATCCTTATAGGCTCGGCAGTGCTATGCTGGCTAGCACTACGGACGAAAGGGACTTGGGAGTCACGATTGACCACAAGATGAAATGAGCCTGCAATGCGATGCTGCGGCTAGTAAAGCGAGCAAAACCCTGGCTTGCATCCATAGATGCTTCTCAAGCAAATCCCGGGACGTCATTCTCCCCCTGTACTCGGCCTTGGTGAGGCTGCAGCTGGAGTACTGCGTCCAGTTTTGGGCTCCACAATTTAAGAAGGATGTGGAGAAGCTTGAGAGAGTCCAGAGAAGAGCCACGCGCATGATCGGAGGTCAGGGAAGCAGACCCTACGACGACAGGCTGAGAGCCCTGGGGCTCTTTAGCCTGGAAAAGCGCAGGCTCAGGGGTGATCTGGTGGCCACCTACAAGTTTATCAGGGGTGACCACCAGGATCTGGGGGAACGTCTGTTCACCAGAGCGCCCCAAGGGATGATGACTAGGTCGAACAGTTATAAACTACTGCAAGACCGATTCAGGCTGGACATAAGGAAGGACTTCTTTACTGTCCGAGCCCCCAAGGTCTGGAATAGCCTGTCACTGGAGGTGGTTCAAACACCTACTTTGAATGCCTACAAGACACATTTGGATGCTTATCTTGCTGGGATCCTACGATCCCTGCTGACTTCCTGCCCATGGGGCAGGGGGCTGGACTTGATAATCTTCCGAGGTCCCTTCCAGCCCGAATGTCTATGAAATCTATGAACCTTTCCAGCCCCAGCTGATGAGACTGGGGGTGAAACAAAGCAAGCCACGCTGCAAGGTGGCCAGAAGCACTGTTCAAATTGAAGTTTGGAGCAACTTTGCTTCTCAGTGGAGCTTTCTGCAGACCTGTGGGCTGGCACTAACGTGCACATGACCCACTACATCCCCATCTGCCTTGTCCCTTTGGAGTCTGAGCATTTCATGAAGTTGTCCTGTTTTCCGTGCTTGTGTTGTGCCTGGCATCTCAGATAAGGCTTCTACATTTTAATCCAGGAGCTCAAGGTCTTAACTTTGCATTTCCCTCATCGTGGCTAAAAACTCTGTCCAGCCACCTCTATTGGGGTGGGGAAGGACATTATCCCTCTCTGTGGTTTGAATACAACTTCCATGGAGAAATCTTGCATGCAAAAAGTTCCAGTGAAACTGTTGTATCCCCTGTGGAGCTTGAGTTTGGAAGAATCAGGAGCGGTTTCCCCCTTTAGTAAAATATGCTTTGTTGCCAAGAAGGCGACCGGCATCCTGGGCTGCATCAGTAGGAGCGATGCCAGGAGATCAAGGCAGTGATTCTTCCCTCTATTCAGAACTGGGGAGGCCACATCTGGAGTCCTGTGTCCAGCTGTGGGCCCCCACTGCAGAAAGGATGTGGACACGTTGGAGAGAGTCCAGTGGAGGGCAATGGGAATGGGTGTGGGGCTGGGGGACAGGACTGGTGTGGAGAGGCTGAGGGAAATGGGCTGATTGAGTCTGCAGAAGAGAAGACCGAGGGGGATTGAATAGCAGCTTCACCTCCCTGCAGGGGGCTGCAAAGAGGATGGAGCTGGACTGGTCTCAGTGGGGGCAGATGACAGAAGGAGCAATGGGCTCAAGCTGCAGCAAGGGAAGTTGAGGTTGGATACTAGGAAAAACTTTCTCCCTAGGAGAGTAGTGAAGCACCCACACAGGCTCCCCAGAAAGGTGAGACTCTCCATCCTTGGAGGTTTTGAAGACCCGGGTAGACCAAGCCTTGTCTGGGAGGATGTAGTTGGGGCTGGTCCTGCTTGGAGCAGGGGATTGGACTCGATGTGACCTCCTGAGATCCCTTCAACCTGAATTTTCACACACACACACACACACACACACACACACACACACACACACACACACACACAGAGCTAGATGGGCTCTCGCATGTGTTTTGCATAAAGTTTTCCAGGGGAGAATTTTAATAGGAAAAATGGTCAGAAGTCTCCCCTTGGCTTCCCTTCCCCAGACTCCCGAGCCAGTTGCTCACCATGGCACTTGTAATCCCACTCCTTCTTCTTTCAAACTACTGCTCAGCAAGCCCTGGACCCTAAGAGGTGGCAAAGAGAAGTGTTGCACTGTCAGGGGCTGAAAGAGCAGGAGCTGGGAGCTGCATTCCTAAAACCTCATTTCTCATTGCCATCTTCTGGCCAAAAGCATGAAGTGAACATCCCCATTCAGTCAACACTCCCCCAGCACTCAGCTTAGGGATAAAACAAGAGCCTCCCTGCAGGGGGGTTGCAAAGAGGATGGAGCTGGACTGGTCTCAGTGGGTGCAGACGACAGAAGGAGCAATGGGCTCAAGCTGCAGCAAGGGAAGTTGAGGTTGGATATTAGGAAAAACTTTCTTAATAGGAGGGTGGTGAAGCACTGGAGCAGGCTCCCCAGAGAGGTGGTGGCGTCTCCATCCTTGGAGGTTTTGAAGACCCGGGTAGACAAATCCTTGGCTGGGATGATGGAGTTGGGGCTGGTCCTGCTTGGAGCAGGGGGTGGACTAGATGTGACCTCCCAAGGTCCTTTCCACCCTTATTTTCTACGATTGTCTCCCACAGAGTCAGTGTGGCCGAAGTTCAACATGCAAGTGCACCCTGAGTCTTCCCCAAGGTATCTTTGGAGTGCAGCTGGCTGAGACCTGTGCGGCCAGTCCGATGCTTGCACACACAGTTGTGACTATAGCAGGATTGCAAGACATGGGCGTGAGCACCGTGGAGTGCGGAGCCTTCTATTTATCCATGGAGAGGGTGCTAGCTGGGACATGCAAACCCAGGCTCTCCCCTCCTCCCCCTGCTAGCCACGCCAGCCAGACCACTGCTCAGCCTGGTCAGTCCATGGCCGCACTGGACTAAACTAGGTCTCTTCTGCTGCTGGTCAAAGGAACTGCAGGTGCTTACTTCTGGTCCCTGGCCATGCATAGGAGAACAAAAATCAGCATCCCTGGCTCCCCAGCATCTTTGTACATAATCCTACTACCCAGTGGTCAGGCCCCAAACCTGGCAACAGCAACAGGAGCCTTTCTTTGGGCTTCCCTGAGACTCAAATTCACCCCTACCTCCCCTGCCATGTCTTCCTCCAGGCTCAATAAGATGTGCAAGGTGTAACCATCTGCATGGACAGACTCCAGGGGAAAGTTTGCCCACGTCTCCTGGTGCTGCACCTGCTCCACGGCTGTGATTCACGCTCACAATGGGAGGCCGTTTTGTGTGTACACATTTCACACCTCCTTGAGTCTATACTAATTTGGCCAACTTCTTGGCTAAGCCCCAAGCGCTGCCGCCTTTATCCTTTCGCTCAACACGCTGCAGAGATTAGCCTGGAATAAAGAGGAGAAAAGAGCAATGGAGTATGATTGCAGCAATGAGTATCAACTGCAGCAGAGGGGCTTGAGTTAGGAAAGGAGAGAGAGAGATGTGTTTTTTTCACAGATTTACAGAAGTTTAGGGCTGGAAGGGCCCCCATAAGATCACGGGGTCCAGCCCTCTAGTTAACAGGAACATTGCTCACTATGATCCTGGATGCACGCTGCCAGGTGGCTCTGCATACTGTGCACCACGATGCCGGGGCTGCGGGCAATGCCAGTATCTGCTTCTGGTTTGAGAAGTCCTGCTCTAAGCAACACAGGGTGTTGTAGCACGCAGTGGTTTATCGGGAGGGATGTGCCTGTTTCTTTTCCCCCACTGAATAAATACATGGCCCATTGGAGCCAGGAGGAGGCCATGCCACGTTGTTCCCTGTGCACCCTGTTTTGCAAAGCTGGCAACTAGAAGGTTGCATCCTTTCAGAGATGAGGCACCCCGCGCACCGGAGCGGGGCTTAAAAAGGAGACTGCATTCCTTGAATAAAAGCACAGACTATGCTCAGACATGCAGAGCCCCCGTCCACCCTCCCAAGCCCTGGTGGGGAACCTCCCCGACATGCAAAACCCGCTCTGAATAAAGCAGAGCCTGGCTGCTTTGCAGCACGTGGGTTTTCTTCACATGTCACCCCCAGATCAAGGTGATTTCTGCCGTGTGTGTCAGGTGGGCTGTTCTTTTCCTGGTTCTCGGGTTAGTAATGGTTTCAACATGTAAACATCTTGAGGAGGAGGATTGCAAAGACTTTCTCCCTGAAGCCATTTGCTAAGGCTTGTTTCTTGCTCTGCATGCTCTAGTTGAGTGCTCTCCGATTATTCCTGCCCACCAGACAACCCAGCCAAGCCCCTCTGGGCTCTTCCCTTTTTAGTTTAAACAGTTTAGCAGACAAATAAACAGAGATTATATCAGGATGGAATTAATGTCTACCTTCGTCCCTGCAGTTTATATTACAAAAACACATTACCTTAAAAGACTGGTTCGGGTTGCAAAGGCAAACACTGAAAAGTTAGTGCATGGTGTTTTTTCCCCCATCCGTTCCCTGCTGCTTCGGGGAGGTTTGAGAATCAAATCCCCTTTGGCGACTACTTTATGTGTTATCCTGACTGTGGGAAGAAGTCCAGCTTGTTGGGCCTGGAAGCATAAATCCTGTTATGTTGACCCCAGGCAGGACAGCCTTGGATGAACTGGTCCCCCAGGGATGTCAGCCCCAGGCTGGCTATGGGCCACATACAGCCCCTGTTGCCATCTGATTCTCCGGTTATGGCTTTCAATAAAATAGGCTGTTCCTAGCTCTCATGATACAGAGCCAACTTTGCAAATGTGACCCAAGAGCACCCACAGCAGCGTCTGCCTGAGCCTGCAGACAGCCGAAAGCAGTGACTCAGGGGGTCTCCAGGCCCTTGGGCACCTGGCTGGATTGAAATGTAGATTTTCAATAACCCTGAAGAAAGTCAGCTGTCGAGTAGCTGGCTGGTGTAGCAGAGACCTGGGAAGTGCTGGGGAAAGAGAAAAAATGAGAGAAGACTCAGGGAACTCGAGGACAACAGGAATGAAGAGTCATGTGAGGGGAAGCTACATGCTGACTGCAATCGCTGGGCCACTAACCCAGTAATAATTCAGCACTTCATGGCTCTGTGAAGCTTAAATGCCCCTGGGTCTCTCCCTCTCACCATCTCTCTGGACAAACCTCCCCAATTCGTGGCATGCACGGTGCAGCATATAAATGCACCGATGCCCAGGCCCCTGGACCATAATTCAACATGGAAATCAGGCTTTTCCTGCAAAAGGCTTTGTTTCCAGATGGAGCAAACCCGCCGAGGATCTCGGCACCAGATTTCAGATGCAAGCACCGAAGTTTAAATGCCGCGTGCCACATGCAAAACGGGAACTCGAACTGCAGCGGATCCTGTCTGCTCGGCACAGGTCTCTGTTTAGCTGGAGATGCACATGGCCTGGCTGAAGGGACCTCTCCCTTGAAAAGGCACTTTCAGTGAGGAGTTTTAAAACTCAAACACATTTTGCAAACCCCCTCGCCTTTTCCAGGAAGGCCCGGGAGCGTTGCCAAGTTAAGTGACCTTTGGGCTCATTGCTTGAAGGGATCGCAGCTTCATCGTTTGCTCTCAGCAAGTGTCGGGAAGTTTGAGGCTCCCCCCAGCTGTGGAGGGCCCTGTGGAGGCAGGACAGGGGCTGTTCCCAAGTAAGGTGGACTCTCCATCCTTGGAGGTTTTCAAAACCCAGGTAGACAAAGCCTTGGCTGGGATGATGTAGTTGGGGCTGGTCCTGCTTGGAGCAGGGGGTTGGATGAGATGTGTCCTCCTGAGGTCCCTTCCACCCCTCATTTTCTATGATTTGATGAGTCAAAGGTGGGCATGGGTGTGAGGAGTTTGAGAGGTGACTTCACCCCCCCAAAAGCAGGGTGCAGTCATCACTGCGGGGGTATCCAGAGTTAGGCTAGGGTGCAGCAGACGGGGCTGGGCTGCAGCGTCCCAGCACTGAAGGATCTTCCCTTTCATGTGCAGTAATGGAGAGGATCTGGGAACGAAGCCTGCTCCAAAAGGCCATCTGGAAAAGAAACTGTGTGAGAGCAAACTTCTTCAAGAGCACGATCCCTCTTGTCTTCCCAGTGAAGATCCCTGCTGCTATTACAGGACTGTAGCCACACAGCTGACAAAGCCAAGTCCTTCCCTAGCATGTGATGAAGCAAGCTGTTGCCTACAAAAGCTCATGCCTCTCAGAAGGAGCCTGCAAGGTGTCAGCCTGCCCTGCCTCCCTCGAGACTAACCCAGCTAATGACCTCTCAGCCATAGATAGGGGGTGTGAGCATGTGTTTCCAGCCAGGCTGGATTTTGCAGGGCAGCCCAGACCCCCAGGTCAGCCTTTGTGTGCCTGAGGATGCTTTGAGAGGGGGATTTCATTATGAATTTCAAAACCCAGCACCAGACAGCACCATCCTGCTGTCCCTGCTGAAAGGATGCAGCGTGAGGCTGTCTGGGCAGCTATCCTGCCCCCTGTCAGCTATTAGCTCTGTCTTGCTGTGCTGCATGGGGGTGGCTATGCTCATTAACTCTGCTCAGAGGTGCAGTCAATTAGCATGGGTACAGCCCCATGTTGCACATCTACACTGGTGGGAATGGGGAATGGCGAGAGCTCTTCGGGTACTTTTGCTCCCTTCGACCCGGTCACTTCAACACATCAATTGCTCACAATGCTGGAAATCGTCCTGTGGCCTCTACCAGCAGAGGCAAGAGGGAGGCTTGCAGGGTCAGGCTTCTGCACGGGTTGTGGCTTTATAAACGGCTTTTCTTCCATGGCAAAGTCAAACAGAGGTTTGAAAGCATGTAGGTAAATACCCAGCTAGGAGCCTCTTTCAGCGTGCCCTGGGGACAGTGCTGAGCAAACAGTCCCAGCATCTGTGCCCAGCACCACGCCACTGCGGGACGCCGGCTCCAACTCTTCTCGCCGCCCATTTGCAAGTCAGGCGGGGTCACGGCTCTTTGCCTGCGGCAGGAGTGAAGGTATCGCTCACCGGGTGAAACCCCAGGTGCACCTGCGGTCAGGCCGTCGCCTGGCACTAAAACTATACCCGTCCCACCAACCTCAGCCTGCCCCTTTGACAGGGTTTGTATGCACAACTGGCAGCAGCGTTGCAATGGAGTAGGAGGACCAGGGTCCCTCTTGTTGAAGGGGTGCAAAAATAGTCAGTAACGGAGCAGCAGCTAATTGCACGGCTGCAATGGGCCACAGCTGCCCAGCTGCACTTCTGCCAGACGGCCTTTCGTTCCTCCAAAGGCTGCAAAGACAATAGGGAAGTCCCAGACGAAGGGCAGGGTGGCTTTGGTGGGATTCATAACCAGGGCCCAGTTGCACATTTCCCGTGCTTCGGCGCAGAGGTGTCCGCGGTTCGGCACGGGAGGAAGCAACCGCGCGTAGGGATACCGTGGGGGCGAGCAATGCCAGCAGCAGGGCAGACCCAAGGCATGAGGCTGTGCAAACACTCGAGGAAAGATCATCCCGGCCCTGAACATCACTCGTCCCTTCCTACAACCCTGGGGGAGCCACTTGCTAGCTGCCATCCTAGGCCTGGTTTGGCTTGCAATGCATTGCTTTCTATAAAAAAAAGCAGTGGGAGCCATCACACCAAGCCCAGGGAAGTCCAAAGCAGCTCAAGGTGATGCTATCACCTCCTCTCCAGTCTGCCACTGGTTCCAGTAACCAGCTGCCTTCACCGTGCTAACCCATGGGCACAGGGGCAGGGCAGACCTCTATCCCCTTCCCAAGATGCCAACAGGGTTTGCTCCCTCTCCTTTCCGAAGGGCTTTGCAAACAAAGGGCTCCGTCCTGCCAGCGCCCAGCACGGACGCTCCTTCACTACCCCCAGCACCCAGCTCTGTCTTGCACGGTTTGCTCGGAGCTCACAAACATCCTCCCCTGGCAGGAGACGTGAAAGCACGCCTCTTCCAAAAGGCTGTCAAAGCAGCGTAACCTGCAGCCAATATTAATTGCCGCAGCCTAGGCTGGTACAAAGGACCTGAATCAAGAAAATCATCATAATGGGGCCAGAACAGGTTCCTCCTGACTTGCTGAGCTCATGAATGCATCAGGCTCTTTTAAACAATCAGGCCATGTCCCGTGGGCTTTCACTGAAGCAATCGGGGCTATTTATTTTCAGGAACAGCCATGTCTGGTGCCTGCCAAAATACCTCACCCACTTCAATAGGCTGCAACCGTGTAACCCTCTCATTCTCTTTCTCTTCGTCGCTCATCCTCGGCGAGGTTTAGCCCCATGTCCTGGGCAAGGTCTGCTGTTTCTAGCTCCCTCCCCATGATGTGTTTGGGGCCGGAGCAAGCTGTTGAACTCACACACCTGGGGCCTGAGGAATGGCGCGATGATTATTTTATAATGCATGTTGCAGTAACGTCCAACACGCCAAGGCAGAGCCAGCTGCATGCTGCACATGCATACCCAGAATGAACATCCCGGGTGCAAGGATCTTGCAGTCCTGTCTGGGCAATCCCCGTGGCCTGGCTGGCCGGCACCCCCGGGGAATACAGTCTAACCACTTCCCTTGGTAGGGAAGTGAGCCTTGCCCTCTTTGCAAGAGGTGATAGTCAAATGAAGTTAGGGGGGCATGAGAAAATACTAAATGGTGAAAAGAAAGTCAATAGGGATTAATTTTTGACTGGCTTTCCACAGACCACAACAAGAAGTCACAACTGCCAGACAGTAAGATTAAAACTAACAAAAGAAAGTTCTGTTTTGCACCGCGTGTCATAAAAATTTGGGACTCGCGGCCACAAGATGTGGTGGAAACTAAGAGTTCAGCCTGATGCTTGGAGGAAAAGGGGCATCAGGAGCACTTGGGCATGGGAGTGAGGGGCTTGGCTTCTGCATCCGAACATCCTAGACCTCAAATGTCTGCAAGGGAGAAAGGAATAGAGGAAAAACCCAGTCGCTTTCCCTTCCAGCCTCTGCTTTGTGCCCCGGTGTGACACAGGAGACCGGGCAGGATGGACCTATGCTCTGACCCCCCCATCTATCCTCCTATCAGGCACATGCATGTGTGCATCTGGCTAATGCTTCTCCTCGTCGGGACAGCCCAGGCCAGCTCTGTGGTTGCAATGCAAGGTGGAAGATGCCCGGAGTGGAGCAGACTCCACCATGAGCAGAGCAACCATTGCCGAGCATCCTTGGCTGCTACTAAGAGCCATCACAGTGGAAGCAGGATTTTTGGCAAATAGGGATGGGATTATGGAGGAGTCACCATCTAGGTAGAGGGTGGGAAGCTAGACGGTAGACAGGAACACACGGGCGCATGGAGCAGCCGCGGCCGTGCCCAGGGGAGGCTCTGGTATAATTTATTGCCATATGTTTGTGCTGAGCTATTTTTACCTCCAGCTCTGGCTGCATCCACCTCCGTGCTCTCAGCCCACGCAGCAGTGTTTAACTTATGGCTCTAATTGAGCCGCTCCTGAGCTTGATGAATTGGGATTGGAACAAGGCTCCGACAATGAAGTGGTCACGTCGTCTCCCCCGACTCCCAGCTGCTTGCAAAACCTGCCGCGGGCACCTGCCCTTGCACTCCTCCGCCTCTCCATCCTGTGGGCCGGCTCTTGACACACGTGCTCTGTCCTGGCCACGGGTGGAAACTCTGCTGGGACAGCCGGTCGACTCGAAGGAAAAAGCGTTCAGCTGAAGGACTCGGGGGAGAAGAGAAAAGAAAGGGAACCCACGCCCCATTATGAGCGCACAGATGGAGTCAAAGGTCCTGGTATCCCGTGTTTGGGAGTGATCAGAGCCAGGTGCTTCTGTAGCTTAATCCACCCTGCACAGCACCCTGGTCTCTCATCGAGGCTGGCTTAACCCCAAAGCCCCAAATTTAGCATCCAAGAGATGTCAAAGCTCATGATGATAACTCCAGATATTTCTAATGTTTCACTCGTGCTGAGGTCTTGGCCTCGCTCTCTGCCTGGGGCATGGAGCTGTCCTGTCACGGGAAAAGTAGTCTATTGTGTTGACCGAAAAAGTGCTATTTGGCCCTAAATGACCCTTATCTTTATGTTGTTATCTTCCGCTGTGCCGGGTGCTGTACAATCAGGGACACATTCATTGTCACGAGAGGCAAGGATTTTGTGTGAGTGAGACCTTTTATTGGACCAGTGGCATGATTAGGGCAGATTTAGACAAGCTTTCCAATGCCAGGCATGCTCCTTCAGGTCCAAACTCAGATTTCTAGTTGGTCCTCTTGAGGTATCACTTCTGCTGCTAGGAACTAGTGCAATGTGTAATACTGGGTTTTAAAGCTAGGAACTAATGCAATGTGTAATACTGGGTTTTAAAGCATTATATGGAGCCACACTTCCTCCTGAATGGATATAATTGGGACTGATGGATTGTGAGGCCTTAAATAGGCTTCAGTAGTCAGGGGGAGTTCTCCCAGATTCACCCTGGAAAGCCCAACAAGCCCTTTGTACTGTCTCCCTCATCAGTCCTGACTCAAACCAAACTCCACATGTTCATTTACTTAAGTTGGATTTGCTCAGCTTCATGGAAATGTGGCACTTCCCAGAAAAAGCTTACACTTTCCAAACCTTTAGGCCAGGAAAATCACAGGAGAAATGGAAATGTCTCAGTGTAGAGCAGGGTTGAACAAAAGAATCAGAGAATCAGAGACGATGAGGGTGTAAAGGGAGATCAGAGGGTCACATCTAGTCCAACCCCCTGCTCTAAGCAGGACCAGCCCCAACTACATCATCCCAGCCAAGGCTTTGTCTGCCTGGGTCTTCAACACCTCCAAGGTTGGAGACTGCACCACCTCCCTGGGGAGCCTGTCCCAGTGCTTTACTGCCTTTCTCAAGAGAAAATTTTTCCTAATATATAACCTAAACTACCCTTGCTGCAGCTTGAGCCCATTGCTCCTTCTGTCATCTGCCCCCACTGAGACCAGCCCAGCTCCATCCTCTTTGCAGCCCCCCTGCAGGGAGGTGAAGGCTGCTATTCAATCCCCCTCAGTCTTCCCTTCTGCAGACTCCATCAGCCCATTTCCCTCAGCCTCTCCTCACCAGTCCTGTCCCTCAGCCCACAACCATTTTCACTGCCCTTTCACTGGACTCTCTCCAAAGTGTCCACATCCTTTCTGCAGTGGGGGCCCACAGCTGGAAACAGGACTCCAGATGTGGCCTCCCCAGTGCTGAATAGAGGGAAGAATCACTGCCCTCCATCTGCTGGCAACGCTCCTACCAATGCAGCCCAGGATGCCGGTCGCCTTCTTGGCATCAAGGACACACTGCTGGGTCCTGTCCAGCTTCTTGTCCCCTGTCCCCCAAGGGCCTTCTCTGCAGAGCTGCTGCCCAGCCCGGCACCCCCAGCCTGCACCGGTGCAGGAGATTGCTCCTTCCTCAGTGCAGGACTTTGCACTTGTCCTTGTTGAACCACATGGGATTTCTTTGGCCCAATCCTCCAGTGTGTCCAGGTCTCTCTAGCCCTACCCTCCAATGTATCTATGACTCCCCCCAGCCAGGTCCTCATTTGCAAACTTGCTGAGGGTGACCTGCATCCCATCTTCCAGGTCGTTGATGCAGACATTGAACAAAACCAGCCCCAGGACCGATCCCTGGTGCACTCCATTTGATACTGGCTGCCAACTAGACACCAAGCCATTGATTACTACCCTGTGATCCCAATGATTTATCGAGTTTTCTATCCACCTTACAGTCCATTCATCCAGCCCATAGTTCCTTAGCTCGCTTGCAAGACCATTGTGGGAGACTGTATCAGAAGCCTTGCTAAAATCAAGGTCCACCACATCCACTGGTCTCCCCGCATCCCCAGAGCCAGTCACCTCACCATAGAGGACAATTGGGTTGGCCAGACATGACTTGCCCTTGGTGAATCCATGCTGACGGTTCCTAATCACCTTCTCCTACAAGTGCTTGGAAATGGATTCCTTGAGGATCTGCTCCATGATTTTTCCAGGGACTGAGGTGATGCTGATTGGTCTGTAGTCCCCTGGATCCTCCTCCTTCCCTTTCTTAAATATGGGCACTGTGTTTGCCCTTCTCCAGTCATGTGGTACCTCTCGTGATTGCCTTGAGTTTTCAAAGATGATGGCCAGCGGCTCTGCAATCTCATCAGCCAACTCCCTCAGCCCCCTTGGGTGCATCCCATCCAGCCCCATGGACTTATACATGTCCAGCTTTTCAAAATAGTCCCTAATCTGTTTTTTCATGACCAAGGGCTGCTCCCCTCCTCCCCAAACTGTGTTGCCCGGTGCAGTAGTCTGGAAGCTGACCTTGTCTGTGTAGACCGAGGTGAAAAAGGCATTGAGCACTTCAGCCTTTTCAGTCACCAGGTTGCCTCTCCCATTCAGTAAGGAACCCACACTTTCCCTGACAACTGAACCCCTTCCCAGCTTGCAGGTGTGGATGGTGAACTGCACACATGCTGCCCCACAAATGTCCTATCTCTGGGCTAATCAAAGCCACATGCTGATAGAAGGAAGTTGATGCAACAAGGAGATTGAAAGTGTTGGACAAAAGCCCTTAGCTGTGTGCAGGCTGCTGAGTTATCTTGAGGGAGTGGAGACCCAGGCGGGCATCAGCTCAGCTCCGGCATTAGCAAAATAAAACCAAGCCTCCGCAGAACATGCTACAGCAGCCGAACCGAAACACAAACAGGAGTGGGTTGGCAGCTGTTGACACTGGCCTTAGCGTTCCCTTTCATACAGGAGCTCAGCTTACAAAACCTACATGCACATCGTGTAATTGGCCAATACCCTGGCACCATCTTCCTCCCCACACCCCACCCAGCACCTACTGGAAGAGAAACAAGAGAAACCAAGAGGAACGAGAGGAAATGACGAAGAAGGTTCGATCCTGCTCCTCCGTCCCACCGCTGCACCGGAGACTTAACGAAGACAGGAGTCCACGTTGAGCTGTGTCAGCCGTCCCTGCTGTTTTCTGGGAAGCTTTGCAGCTACTTCAACTCACGTGGCTCAGAAACGGAGGTCTGGACCTCGCTGCATGGTTTTGCTGGCATGGTGATGTTGGTGAATGGCGTGCAAAGATCCTGCCCCCTTAACTGACATAGCTCTGCTGATAAAGCCCCCACTTCTAGAGGCAGACAAGGGTCTTGGGGTCCATTGATATCTTTTATTAGACCAACTCAAATAGTTGGAAAAGTTCTTCTTAGCAAGCTTTTGGGTTTAAATTCCCTTTGTCAGGCTGAGGAAGCGTCTGCAGTTGGTGTGTGTGCTCTTCCTGGATTGAATGAGTAGTAAAGAAGCCAGAGGCTGGGCTGCATGCAAGAAAGGCAGTCAGTGAAGATATAAATGGAGGGTTTGTCAGCACAAAAAGTGTTCTGCATTGGTTGATAAGGAAAAAAAACCCAAGGCACTTATCTCTACCACTAACACTGCCCAGGCTGTTAGCTATTTTAATTCCCCCCACCAAGCTGGTGCCCGGAGCCATTGCCACAGTCACCTCCCTTAGTCACACGGCCGCGTTGCAATGCAGACTCCCGCTCGGTCTTTCCATGCTATGGTTTCTTGTTACCCATCGCCTTGGATGCATTGTCTGAAACGAGCTGCGAGATGGGAACATGTCGCTGTCCCCCCGGTGCAGACGGAGATGGAAGCACAGAGTGAGGGGTCACAAAGTGAAACTGGTAGGTAGTAAGTTGAAAACTAACAAGAGGAAGTTTTGTTTCACATCACATGTCATTAAAAGATGGAGCTCGTCGCCACCAGATGTGGTGGAAGCTGAGAGGTTAGCCAGGCTCCTAATGGGACTGGACACATCCTTGGAGGAAAGAGGCAGTGGTTGCTATTGAGCATGGGAGTAAGGTGCATGGCCTCTGCATCCGAGCTGCCTGGACTCCAGTGCTGGAGGCTGCGAGGGAGAGAGGAACAGGGAAAAACCCTGCTGAGACCCAGGCCCTCTCCCTTCCAGCCTCCGCGCTCTGCCACGTGTGACACAAGAGACGGGGCAAGACAGACCTGGTCTGCCCCAGTCAATGGCAGCTCTTGTGTTCTTATGTGCACAGACAGGCCTGGGGACTTGCCACGGTGGTTTATTCCTCGTGACCTCAAGGAAACCCAAAATGCAGGGTCTGATTCTCCCAAGCCAGGCCTCCCACGCAGTCTGGTTTCTCTCCGTGTCTCATCACCCATGCTGCAACGCGGGAGCAGGACAGCAGCGCTCTGCCAACGTAGCCGAGCGAGCTCACGGGTCCTTTTGTCTCAAGCGCGTGTTGTTCTCTCGCTAATAATCATCGAAGTCCTGCACTATTATGATGGGCACTGTGGGAAACCGGAAAATAAGTACGCCGCTCAGTGGGTTTCCTGTGGACCAAATCCTGGCCTTATGTGGACAGCAATGGAAAATCTGCCCTTGGCTGCATTAGGTTTAATGTAAGAGCCATTTTCACGCCCTGGCCCGGAGCCTGAAGGGTCCAGGTTGCAAAAAAGGCAGGCTTCTCCTTTCACGGGTAACTTTGTTTTATAGCATCTTCTCACCAGCATCACACGGGTCAGTGCTGTTAACTTGGGCCACCTGCCTGGCCCAGTGTGGGTGTAATCTGGGGAAGGGGGAGCCTGTCCAACACCTGGTACGATGTGGGTCTAACTCTCCATGGTGCTTCCTGGGCTCTGATATTACAAGTCATCCTGATAAAGCTAAGCAATTCGCCCAATGTACTTTATCACTCCTTATCTTCCACGTGTCCCGGTCTGAGGGGGTGACAGCATTTTCTAGTGCAACCAAATAACTTGGATCCTACCACAAATCCTTCCAACCCAGCCCCAGTCCCACGCTGAGATCTATTGCACAAGGCCTCTTAAACGCACACCTGGTTTCTACTTGACACTGCGTCAGGGAGGGGACCATGCTTTTAAAATATTATGGACTTGCAAAAGAAAGAAAGAAAGAAAAAATAGCTCCATGGGGAGGAAACGAAGCATGACTCTTCTGTTTGCTTTTTCTGCCCTAGAAACGATGCCAACAGTATGCAGAGGTTGTTTGCAAGCTTTTCCCACCTGCCACGATCGTGCTCCTCCATTCTCCTGATGCTTGATGACATGGTTCACTTGCCAAGTATGGTCTGATCAGGCCCCATGGTTTGCTTTTAGGGTTAGTGGGTGAGGGGTGGCCAGGGGCTCGGACCCCACCTCGTGTTGGCATGAGTAGGATGAGACCTTAGTGTTGGGAGTGTGGACAGGAGATCCCTAGGTGGGGTCCACAGGGGAGCAGAAGCCGGTGAGCTTGTGGAAACGCTTCCTCTGGGATAAGACACAGAGCTGAGACCCTGGTCTCCTGTATTGGATCTCCTCTTAGCATGTTGCCCAAGAGTGAGTGTGTTACTAACCCCAGGATCTAGCCCTTGAGACTCATATATGTCAGGAACCTTCCTACCTAAATCTCACCCTTCCCAGGGGAGGAAAGGCTGGAGGGTGAGCGCATCTGCAGCAGCAAGAGGAGTTCTTTGGGCACATCTGATATCTTTTATTAGACCAACTTAAATAGTTGGAAAAATTCTTTGCAAGCACCTTTCTTTGCAAGCTTTTGGGTACAAGCACCCTTCTTCAGGCAGAGGAAGCACCTACAGTTGCTTTGCGCTCTGCCTCTGCCTGAAGAAGGGTGTTTGTACCCAAAAGCTTGCAAAGAAGCATTTTTCCAACTCTTTTACTTGGTCTAATAAAATATATCAGATTTACCCAAAGAACCTTGCCTGCCTATGTCCTTAGGCCAATGCAGCTACAATTAGTACCCTTGAAACTCTGCAGCAGCAATGCTTTTGTACCAGGGCCCTATGAAATAGTCTCCATGGGATCAAGATCTCTGCATGGGGCTGGCAGGCTGGGAAAGATAATCCAGCTAGAGGCTTTGGCAGTCCATAAACCCCCCTGCCTTTGCCAGATCCAGCACAAGACCTGTCATAATGCGTAGAAAAATTGTGTGGGTACCTGGCATCTCACGGTACCAGGTCCTCTGAGCTTAAATTGTACAAAAGAGGTACAAAGCGGAGCCCGAATGAAAACCCCGGGGCGTTTTGTTTGCTTCTTTGTTTAGGGTTTTTTGGTTTTATTTTTATTTTAATTTTTTGTGGTGTGGAAAATGTTAACAATTTTGGCTGGTTGGGGAGGAGGTTGTCTTTAAACAAACAAAAAAACCCCCTTACTCTGAAGTTTTCACTTTTCTAAGCCTGAAAATTTATTTGCTGGAAACAACATTTTTTCCTCAAAACTCGTCATTTGTTTTCATGAGAAAACTAGGGGGAAAAAAATCATTTTTCTCCCTTGAAAAACAATTGATTTGGTCAAAAAGCCATATTTCATCAAAAAAAATCTAATAAAAATGCAGAGCCATTCAAGCCTAGGGCTTTGTGCTGCCTCTGAGCACCGGGGGGAATTAATTTCCTCTCTCAGTATTAACAGTCTAGCTAGGCAATCATGTGGTTGTACCACGTATGGGGAGAGCTGAAGATAAAAGAAAGTCCCTATTAAATGTCAACTGCTGCAAAAGTGGTATGTCAAGGGTATGGGGGGGAAGGGATGGAGACAGTTTGCATTGATCCTTAGGAGACCACATGCATATCCCCAGGAAAACTCCCAAGGAGCAAACCCAGAAATGTTGCACAGTTGCCCACTGCAACCCCCAAGACCTTCTCTGTGCCGCAGAGGAGGTTTGGCGGTGAAAGGGGCAGTGTCTGCAAGCGTACCAGGGTATCATCTCATCCTATGCATGGCATGCTGGCAGGAGATACCCATGAAAGCCCACCTGTATTCCCAGGCCTTCTTCCAGGGTTTCTCCTGGTGGGGACCGGGGTGGACTTACAGGTCCCAAATATACCACTTTGCAGACTGAAGTGCAACAACTGCCCCCGCTTTGGGCCAGAGGAATCTGGTCCCTGAAGCATCTGTGTGCTTTCTAGCCTCCTAGAAAAACATGCCGTGAAGAGCCGGTGGCTTAGTCACGATTTGGGTAAGAAAAGAGCGCCTTGGAAAGGGTGTTCACGAGCCTTTGTCTGCCTTATCCCAGCTGTCATCAGAACATGATGGTTATCTGCGCCACACCATGGAAGTGATAATAAAGCCGTGCTTCCTGCCAGACACTCAGCGATCCTGGTTGCAGCTGGGGCAGATCGGGGAACGCGTGCCTTCGCATCCGATCTTTTCCCCTTCGTGCAATGGGCCGGGGAGAGCTCACAAATACCTACGTGGACACGGGTACTTGCCCAGCCTAGAGCGGAGCCCCCAGCGGGGATGGGGATGGGGGTGCCTGCCCCCGACACCTGATGTCTTCAGGATGTGTGAAGAAAAATGAAGGGAGGAGTGAATAAATCTGTCTGGGTCAAATTCACTCTGGAAAAAGAGGTGCTTAATGGGATAATGCTAGGGGCCTGCTATAGCCACCTGCCGTGGGCAAATTTGATTATGGATAGGGAATTCTGCAATGCTATTAGGGGAATATTATAGGGCACTGTGATATTAACTTCAGAAAATCAGAGGATCGTTGAATAGGGCTGGAAGGGAGCTGCAGAGGTCGTATCTAGTCCTGCTGAGGCAGGATCAGCCCTGTGCAAACACCCCAGACAAATGCATTGTCTAAAATCCTAGCAAAACTACCGTTGACCCTGACACAACACAGCCCTCACACTCAAACACAAGACAAGCAGAGGGACCACAGCACTCAGTGTCCTGCTGCTATAAAAAGTGGTTAATACACACTCAAGAGATCCCAAGTAGAAGCCAAGACCCCCTCTACAGAGGAAGGCAAAACACCCCCAGTCCATGGGGTAAAAATCCTTCCTGACCCCAAATGTGGCATCAGTCTGACCCTGAATAGAAAGGCAGGACTCTCTAGCTACAAACCTTCAGGTTTAAGTCCCAGCAGGAGCATTACCCACCCCAGTCCCCATCTCCATCCTGGGCTGCAGCCAGCACCCAATGCCTTTGGGTCAGCTTAAAAACACCCTGAGACGTGTGCAGAAAGGAGGTAGGGTACAACCACGTGTTGATCAGAGAATAGTTATTTCTGATCACACAGGGTCCAACAACTCTTGGGGTGACAGCAATTCAAGTTTCAGCCCCAGGTGTCATCACCAAAGGCCCACTGACCTGGTGAGAGGTGATGCTCACAAGTCCCAGGTGAGACCTCACCTGGAGTCCTGCCTGCAGTTCTGGTTTCCTAAAAATGAATGGGTCTGAGATAACTAGACAGGCAAGGTCCTTTGGGTGGATGGGATACCTTTTTCTTAGACCCACTAAATAGTTGGGTAGGTGGGATATCTAGTTGGAAAAAATGTTCTTTGCAAGCTCAACAGTTCTTTGCAAAATTGTTCTTTGCAAATTTTTCAAGCTTGCAAAGAACACTTTTTCCAACTATTTGGTGGGTCTAATAAAAGATATCCCATCTACCCAAAGAACCCTGTCTGCTCATGTCCTTAGACCAACCCGGTTACAACCAACAACCTCTGAGCTAGCTATGAATAAATGCAGGCTGGGAATTGCAGGGTTTCTAACTCCTGAAGCCACAAGACTCCGAAACAGCCTTGCAAGAGGAGCAGAGGAGGGCAAAAAAAGCCTCTCTCCATCTCAGAGAGGTATGAAAGGGATGATGGAGTCAATAGCGAGGAGGTCCCTTTCTGTCCTGGGCTCCTAAAGCTAAACAGATATGGAAGTGCAGGCAGCAGCTCTCTGCAGAAGTGGGAAAACACCAGCTGCACCAAGGGACGATTGAACCCGGACCCATGGACTCCCAAGCTAATACCCTCACTATTAGACACTACCTCTCTGCTTTAGGCCTGCTTATGCAGGCAGACTTAGCTCAGAGAGCCCCAAATGCCTAATTCCCCAGGGCATAATCCACCTCCAAGGGAAGTGGATGGAAATCTTTCCACTGGATTAGCCTTGTGCTGGATGGGCACAGAGATACTGCCGTGACGGGCCAGACTGCCCTTGCCGTGGGTGCACAGGAGGAGCTGGGGCTACTCAGGAGCTTCCTGGACAAGAGAGGCTGTCACCAGCTTTGCACACCTGCATTGCAGCCCAGAAAAGGCAGATTCATCCAAATGCCTGTCTGAATGGCCGCTGGTGTGTGCAGCACCGGTATGCTGGGACCTCGGGTCCAAGCCCTGCAAGAACTGGACCTCTGCTGTGACAGCTACCGCAAGGCTGGATATCGCTGAATGAAGCATCTGGATGCCTTCACATGAATTTTAGTTTGCATTGGATCCGACCCTGTTGCACCAGCAGCTCCTCAGTACCCAGAGATGGTGGGGAAACAGCACCCCTAAGTCACCACCCCCCATAGGGAACATGATTTCAGGCCAACCCTCTGGATAAAAAAGCCCCAGAGAGAAGTTAAAGAGTGAAACCTTGCAGCCAGGTCACCAGCCCTCTCCCCATCACTACTACCATCCGCTTTCCCCAACCCAAGCACATCCCTTTGCAATTACCACCTTTGCCCCCACAAGGAAGGATGTGCCCACCCCAGTCTCCCTGGGGAGCAGCCGTGTCTTGTTCTTCTTCTTGGGCTCCTTTTCTTCCCCGCTGTGAAGAAATGTGCATACTTGATTCATTTGTCACCAGAGTTAGTAATTCAAAGCCAAGTGATGTATAGGCAGGCGCTAGTTTGAGGTCACTGCACACAGAATTGGCTCGGTCCTGCTCGGGTGTAATGGTAAAGAACACTTAATCCTCCCGTTGGCATTTCAGGCGCAGTCATATGGCACCTTCTGTGTCCCCACAACGCTATCATTACTGCACCTTAAGCAGATCTGACAACTGAAGGAGAAGATTTAATTACAGCAACCTGGAGCGAGCTGAGCAGCGTAGGAGGGGCTGCAGAGCCATGGTGGTCTGTGCTCGCGTGCGGCGCAGCTGCTCGGCGGGCCAGAGGTTACACCGAGAAGAAAGCTCTCCTGTCATCCCAGGTGATGGAGCGCCTGGCACTGGGTTACCGCTCTGCGGGTCCTCCCCGGACCAGGCAGCCTTGAAGCTCGCTGCCAGCTGCAAAGGGGTGACCTGAAAAGAAAAACCGGGGGGCTGGGAAGCAGAGCCAGGGTCCTGCAACCTGGGGTTGCTACTCTTGCAGCAAGGAGAACGTGCATCTCCTTTCGGAGATGTCATTTTAAAACCAGACTCTGGGACAAATGTTCCCTAAACCAGGAGAGAAACCAGATCCTTGTCTGGAGCTCGGTGGGATTGCTAGGACGGCCATGGCCCTGGGCCGTGAGCCCGATCTCACAGCTCTCACCTGCATGCCGTGGCTCCGTCATTGCTGATGGCAGCAGACTAGAGCAGGTGGTGGATGTACCGGAGAGGTCATTTCTGTAGGAAACCCAGTGCATGTCCCATTTCCCCCATGAAAACCAGAGAAGCAGTGAACATTTGCAGGTGGTTGCAGCAAAACCAGCTTAGCTAGGGGTGGTGTCCATGCTTTCTGCTGGAAAATGTATCCAAGATCCACCTCTTGGTTTCTCTCATTGCATAAATAGGATTTTTTTTATTTTGTATTTGAGAACAAAATCAAGAAAATGCTAATCTTCAGCTTGCTGTGACAGCAAGGGCATGTCTCACTTTGGGGGAGCCCACGTCCCTACCCCCGTGGAAGAGTCAAAACAGGGACTGACAACCTAGCGCTCTGTCCCACCAACTCTGAACGTCCTTAGACACCTTCCAGAAATGCCAAACCTAGAACTCTTGGCTCAGAGACGATCCCTTTTATTAGAACAACTAAAAAAATTGCAAAAAAACCCAAAACAATAATCTTTTTCTGCAAGCTTTCAGGTGCACACACCCTCCCTCAGGCTCAGGGCAAAGTCAAGATGGCACTAAAAAGTCCGCATAGGCAGAAACTAAACTTAATTTTTGCAAAGAGGAAGCTGAAGATGGCCTTCTAACAACTGAGCATCGCATGGCAACTCGTTGCCAGTGACCTCTGGACCTCAGCAGTCGATCCTGGGAAGCTGAATGAAACCCTGGGACCTGAAGCCAAAGGCATTCATCAGGACTTATCAGCTTTCTCTTATCTAGCCAGTCTCCTAATGAGCACTGATAAGCTTTGGGCTTTCTCAGGGACTTCAGGTGAAGTTAACTGGGCATGGAGATCTCAGGCTGCTGGATGAGGAACCATATCTTTATGAATCACCGTTGGCACGGCCAGGAGGAAACCCAGGACGGCACGTCCCACAAAGGCTCACTTTCCCGGGGATCACTCACCGCCCTGGTAACACCATGGCCCTAACCCTGCTGTGAGGGCTCATTCTCTGCTCCCACAGACCCAACAGCAAGCACCACTTAGCAAACGTATAACATTTCCCCTGGAAGAAGGGATTCAGCCTCTTTCTTTTGATTTAATTTGCTTGCAAGGGGGGGGGGGAATGAAACAAGAAATGAAGCAGGTGATAAAATCAACACACCCATTCAATCTCCACACCATCAAGTGAAGAATGGAGATTTCTTTCAGGACAAAGCGAACCATCCAGTGCCTCCCTTCCCTTTCGGCTCAAGTAGGTAACAATTCGCCGATGCCCAATGAGAACAATCTCCCAAGAACGGCTGCAAGACAATAAATCACCAAAGCTGGTTTTTCCACATTTCTTTCTTTTCTTCTGACTGTTTGGCTAAATCTCCCGCAGCGAGAGTTACGCCATGCAGGGGACCGGGCAAAATGAAGGAAAATTTACCTAGGTCACCCACAAATTCTTTACTTCTGGCCACGTGCCCACTGTGGCTTTAATGCAAGACAATGTCTTTTCTTTTTCCTTCCCTGAACCTTATAATTGCAGCTGTTTAAACATTTATCATTGAATATGTCAAAAATAAAGGGGGGGAGCACTCAGTGCAGCACAAAGATGCTATGTCAGCCTCCAGATTTCTTCCCGGGACCGTGTGTGGGGTTCCCATTTTATACCTCCATAGATTCATAGATGCTAGGGTCGGAAGGGACCTCAATAGATCATCGAGTCCGACCCCCTGCATAGGCAGGAAAGAGTGCTGGGTCTAGATGATCCCAGCTAGATACTCGTCTAACCTCCTCTTGAAGACCCCCAGGGTAGGGGAGAGTACCACCTCCCTTGGGAGCCCGTTCCAGACCTTGGCCACTCGAACTGTGAAGAAGTTCTTCCTAATGTCCAGTCTAAATCTGCTCTCTGCTAGCTTGTGGCCATTGTTTCTTGTAACCCTCGGGGGCACCTTGGTGAATAAATCCTCACCAATTCCCTTCTGTGCCCCCGTGATGAACTTAAAGGCAGCCACAAGGTCGCCTCTCAACCTTCTCTTGCGGAGGCTGAAAAGGTCCAGGTTCTCTAGTCTCTCCTCGTAGGGCTTGGTCTGCAGGCCCTTAACCATATGAGTGGCCCTTCTCTGGACCCTCTCCAGGTTATCCGCATCCCTCTTGAAGTGCGGCGCCCAGAATTGCACGCAGTACTCCAACTGCGGTCTGACCAGTGCCCGATAGAGGGGAAGTATCACCTCCCTGGACCTATTTGTCATGCATCTGCTGATGCACGATAAAGTGCCATTGGCTTTTCTGATGGCTTCGTCACACTGCCGACTCATGTTCATCTTGGAGTCCACTAGGACTCCAAGATCCCTCTCCACCTCTGTGCCACCCAGCAGGTCATTCCCTAGGCTGTAGGTGTGCTGGACATTTTTCCTCCCTAGGTGCAGCACTTTGCATTTCTCCTTGTTGAACTGCATCCTGTTGTTTTCTGCCCACTTGTCCAACCTGTCCAGGTCTGCCTGCAGCTGTTCCCTGCCCTCCGGCGTGTCCACTTCTCCCTATAGCTTTGTGTCATCTGCAAACTTGGACAGAGTACATTTCACTCCCACGTCCAAGTCGCTGATGAAGACATTAAAGAGTATCGGTCCAAGGACCGAACCCTGCGGGACCCCACTGCCCACACCCTTCCAGGTCGAGACCGACCCATTTACCACGACTCTTTGGGTGCGACCCTCTAGCCAATTCGCCACCCACCGGACTGTGCAGTCATCCACATCACAGCCTCTTAACTTGTTCACCAGTATGGGGTGGGATACTGTATCGAAGGCCTTCCTGAAGTCTAAGTATACGACATCCACCCCTCCTCCTGTGTCCAGGCGTTTCGTAACCTGGTCATAGAAAGAGACTAGATTGGTCAGGCACGATCTGCCCGCCACAAACCCATGCTGGTTTCCCCTCCGCATAATTTGTCCTGCCGGGCTCTCACAAATGTGAGCCTTGATAATTTTTTCAAAGACTTTACCAAGGTTGGAGGTGAGACTGACTGGCCTATAGTTGCCCGGGTCCTCCTTCCTCCCCTTTTTGAAAATGGGGACCACGTTAGCCCTTTTCCAGTCCTCCGGGACTTGGCCCGTGCGCCACGAGCGTTCGAATATTCCCGCCAGTGGCTCTGCAATGACGTCGGCCAGTGCCTTCAGCACCCTCGGATGGAGCCCATCCGGGCCTGCCGACTTAAAGGCATCCAGTTCTTCCAAGTGACTCTGCACCACCTCAGGATCTACGCATGGCAGTCTGGCGCCTTGCTGCTGCCTCTCCACAACCCCCGTGAGAGACTTGTCGTGCCCCTCGCTTAGGAACACTGAGGCAAAGAACTCGCTGAGGAGTTCAGCCTTGTCCCCCCTGTCTGTCACCAATTGTTTCTGCCCATTTAACAGGGGTCCTATTCCTCCCTGGGCCTTCCTTTTACTCCCTATATATCTAAAAAACAATTTCTTGTTGTCCTTTACTTGGGTTGCCATCCTCAGCTCCATGGTAGCTTTGGAATTCATGTTTGCCTTAATTCCCTCATGTTAAAAGCAACGAGTTTATTAATATTTCTTGATTCTCTGCAAATTAGTGCTGGAGAAATGAACTGCCATTCTTATGCAAAAACCCAGTTTTGCAATGAAAACACGTATTGATGGAAAATTGTTGGCCATGCCTTGACTGGACAGTGGGCTGGGCTGTTTCTTGCATGCCCCACTGCTTCTATCCCTTGACCCCACTGCTCCCCATTCGTTCCTAATGCTCATTTAAATCTTAGCTTCTTTAATTCTTGAGACCGGTGACTAAAGGATCAGTCCTGCGCTCCACGATGTGGACACCACCAGGAAATGAATCCACAGGCACCAACCCATCCTCCAGCCGGCGACTGAGCACACAAACATAACCGATTATCATTCAACCGCCTGAGCGAGGTGTGAGATGCCAATTGAAGAGAGAAAGGCTCTGTATTTTGTGGCAGGTTGATTTCCTTGTAAATTAATATATGTTTGGAAAAGAAGGTTAAAAAGAGGTTATTCGCCCTCTCCGGTGAGTACAGATTACCCAAAGCAAATGCAGATTTTCGCACGATGCATTTCAACTACGGGGATGGAAGAACGATGGTCCGTGAGCATCATGCAGTCAATTAATTGCAGGCAATTGGCTATCATCCGTTTGAATTCATTTCAAACACTGGCGTTAGCCTTTGTCGCACACCAGCGGCTACGGCCAAACTTTGCAAGCTGGGGTTGCATCTGCCTCTGTATTTAGGGACAGAAACAAATGGCCTGATTTCCTGAGGCCCTGAGATTGCCAGGGGGAGCAGGGAGTGCTCAGCACTTCTGCAATGCAGCATACAGATCCAGATGCCTGGCTTTAACCAAGCATTTAAACATTGCAGCCAGCAACTTCATTTGCAGCGAAGTCAAAGGTGAATAGTGTGATATGTCGCGCTGACGCGAACGGGGCAGGCTGGGCCTCGAACGCCCACAGATCGCCAGTCTGCACAGCTTTCATTACTGATGACCTGCATTCAAATAGAGCTGGTGCAGGGATTTCCAAGGGGACTGACTCTGCGAGGGCTGTTATTGAGCGCGGGTGGCAATAAAGAGTAGTGTCACCCGTTCCAACCGGGGGTCATTTTAATAACCCGCAGCTCAGCAACACGGCTCGGTGCTTTCTCTTGAAGCTTTCCAGGAATATCTTCCACAGTCCAAGTCAGAATAACTACTTCCAGGCTAGATCCTCCTTTTTGCCAGCTGCCAGTAAGAGAAAAGTGAGAGCAGAGCTTCGATCCGGCAGAATCTTGCTCGTTCTTTTATCTATAACGAGTCTCCCTAAAATGAGCGGGGTCAAAGGTCTCCGCATCTCCACTTTGTTGAGAACACCCTTGTTCTGTTTGCATGAATTTCCATAAGTAAGGATGCTCTCAGTGAGGTGGAGATGCCTAGACCTTGTCCGAAAGGTGCAGACACCAGGCAGGGTGAGCGGCTCAGCTGCTCCGAATCAGCTCTCTTGACTTCATTGCTTTACCCCAGTTTGGAGTTTGATGGAACTGGGCCAGTTTACCCCAGCTGAGGTTTGGACCATGCTCCATGCCCCCATCACATGAATCGTGATTCATACAGGCCATTGCAACCTGTTCAAGGAGCCTTTGCTGGGATCCATTGCAACCTGTTCAAGGAGCCTTTGCTGGGATCCATTGCAACCTGTTCAAGGATCCTTTGATCCTTTGACCCTGGGGCAGGGGCTGGACTCGATGATCTTCTGAGGTCCCTTCCAGCCTGAATGTCTGTGAAATCTGTGATAAAACAATCCCGGCACCATGGGAGCACATGGCTGTGTTGGCTTTGGCCCCGGCTCGGGCATGCTGACGGGGGTGAGGTGTCAATTCGGAGCTTCCTCGCAGATGGAAAAGGTCTTCCCTGTGCTGAAAGAAGACAAGCAAGTTATCTCTTGGGGGAGTTACTGCTGCTTCAATGTGAGCCCCTTGTCACAGGGCAGAGCCCCTTCTCATCCCTCGCTCTGTTGCTCCTCAGGACACTGGTTTTCCCAGCTGTTTCTGGCTGTTTGCATGTCTCCTGTGGCATCAGGGCAGCTGCCTGTGGTAGCCAGCTGGGCAGAGGGGAGAAAGTATGGACCAATGGGAATGGATTGCAAACCCCTGGGACCTGAACCCATGTGGTAGAGCAGGGATGTATTTGCAATGAAATCAGTAGACTCCCAGGGATTTGGGAAGCCCTCCGAGCCCCCGCCCCGCTGCTGCCTGCCTGGCCCGATGCTAAGAAACCAATGCATTGGGAAGCGACTTGAGGAGCGAGGAGCCTGGTTGCTCTGGGCTCCTGGAGAGTTCATCCCCCACCTCAGCAGCACCCCATGCAATAGGAAATGAGGGAGGCTTAATCACACAGGACCACTGTAATGAAGATGCACAAGGTGATGGAGCCAAGATTTCCTGGGCGTCCTTCCAGAGCACTGGGCTACTTCTTGGGCTGAGACAGCAAGTACCAGGAGGCTTTTCCTAAGGGCACAGCTGGTGTGAGCTTGCTTCTCCAGTGCACACATCTCACACCCCAGGGAGGTCCACAGTGCTGGTCTAGTCATCCAGCAATCTAGTTAGTCCAACAATCCTTTGTTCCCAAATATTGTGTATGCCTTTGTGATGTACCTATTCATTATTGTCATCAGGACTATTGCTACAGCTATTGGCTCTTTATAGGCAATTTGCATTATGGGGTTTTTACTATGAGGGTTTTTGTTGTTTTTTTTTAAACCCCATCTGCATAAACACACCCAGATTGTCTTTTTTAATCATACTCTTGTTTCTTTCTGAAACCTCCAGCCCGCTGTCCTTGACAAAGTTTTCATTTCGGCAGAACTTGCAGCTGCTTTGCTCAGCTTGAACAAGATAGTGGCGTTTTAGCCAGCTCAGTGCTTGTGCAATGCCGTGCACAAGTGGATACCGGCAGTTTTTAGGTCCCCGGATCACACTGTGCACCTGCTGACAACCGCACTGCAGCCACCAGGCTAGCCCAGTCCTTTGAAGCCCTAAGCACCGCATGGAGAGTGGGTCTTGGAAGATGCATCTGAAACCATAGGGCCTCTATGCAACCAACCACTGTGTTTGTCAGGAGACGCAAACCCTGGCTCATCTCCTGCCTGTAGAGCAGCACCACCTTGCACCCCACAAGATCTGGCAACACCAGCACCAGCGGCCTGTGCAAAATATTGGGAGCAAACCATATGGAAAGGTTGGAATGAGGAAGAAGACCCCATTGAGAGCCCTGTGTCCCAGAGTCAGCAGTTGTAACAGGTGAGCTGCTTCTTAGCAAACAGGCAATATTATAGGGACCTGCTTTGCCCCCTCCTGGTTGTTCAACAGAAGGCAAGGAAAAGCACAGCCCGTGGATCCAGCCCACCAGCCCCGATCTCCGATGCCAAGCTCCTCTGATCCGCCTGGCCCAGCACTGCCAAGGGAGAGGGGCCACTTGCTCTGGATGGGTGGGCCGTGAGCGAGGGGAGGGAGACGCTCTTTGGAAAAGTTTAGACCAGACATGCTAAATTGGGAACGGAGCGTCTTCCTGCATCGTAAGGGAAAGCCCCCCAGGACTGGCTCTATTTCCAGTGCGCACGTGTCCTGGGACTGAGAAGAGCCTTTTTCTGGGGAAGAGAGGAATGGATGAAAAATGAGCTCAAAAAATAGCATCGCCACATTCCTTTCCAAAAACACGTTTCCGGGGACCCTTCTTGAATCAATTGTCAATTCATCCGAATATGAGCTCAGCGGATGGTCTCTAAGGAACTATTAAAAGGGCCGTTAGCAGGGGAAATAGCGGCTCTGAGCTTCATCTGTCTGCGAAGGAGAAGAGTGGAGCCGTGCTGGAGAAAGAGGAAGATGAGAGCAGATCGCTAAAAAGAGATCGGATAACAGAGCGAGGGCAATAACTGGGGAAAAAAAATTGTCTGTTAAAAAAAATCTGAAGCTAGAAATCTTTTTAAAATTACTTTTTAATTTTTTTAATTTTTAAATTAAAAAAAATTAAATTACTTTTAAGAAATTTGTGCACATATTTTTTAAAGGTTTTTTTATTGTACAAATGAAGCTTTACTGGGGGTGGTTGGCTGAGGTTTAATCAAAGCCAAGGCATTTGGAAAGGAAAGGAATGGTTTCCCAAAGGTCTTCTTGCTTAGATGCAGTAAAAGGCCCTTTTTCACTGGAAAAAGGTCCCAACAAAAAGTTTCAACCCGCTCCAAGGGGCCCCAGCAATGGTCTTTGAGACAACAGGTGGCTGGCAGCTATTTGGGACTGAAGGTGTGTTTTTCTCTTAGCAAAATAAAATAATGAGCTGCAACAATGAATGATGGCATTTACTCTAAAATACAGGTGTGTTTTAAGGTACACGAGTAGGAATAAAGAGCTTGATTCAAAGCAAGGTGGATCTGATGTAGGAAAACTGACCTCCATTTCCACCTCTGGCCTTGGCTGACTGACAGCAAACCCTTGAGCGGGGACCTTGGCCTCTCTGGGCTTCATTTGTCCTTTTTTCTCACCTCTTCCCTTCCTGCTTCTGAAGGCTTTGGAGATGAGCGCCAAGAGGCGCTGTACAACTGCAAGCTGTTGAGATGGTGGGCAGATGGGTGCTCCCGCAGATGGAAAAAACTGAAAACACTTTTTCCCCTGATCGAGAAAAGCAACTAATGCCTGCCCTTCTGCCCCAACCCCTAAAAAAGCATGTAATAGCATTTGTGTTTCTGACAAAACCGCGGGCTGTATGGTGTTGGCTGTATGCTGTACCTGCCTCTCTCAGGAAGAAATGGCAATTACCCCGTTGAAAATGGGTGTGTTGCAAAAGCAGATATATTAATGAATCATAGGATCATAGACAATAAGGGTTGGAAGGGATCTAGTCCAACCCCCTGCTCCAAGCAGGACCAGCCCCAACTGCATCATCCCAGCCAGGGCTTTGTCTACCGGGGTTTTCAACACCTCCAAGGATGGAGACTCCACCACCTCCCTGGGGAGCCTGTTCAGTGCTTTACTACTCTCCTCATGGGAGAGTTTTTTCCTAATATCCAACTTAAATCTTCCTTGCTGCAACTTGAGAAGGGGAGGAAGGAGGACCCCAGTAACTATAGGCCTGTAAGCCTCACCTCGGTGCTCGGGAAGCTCTTGGAGAGGATCATCCAGGAGCACATCTGTGGGGGCCTGTGGGCGAGATCGTGCTCAGAGGCAATCAGCATGGGTTCACCAAAGGCAGGTCCTGCCAGACCAACCTGATTGCCTTTTACGACCAAGTAACTAAATCCTTGGATGATGGTGTCGCTGTGGATGTAGTCTTTCTAGACTTTAAGAAGGCCTTTGACACTGTCTCTCACCCCATCCTCATCAATAAATTAAGCGACTGTGACACTGATGCCTGCAAAGTTGGATGGGTAAAAAACTGGCTGATGGGGCGCACCCAGAGAGTAGTGGTGGACGGGTTGTACTCAACCTGGCGAGATGTGAGCAGTGGGGTCCCCCAGGGCTCGGTCCTCGGGCCCGCACTGTTCAACATCTTCATCAGCGGCTTGGACGAAGGGGTAGAAAGCACGCTGTCCAAGTTTGCTGATGACACTAAGATGTGGGGCGAGGTGGACACACTTGAAGGGAGAGAGAGGCTGCAACTAGATTTAGACAGACTACAAAAGTGGGCAGACGAGAATAGGATGGGGTTCAATGCAGACAAATGCAGGATGCTGCACCTGGAGAGAAGGAGTCCACAGCACACATACAGGCTGGGCAGTTCCCCTCTTGAAAGCACAGAGGCAGAAAGGGATCTCGGAGTCATTACTGACTCCAAGATGAACATGAGCTGCCAATGCCAGACCGCAGCCAGCAAGGCCAGCCAGACCTTGTCATGCATCCACAGGTGCATCTGAAGCCGGTCCAGAGAGGTGATCCTCCCCATCTATGCGACTTTGGTCAGGCCACAGTCGGAGTACTGCGTCCAGTACTGGGCGCCGCACTTCAGGAGGGATGTGACCAGCCTGGAGAGGGGTCAGAGGAGGCCACCCGCTTTGGTGCGAGGGCAGCAGGACAGGCCCAACGAGGAGAGACTGAGGGACCTGAACCTGTTCAGCCTCAGCAAGAGGAGGCTGAGGGGGGACCTGGTGGCTGCCTACAAGCTCATTGGGGAGATCAACAGCAAACAGGCAGAGCCCTTTTCTCCCCAGCACCACCTGGGGTGACGAGGAACAATGGTCATAAGCTGATGGAGAAGAGGTTTAAATTGGAGATCAGAAGGCAATATTTTACAGTTAGGGTGGAACCAACTTCCCAGGGAGGTGGTCCTTGCCCCTACCATGGGCATATTCAAGAGGAGGTTGGACGATCACCTGTCTGGGGTCTTGTGAACCCAGCATTCATTCCTGCCTGTGGCAGGGGTCAGGCTAGATGATCTGTTCAGATCCCTCCTGACCCTAGCTACTATGACACTATGAAATTATTGAGCCCATTGCTCCTTGTCCTGCCATCTGCCCCCACTGAGACCAGCCCAGCTCCATCCTCTTTGCAGCCCCCCTGCAGGGAGGTGAAGGCTGCTATTCAATCCCCTCGGTCTTCTCTTCTGCAGACTGAATAAACCCATTTCCCTCAGCCTCTCCTCACCAGTCCTGTCCCCCAGCCCCACAACCATTTTCATTGCCCTCCACTGGACTCTCCCCAACTTGTCCACATCCTTTCTGCAGTGGGGGCCACAGCTGGACACAGGACTCCAGATGTGTCCTCCCCAGTGATGAATAGAGGGGAGAATCACTGCCCTCGATCTGCTGGCACCGCTCCTACCAATGCAACCTGGGATGCCGTTACCCTTCTTGGCACCAAGGGCACACTGCTGGCTCCTATTTGGCTTCTTGTCCCCTGTCCCCCCAGGTCCTTTTCAAGGGTTTGAATAGGGAGGAACAGAATAATGCTCAGGCAGTCCCTATGGATGCTCGATGGAGGCAGTACAACCTGGTTCAGGTGTCTCACTTGCATAGAGACCGTTGGACTTCACAGCCTCTCTGACTATCCCCCTGCCACTCTTCATACAGGTCAGATTTTGTTTGCAAAAATGTCCCTGCCAAGAGAATAGGATTAAGGCTGCACAGCAAATGGGATTCTTCAGGGAGAATTTAAATGAAAATCATTTTTGGCATCGTTTTCATTGGGTCCATATAATTTTTTTTCTTAAAAAAATATCAAGCACTCCTAAAGCCAAACATTGTGGCTGAAAACTTTTGGTTTTCTGTCAAATTGCATCTCCCCCCGCCCCCCCCGCAAGAAAACCCACTTTCCATGAACACTTTTCTTAGTCAAAAACCCAGTTTTGCAATGAAAATACACATTGATGGAAAATTGTTGACCGGGGCCTCGACTGGAAGGCTCACGCAAACACATATTTGCTCAAATGCACTTGAAACACATCTTCGCATGTGCATCCTTATCCAGCTGAAACAGGTCCTCACAAATCATCCCCTGAACATTGGCAGAGACTAAACAAATTAGTCAAAGAAAAAAATCAAAGTCTGTTTGCAAATAATTCATTACCAAAGGAAAGGGGGTTGTATTGGTTACTTAAACTCTGAAGTGTTAATACCTTCTTCAGTTCAGTTTTAAATAAGAACTATTTCATGCATGCTCTTATGCCACTCTCATCACAGTGGTATCCAAGCATTTAACTTGAATGAATAGTTGTATTTTTCTCCCATTCTGGATTTGAATACTTCCATGCTGAGGCTTGTTACATAGTCTGACACTGTTAATTCAGTGGTGGCTATGAATCCATGCTGGAGCCTCAGTATTTAGTATCTATCCATCTCTGCTTTTTAAAGAAGCTACATATCTATGTCTGTATCTATTTCTATAGCTGCATCTGTATCTAGGCATACATATACACACACACACATATATATACACACATATATACACATACATACACCCACACATACATATATATACATTCATACACACACATACACACACACATAAATATACTTACACACACATATCTATCGATCGTTACATACATACATACATACAAGGAGCCCACTTACACATGTCAGTGTAAATCAGACTGCTGCATCTGGACAAACTCCCCTGAACCATGTTCTCCTTTGTATGATCGAGTTGTTTTTTGCCAATTCAGAGCCATCTTTCCAAATCTTCATTTGGAAACCACAAGGACAGCTGTTGAGTATTAATTGCAGCACCTGATTTCCCCAAAAACTCTATAGTGCTTGACTCCTGGGCAGGACTTGAGTTCCCCTCTCCTGTTGCACAGCACTTACTTCAAAGAAAATTAAAACTGGCTTTTTTGTCAAGCAGCCGCTAGATGGTGCAAAGCCAACCTGGCTGGAAATTCGGGAAAGGAGCCTGTGGCTTACGGCAGCGTTGAAGTGATGCTGTTGCAGAGATGGTCCAGGATATAGGTGAGAGGCAAGAATTTTTATGGGTGATATCTGCCATTGGACCAACTGCATGGTTCAGATACACACAGACAAGCTTTTGGGTGTCCCACTACCCTTCCTCACATCTCTGGGAGAGAAGCAGACACAGCAGAGCTAAGTAACCCATGGAACAAAATCTTGCATAAATCTTCATCTGTAAAATGAAAAGAAGAAATTACCAGGCAGACAACAGGATGGAGAGATGCAGCAAAACCTGATAAAGAAGGACCAAGATTGTTCAGGAGGGTCGTGATCACCTGTTAACGGCAGAGGTTAGCAAGCGTCTGGTAGATTATAAGGGACCATAAAGTCGTTGTCTGTGTCAGAGTCCTGGTACTTAGTGTCGAGTAGGCAAATGGATTTCTGTTCCCATGTTTATCTTGGAAAGGGCTTGGGTAGATATCTTTTGAGCACAAGAGCGGTGAGATCTCAGGCCATTTGTACACACCACAAAACTGGCCTTTAAAGCGGCATAATGCCCTTTTGCACCGCTTTAATGGTGCGGCTGTTTGCACGTGTCAGCGGCGTCATGCACGTTAAATGACTTTGGGGCACCGCAAAATAAAACGTCTCCGAGGTGGTTTAGTTTGCCACGGGGGGAAGCACCGTCTTTCCTGTGGCTTATGCACTCTGCAGAGACCTGGCTTTCAACCCAGCCCAGTCACTCGGGCAATGCTGAAGGAGCCAATTCACTTCATGGTTCATTACAAATTTACCTGCTTCCTTCTGAGCTCTTCATTGCACAAGTGTTAACAACCATCTCTCTGTTTTAATGGCCTTGATAGTCCACTAATCAAGCTAAGCCTTCATGTGCAATTTTGCTGTCTGTTCACTGCTCCTGGTAACGGCAGCTCCTAGTTCGCAGCCCTGCAGACTCTTCTTTAGCTCTAGCTAGAAACTTTAACTCAGGTGTGGAAATAATGCTTTCAGTGAAGCATTAAAGGTACTGTCAAGATATGCAAGAAGGCTAGATTTTGTTTTACGAGTCTGAAAAAAGATGTGCATTTAATTCTAATGACTGCAAGACTAATGAAACAACATCTTTTGAATATTTTTTCCCTGATTTGTTGAGTTTTTCTACATAAAATAGGATATAGCTAATTAATGCATGTTCCAATAATTTTGTGTTTGTTTTTGTTCTTATCTTCAACTGAATAATATAGCCTGAGGCCACCACTAGCTTATTAGTAAAGCTTCTCATTTCTTTTTAACTTGATAAAAGTGTGTGTTGTGCTATATGTGATGAGGCCACACCATCTGCACTCCTCTTTCTAAAATCCTAGATCCACCCATGCCAGTGAGTACCGGATTCACTGTCTGATACCGGCCAGCACCACAGGTTATAGGGGAAGGGGAACGAACCCCACAGCTACAGGTCTGCAATACTCGCCCCTCACATCTGTTCCCTCCTCATCTCCAGGACGGAGAGATGGGTTTAATTCCTGCAGCCTGAGGTTGAATCGTTTTGTATTTAGGGATGACATTGCCAAGCTTTTCTCCACACAAGGACTAGCATCTCACATTTGTTTAAACACCAAATGGAAAGCTGATGGTCTTGCAGAATCACAGGAATCCAGGGCCTGGTGCTTTAAGGAGAACATCAAATACTGAGGACTTGTGATGCACTCACTTCAGTTAATTTATGTCTTAGGGCATATGACCGGTGAGGAGAGACTGAGGGAACTGGGCTGATTGAGTCTGCAGAAGAGAAGACCGAGGGGGATTGAATAGCAGCCGTCACCTCCCTGCAGGGGGGCTGCAAAGAGGATGGAGCTGGGCTGGTCTCAGTGGGGGCAGATGGCAGAAGGAGCAATGGGCTCACATTGTAGCTTGGAAAGTTGAGGTTGGATGTTAGGAAAAACTCACCAGGAGGGTGGTGAAGCACTGGGACAGGTCACCCAGAGAGGTGGTGGGATCTCCATCCTTGGAAGTGTTGAAGACCCAGGTAGACAAAGCCCTGGCTGGGGTAATGTAGTTGGGGCTGGTCCTGCTTGGAGCAGGGTTTGGACTAGATGTGACCTCCTGAGCTCCCTTCAATCCTCATGATTTTATAATAGCTGCATTGATAACAATAGACCCAAATTGCCCCAGTGGCAAAAAGGCAGGACTCTGGATGCGGGTCAGAATTCCCCTTTTCTGGCATCGACCCTCCTACAAGCTAACCCAAAACCATGGCTGAGAACAGCGCTCGACCCTAGAGGAGTCTGGACTCAGATGCACTGTTTTGGTCTTGCCTTTGCATCGGTGCTGTCTCCTGATCCGGATGCTGGGAGTGAAACACCTTCATGAGTGCAGTGGCCTGGTGCGATTCCCTTTCCCATACAGCAAAGACGTTACGACCTCTGCACAAGCTGGTTGTAAGCTGTAAGACCTCCTGGGTAGAGACTCTCTTCACTGCCAGCAGTTAAATACATAACAACAGGTACACGGTGAAAATCCTTTTACTGCAAAGCCAGGGAGCGGTACAGAAATGCAGTAGCCGGATGCAATCGGGCACCATTGCCCGTATTCTCTGCCTCCACAGCGAACAGGGCAAGGGGCAAAGGTCTGAAATTGCAAGAAGGGAAATTTAAGTTGGATATTAGGAAGAGTTTTCTCACTATGGAGGTGGTTAAGCATTGGAAAAGATTGCTAGAGAGCGGCTGTGGAGTCTCCATCCTGGGAGGGTTTAAGAGCAGGTTGGATGGACACTTGGCTCAGGGATGATCCTGCCTCGATCAGGGGGCTGAGCTAAATGATCTCCTGAGGTCCCTTCCAGCCCTACTTTTCAATGATTGTATGGCACTGAGTTTGGGAGTTTGGCACTTGAAACCCAGAACAAGACACAGACACCTACAGATTTTCTTAATGCCCGTAGTCCTATCAACCCCCTGCTTGGCTTCACAATCCTGCCTGAACTCGGGCTAGCAGAGATTCGGTGCCCAGTTTATGGCACAAGGTTATCTTCTGTCATCTACAGTCAGGATTTTTTCCCTCCATCTACAGAAGATAAGTTTGGCACCACAGCAAACAATTTATCAGGAGCCAAATTCAGGCCGGAGACAAGTGTCTTTCATTTCTCCCGCCAGACAAGGTTTTTTGGGGAACTGTGACAGCTTTTATTAGACCGAGTGAAGAGTTAGAAAAAAAATGTTCTTTGCAAACTTTCAGGCACAAACACCCTTCTTCAGGCAGAGGGAGAGTCTGCTGGTGCTATGTCATTTATAGTTATATATAATTCATTTATCCTGGCTTTGTCGTGGGAAGATGTCCCATCACAGAGATGTGATTCAGGATTTCCTATGCTTTTTATAGCAAAGGTCCCCCCAGGCTGGGAGGAGACGGAGCATCTCTTAACTCCTTAGCTCCTGTCCGATGAGGCTGAGCTCATCCTGGTTTTAGGGTCAAAGCCTTGGATTCCAGCTCCCTTGGTTCAAAGGGTGAAGTCGCTTAGGAAATCAGCGGTCACCGGAGAGCTATGCAGCTGGAGGCTTGCTTTTCAGACAAGGGCTTCTCTGTGCAGCACCAAGTCACGGCTGCCTCTTGCCTGATCTCAACCGAGCCCTAAATAACTCCTGGCCAAATATTTTTAGCAAATGCTTTCCTCTCTCTGTCGAGATACGCTGGACAGCCTGAAGTGTGTGGAGGAGGGGTGCAAGGAGAAGAGCCTGAAAGCATGCCCTGTCCTCCCCGCACAACACACGTCCCCAGACACCCAGCCCATGCAGTAACATGATGGGAAGTGACACTGCCCGGCCATGTGTCCGGGGCGAGCACGTCACTGTGAGCAGCGCGGTTGTATCAGAGTGACACGGTGCGCTCCGGGCTGGCGGGCAGGTGGGTGAGCGGACCGGGGGGCTGGAGCCGAGCTCTGTGCAACCTTCCCACATTGCAATGCAGAGGCTCGGGCATTGGCTTGGGAAGCACACGGGTGAAACAAGATGTGCATTTAATTCTAGCACCATTGTCATGGAGGTGACCTCCTCCAGGCTGTGCACGGAGCATAGGAACAATGCACAGGGACAGGGTGGTTGGGAGGCTGGGGCACACGGCTTATGGAGGGAGGCTGAGGAAACTGGGCTCATTTCATCTGCAGAAGAGAAGACTGAGGCAGGGATTTAAGGGGATTTAATCGCTATTAAAGGGGATTGAATAGCAGCCTTCCACACCCTGCAGGGCGTTGCAAAGAGGATGGAGCTGGGCTGGTCTCAATGCGGGCAGGCGACAGAAGGAGCAATGGGCTCAAGCTGCAGCAAGGGATGTTGAGGTTGCATATTAGGAAAAAGTTTCTCATGAGGAGGGTGGTGAAGCACTGGAATGGGATACCCAGAGAGGTGGTGCAGTCTCCATCCTTGGAGGTGCTGAAGACCTAGGTACACAAAGCCTTGGCTGGGATGATGAAGTTGGGACTGGTCCTGGTGGGAGCAGGGGGTTGCACTAGATGTGACCTCCTGGGGTCCCTACATCCTCATTTTCTATGTCACTCCCCTGCTTCACCAATCTCACTGAAGGTACTAGAGGAAACAGCAAGCTGGAGCCATCTCAGGCAACACGTGATTTTGCATTTGGGGGTGAAGCAACCCCCCACCCCGTGTAGCACATGGCCATGGACCTCTCCCACATCCAGGGCTGGCATCGTGGTCGCCCCACTGTTATGAGACTCAATCCTGATCACGAGACTGCTGTTGGGAAGAGGGTGGCATTTCGGAGAGCTGCAGCACCCATCCTGGAAGAGGCCTGCTGCCCTCTAGTCATGCCTGGGAGCTTGAGGTCCTATTTCTATCCCTTTGAATAGCGACCGCTGCTAGAAATGCAGTTGGCTTCCTGCATCCAGCAAGAGGGTCAGCCTGTGACCTGAGCACAGGGGACTGTTGTGATTGCAGGGGCAAATGCTGCAGCTCCCAGGACACAAGGGAGAGGGTCCCGGCCCATACCAGTCCCTGCCACCTGCCTGCTGGGTACCTCTGCTCCCTGCCAGCAGCTCTGGAAAGCTCCTGTGTGGTAGAGCTCGCAGACCTGAAGGCCACAGCTGGGATGCCTGTCTCCATAAACCAAGCCTGAGCACTTTTATGCGGTGCAAAAGGTAGGATTCAGACCCCATGCTGGATGAGTCTCCTCTCCCGACACAAACCGTGCTCATGGAGAGAGGTACCAGAAACACGGAGGTCCCCTGCACCATCACTTGAACCATTCAATCAGTTAAAAAGGATGAAAAGCAAGAATATCAATGCCAGCACATAATGGCTCTAACTAATGGGAAAGCAGGGGGAAGTATTAATGGAATAGATTATCCGATGGATTTCACTGGTATTCATCAAATGCTGCCGGTTTCCTGACGGCTCTTGTGCCAGATATAATCAGCAGCTTGATGCCACGGCTTTGCAGGCTTCCTGCACAGACCCAGTGGGCTTTTGCAAGAATATGTTAAGGCCCTTCCTAGGGCTGTGCAAATAATTGATTTTTCAGCTCAGCCACCAAATCCGAGCCCGATTTAATTTTGCAAATCCAGCTGTTTAGGGTATGCTGTGAAGAGATGCTGGTCGTGTAGTGCTGGGGCATTTCTTAGTAAAAGCAAAGGCTGGATGCACATGAACAAGAAGAGGAAAAGCTGAGGATTATGTTTCTGCCTTCCCTCTATCACCAAGTGACTCGAGTTTTTACTTGTAATGGGAAAGCCCCAGGCTCAAAGTCAACCTCAGCCTCAGCCCTCTTCACAGCCAAGACCTGAACTAAGGTTTCTCACACAGAGTCATACAAAACGAGGGTGGAAAGGAGCTCAGGGGGTCACATCTAGTGCAACCCCTGCTCCAAGCAGGACCAGCCCCAACTGCATCATCCCAGCCAAGGCTTTGTCTACCGGGTCTTAAAAACCTCCAAGGATGGAGATTGCACCACCTCTCTGGGTAACCTGCTCCAGCGCTTCACCACCCTCCTGGTGAGAAATTGTTTCCTAATATCCAACCTCAACTTCCCTTGCTGCAGCTTGAGCCCATTGCTCCTTGCTCTATCACTTCTCTGAGGGCTCCTAAATACAGGCCTTAATAGTATTGGTGGGTTGAGGGCAGTTGTCCCCTTTGTGGTTGCGTGAACAATGTCCAACCTCCCTGTGCCTGTACCCCAACCTATTTATTCTGGAAGTGTCCCTTTAATCACCCCTAAACTGTTCCCCAAATGGAACTGAATCCACCCATTGCACTGAGCTGACCAAAGATGCACCTGGTTGGAACAATGTATTCTCCCCCAAAAATAATTCCTCCCATCATCTCTTTCTGGGATACCCAGACACTATCCTCTGCTCTGCAGTATGCTTTCTGTGCATCTCAGGGCAAGATGTTTAAAGGCACCGAGGTGCATGTGGAAGGTGACCCTGCTCTTTAAAGACTATGAGATGCTCAGATGTTATGGTGATAGAGCCCTAATTTATCTAAAGAGCCATTCCCAAGGGGAAAACTACTGCATTTTGCAGTTAAAAGCACTTGTTTCATCGTGCCCTTTTATGTGTTACGATTTGATGGGCACCTCAGGAGAAAACTCTACCTAATTACCCTGATTTTTCTCCTCCCATTTACAAAGGGAATAATGCATTTTGGAGCTTAATCAACTAATTAGGCATGTGTTGCAAGATTTAAAAAAAAAAAAATAAAAAAAAAAACCTGACCCCATTTTTGGTCCTTTGCAAGTGGGTTTTGGCTTGTGTTTACAAAGGGGAGGGAGTCAGGGAGTCTGGGGCTGATTGGATTAACATTAGTTTGCCTGGGAAATTAATTGTGGAGAGTATAAAGAGACTCACCTGAGGCTGCGAGATCAAAGCTGGCAAGGGTAGGGGCTGTATTTAAGCTGGCAAGGTTGACTTGTTCTCCTGTTTCCACCCATGATTTCACTACATCAGTAATGTCCTGTCTTGGTGTGGTCCACGTGTGATTTGAACACCCTGGATATTCAGCGGTGTTTTCTGGGGGTCCAGGGGTGGGTCTGTGTGAATGGGCCTGGTTGCAGGTTTGGGATCTGGGGGGGAGGAAAGGCAGCACAGTAGGGAATAGAGAAAGGAAAGAGGGAAACTGCTCTGCCAGCTTGGGAAGTGGGATCTCTTTGCCACTTCTTTCCTTTTGAAAGGTAGAGACATTTTTACCAGAGCTATGCTAGGGAAACACTGCTTTCTTTTAGATGCTAGAAACAGCAAGAGCTTCAAAATGCTCAGCCAGGTGCAGGTCTCCTCTCCCCTGCTGCTCCCAGCACTTGTGGGGAGCTAGCTGAGAGCTGGCTTTCTTCCCTTCCTCCCCAGCTCCGGATTTGCTTGATACTCTGCTTGCAAACGGGGCTTTCGTGGTTGGCAGCCCCACAAAATCATCTGCTAGCAAAAGCATTTCTCAAAAGCCCCCAGGTCTCCAGAGCATATGGGGAAGATCTGGGGGCTGCTGCTGTGATGAAGAAACCCTTCCCACAGCAGGCTGGGGCCAGGGGAAGGAAGCTTGTAACATGGGCATCTCTTGCTGCAGGAGCTGGCAACCCCTTTCAGCAAGGCTTGTAAAACTTCATCCATCACTGCTGTGTAATTGCACCTATTGGGATGCTGACCCTGGGGCTGCCTTGCTGTCAGAGCTGAAATGTCAGGGGTTTTAACAGCTTTAAAGCAAGGCAGCCCTTCTGTACTGAGCTTTCTCCTTCCAGAGCTCTTCTCTTTGAAGTGTCTCCTTTTCTTTTTTTGACCCCCTCCAACTACATCAGTTGAGGTGATGAAGCCTCAGGCACCGCACAGCTACAAAGAAAGTCATGGTATAAGATGGAGAAACCTGGACCCCCACCTGAGCTCCTGAGTTGGTTGAAAGCAATCAACTAAGTAGCTGCAAGGAGCAAGTTCAGATGCGGAGGTTGTTTGAACATTGCTTTGGGGCAATGGCCCCAAAGATGCGGTCGCAAAATCATCACGTGTACAAGCGCCCTGAGGCACAGGGTTGTGAGCCCAAGATGCTGGGTGTTGCTCACACTTATTTCCCTGATTTGCTGTGCGTCTTTGGGACAGTTTGTCTCTGCGTTTGCATCTGTCATATAAGAACAGAGATACATATCTTCTCTCCTGAAGTGTGTGTGTTGCAAGGTGCGGTATCTTGTTATATGTGCTGGCATAAGCTGACAGCAAGGACAGCCTCCTGCTTCAGGCTCGCATGCAGAAGCCAGGGGCACCACGGCAATGCGTACCCAGGGGCTCCTGTGTGCTTAGACAGGTGCTTTCACAGGCAAACCACAGCACCTGGTGCTGGGAGCTATTCCTGGCTCCTCTGTGACCGGTCACTCGATTGCTGAGCGCCTCAGGTCACCAGGAAAAATCAGCCTTCCTACCCATTAGCCCCTGCAAAGTGCCTGGAGCTCCTCACATGAAAAGCAATGCCAAGCATCTTGCTGGCCAGCATTTCAATCCTATAGTGATGAATGTGGCATAAGAGCCTCCAAATACAGACCAGGTAGCACAGAGGGGATGCTGCTGAAAGCCTCACGTAGGATTGCTCTGTGAGAGTCCAACGCCCTCAACTCCAAAGAGTGGGAGCCTGGGTCAATAATTTGGGAAAAGGAGGATCATAAAGAAAGAAGGGGGCAGAGACTGAGAGGAGATGGTCTCCTCCAAATTGGGCTTTGCAGAGGAAACCTGCCAAAGTGTCTGAAATCACGAGAGGAAAGAGCAGGCATCCCAGAGGCTATCGTGACCTGGGTACATTATCCTGCAAATCCGCATTCCCAGTGACCTCTTGCTTGAAGGATGAAGTCACTGCTCAAGAGCATCTGTTACGTGCACGGTGCCAGTGACTGCACGGGAAAGGCAGGGAGAAGGGAAAGACCGATGTGAGCTTTAAAGATGTTTCAGGCACCTTTGCTGCTTGCAGGCATAGGTGTCTGTCTGAGTGCAGGAATGCAGATTCATTCGAGCAGGGACTTTGTATTTTGCACAACACCCCACACATTTCCTTGCTTCCAGGGGAACAGGTGGATGCACACATTAAGGACTGCGAAACACCCAGCTACTGTGTTGGTGGGGGGCAGATAAACACCATTTCGACGTGCCTGCGTGTCAGTGATGAGCAGCGAGCAGCATTAAAGATCCAGCTATTGAACCAAAGCAATTGCCTGTATCAGATCACTGCCACATTTTGCAAGGCTTAACCCCATGCCAGCCCCAGCCCTGGTGGGCACCTGCACACTATACACGGTGCATGGAGAGATCTGGATGCTTGCTGCAATATGAATGGCAGCTGTCATTATCAGGATGTTTCAGGCTTGTAAGAGCAAGGCAGGGGGGCAGATAAAGCTGCTGCGGAGATGAAAAGTGGCATCCTCCATTTCTAGCTTACAAAGCAGCAACCTTGGCCCCCAAGAATAGAATTTGCTTTAGAGAAATTGGAAGCAACCGAGCTGAACTAAGTGATGCATGAGACTCTGGGTGAGCGCCATGCATCTTCCAGCGATGTGAGCGCAGGGCAACTTGAGAGCATGGAGCCTGGCCAGGGAGGAAGCACAGAGAAGACGCTGGGTTTCTGAGCATTCATGGGAAGGAGGGACTTGTGGATTCCTCTTTTTGCAGGTGTCCCGATTAATTAACCTTTTAAATGAGGCAGAAGAGAATGAACAGATTAGGCAGGAATATTTTATTGAAGTGTATCCAGGGGTGGCTTTGATCCTGGAGCAGCATCTGAGCACTGGGGATAGCTTTGGGGAAGAGGGAATAGCAAAGGTGATTGCTGCCAGTGCTGAGCCTGGTGTGGATCTCAGTTGGTACCCAGCACCAGCAAGAATGACATCCTCCTTTGTGCCTGGGCTGCACTTTCAATGCTATGGTGCATCTGAGCATCTTTATGCCTGCGCAGCACGTTATCCTAAGGGTTGCACTTTCAGCATGGTGAGATACCCCAGCCCCTTCCTCTCCAACTTGTATAGGGCAAGCTCAATGGTAGATCTGTCCTAGGCTGGAGGGGGGTGGATCTCTTTACAACTTGTGCCACCACAATAGAGGAAACCAGCCAGAGCAGGGGTCAGGATCTATCCCAGTCACCATGGTTTTCGGCGGGGGCATCTCTACGCTGTACTGAGTGAGGCTGCTGACATCCATTGTGATGCTGAATGCAGGTAGATAAATGCATGCCTGCTGCCATGCCATGTGCTGGCATCACAGAGGCTTAAACCCTGGCAGCTGCTCTCCCGTGGGCTAGTTGCAAGGGGAGCAGATGCTTTCAAGATGGAAATGTGGAGCATCACCCATCTACCACACAGCACAGCACTTATATCCAGGCAGGAGCTGCATGGGATGTTCCTCTGGGTTGCAGCAAGCTCTGTGCCTGCATGCAAAGGATTTTGTCAATGGAGACATGTATTTCTGCTGCTGCAGAAGTGTCTGTTTGGGCCAAAACCATTGCTGAGAGTGAAAAGTTTTGGATGGAGACATGGGCCCATCTGGCTGCTAAGTGCCAATGCATACTGCTTAACATCAGGACTTGTGATACGGGGCCAGTTGCTGAGCCGGATCACGCCTACGCCCACTCGGAGAACTGCAGGGGTGTCAGTGGGCTGAGGGACAGCATTGCACGACTGAGTCTGGGCAACAGGCCTTAGCCAAACCACGTATCAGCTCCATTTGAGTTGGTCTAATAAAAGATATCAGATTTACCAAAAACCTTCTTAGCCAAATGCAACATATCAGCTCCAAATTGGGAGCAACCTGGGTGAAAAAAATCTGATGCTGCGTCCTGGACAGACGAGGCACCCATATGGTCCTTTCTGGCTGGAAGCTCAGCCTACCGATCTCATTAATTAAAGGATTATAAAGTGATACAGGCTTTCAAACCCTAGAAGAGCTGGTTGAGGAGACAGCCAGGCCCCTGACATCGATTTTTAATGAATCTGGTCATGCTGGGGCAATTGCAAAAGCCTGGGGGAATGCAAGTATGAGGAAGGGATCCTCACGAGACAAGGGTGTTTCTAACCATTTTTACCAGTCATCGGGAAGGCCATATAAAACCACTGCTAATTACAGTGGCCACCAGTGGGTGAATAGGGACAGGCAGCAAACAGGACAATCTGGCCAGCACCAGAATATTTATTGTGCCTGGCTCTACTCTACGTCTCTCAAAACAGATGTTGAAAAATGGCTCCGGGTTCAGAGAAGAGCCATAAAACTAAATAAGAGGGTGGGTGGAAATGCCGGACAGCGTGGGACTTAAAGATCCCAATTGGTTTAGTTTGTTCGATAAGATTAAGAGGTGACTTGATTGCAGGGTCTAAGTTTCTTTCTGGGGAAAATGAAAATGTATCAGGACTGCAGCTCTTGAGTGATGAGAAGTGTAACGGGAACTGCTGGCTGGAGACTTAGGCCAAGCAAGTCCAGATGGAAAATAAAACCCTTCTTCTGTGTGTGTGTCAGTGAAGACATTTCAAGATTGAGACCAAACTCCAAGGAAGCAGAGAGAAAGAAGAGAGCAGGTTTGCACGTCCATATTTATGGTGCAATTTAAAGAGCTGGTTGGGATTTTGTTTTGACTAAAAGTTTTTTTGGGATTCATTGAAATAA